>NC_136813.1:59250048-59808116 GCF_951394365.1 Tetrao urogallus | reverse complement strand
GCTGTCTGCTGTGGGCTGTCACAATGGGATAAACGACCTTCATCCTCCACATTTTTTCCTTCAGAACCTAGGATATAAACATGATGTGTATCTTGGAACTTCTGGTAATCTTGCTGGTGAAGTGATGCTTGCTGCAGCTCAGGAGGAATGCCTACCATGTAAGCTAATAGTCTCCCTGTACTTAATGCAAATCTCCAACAGGTTTTGTCTACATTGCCGATCTCTCTGCAGTGAGGTAGGAGGGAGAGATGGAGAAGAACCACTTTCATCTGCTCTCCTTTACAAGGTGATCTTGGCCCCACAGAGCCACCAGCCAACACTGCTGCATTCTTCTTTCCCATAGCATCTTTTCTTGATGGCAGAAAACCTTCTGAGATCACCGGGAGGGCTGTATTAGTATCACTCCTAGTTTGGTAAAGCCTCTTCCACTGTAAAGTCCTGCAGCCCACCTCGACTCTCAGCACGAATCTGCCCTTGGCTCTCAATGTTTGTGTGTTGTCACTCACACACAGCTTTTCCAGATTTTGGCTTGAGCAGCTTCAGGGTGGCCAGGGATTTGGCAGCATGTTCGACCAACATTTCAGCTGCACAAAGCTGATCTCACGTTGCAGTGTGCCAGTGGGCTAAATGAACAAATGAGGCCAAAATTACCTCGCATTCCTTGGCCATCAAACTGATTTTTGTTACTTTTTTTTTTTTCCCCATGCTCAAGCTTATCCCTTTTATCCTTTGAATTATAAAACAATTGTCTAGGAAGTCAGCTCTACTGAACTGTACCCACCATGAAGTCATCAGTTTTCTCTTTCCCCCCCCCCCCCAGCATCCTCCCTAGTCCATCCAAAAACAAAGTTGCAGATCAAGATCCATTTTCAAGTAACAGGTATTCCCATAGTTCCTACACAGTCTATCAGGATGCTTCAGTGAACCTGGTTGGGGTTCTGCCAAAGGAAAAAATGTGCTCAGAAAATCTGCCACTCCTATTTACTGCTCTTTCATTTGAGACAGAGCAGGGGAAACAGTGCTTGTATGCACTTCTCTATCTCCGTAGAGCATCTGTTCCTACTGGTGATCTTCGCTATGAATTTTTTACAAGCTCAGGAAATTATATAAACTTTAGTTCTTCCTCTTCTGATTAATTTCAACCTTCATACGGACATGACTTAATTATCTTTGCCAGATTTGCCACCACAGTTCATATCTTTCTGGAGAGCATTAGTTTTTCTCTCCTCTCCTCTCCTCTCCTCTCCTCTCCTCTCCTCTCCTCTCCTCTCCTCTCCTCTCCTCTCCTCTCCTCTCCTCTCCTCTCCTCTCCTCTCCTCTCCTCTCCTCTCCTCTCCTCTCCTCTCCTCTCCTCTCCTCTCCTCTCCTCTCCTCTCCTCTCCTCTCCTCTCCTCTCCTCTCGTCTCCTCTCCTCTCCTCTCCTCTCCTCTCCTCTCCTCTCCTCTCCTCTCCTCTCCTCTCCTCTCCTCTCCTCTCCTCTCCTCTCCTCTCCTCTCCTCTCCTCTCCTCTCCTCTCCTCTCCTCTCCTCTCCTCTCCTCTCCTCTCCTCTCCTCTCCTCTCCTCTCCTCTCCTCTCCTCTCCTCTCCTCTCCTCTCCTCTCCTCTCCTCTCCTCTCCTCTCCTCTCCTCTCCTCTCCTCTCCTCTCCTCTCCTCTCCTCTCCCCTCCCCTCCCCTCCCCTCCCCTCCCCTCCCCTCCCCTCCCCTCCCCTCCCCTCCCTACTCCCCTCCCCTTCCTTCCCCCCTGTCTCGCTCTCCCTCTCCCTCCTCCCTCTGCCTCTTCCTCTGCCTCTCCCTCTTCCTTTCCTTTCTTCTATTCTTATCTCTTCTATTTCAAACTTCATGATTTAATTTCATAATTGATCAGATTGTATTAGCTGCAGGCCTATCATAGGATTATTTTTTATCACACCTAACACTAGCTTGGTTGCTTGACAGATTGGTTTGTCTCTGCTGAATCATGGTTAGATAGTGTCTGGGGATAGCCCCAGTACACTAGTTAATGGAAAGGAACACATGGATTTGGACTGCTACAACAGTCATGCAAGCAGCTGGGTATTTTTTTACTGCATGTTCAAATAAATGATGTTTGAATCACAGGGCTGTTGATGAAAATGGTGCATTTTCTATCTCTAATCCTCTTTTTAAACAATATTTTGTTTTTATTTTTTCCTCCCGATAGTGGAAGCTTTCGATTTGTTTGCCCATGGATCTCTCTCGATCTGATCTCTCATGATTCCATGAGATGATTTGCAGCTCAAACAAGGAGAGAAGGTCACACGCTAAATTGCCACTTGATTATAAATGTATCCTGCATTAAATACAGAAGGATTGTTTGCTGCTGGAGAAAAAGTAAAATAATTGTTCTGTCACTAAAAGGAAATTAGAAGCTCCCATACACTGCTGTTGCTCAGGGTCACTTTCTGTCATATTCACTTTTTTCAGCTGGACAATTTTCACCCTGCATTGCTCACTCTACGATGTACCTCCTTCTCTGGCAGACACTAAAACAAAGTTTGGATGAAAATCCGAATGGAAGATTATGGAATCAACATATCTTAAATGAGAGGGATGAGTAATGCAGCTTACTGTCTAAATCACCCAGAAATCCAAATTATGTGCCACATGTTGCTCCTTAAGCTAGCCATGAGCAGATTTCTTTTTTTTTTTAATTTTAATTAATGTATACTAAATGCCTTCAATAACTGCAGAGCTGAGAAGAAAAATCACTCCTGTAAATCATGTTTTGATTTTGCCTGACTTCATCCTGAGATCAGGTGTTAATATGTATTATGTGGAAATGTGCTGGTTCTTATTTTTTTCCTTTGGGTGTCACTAGTTTCAGCAGTGCACAGGGCTGGTAGTTCATGCAGTGCATAATCAGAAGGTGATCACTATGGTTTACTCTCAGTTGCTACTTGTTAAAAATGAAAGAGGAGATATACACTGACATAGAGGTGTTGCATGTTTCTTGGGGAACAGCTTTGGAGCACGGCTGTCCAGTAGGTACTTTCAGACATCGCAATATGTATGTCTGTGCTGACACTTTGCTGAAGCAAAATCCCAGAACTGAATACCTTAAGATAAGATTAAATCCAGATTTAAACCAGGCAAGCTTAGCCAACTCTAATAAATAACATACTCATTACTGGGATGTAGAGTTGCTTGCTTAGAAGTCTGCATGTCACCGGGTGGATTAGTTGCAAATTAGGAGCCTCGTTATTGTTGTGTCCATGTGAGCTGAGGCACATATACCTGTGTCCGTAATCACTAATGAAATGTATATTGTTTGCATTTGAGGAGAGGGAAGAATCTGTTAGTTAAAATGGACACGCTCTTTATAAGCACTGTCCTTTTCTGGAAGCATTCCAAAAATTGAACAGATGGCAAAAGCCTGATGATTTTCAGATATTTTATCTGGAGCACGATAGAAGTGACGCAGAATGCTACACTACAATGATGCATGTCCTCTCCTCCCTCCACTATCCTGTTAGCAGCTCCGCTCCTTCCCACTGCTGGCCAGAAAAAATATCAGTTTTTGTCCCAGATCCATGCCAAGAAAATCAAATCCTAGGGAGGAAGGACATGGAAGTACCCTTATGCTTTGCCTTTTACTTTGCTTTTATTACTAGCCACTTCTGCTGGGAGGCCAAGCTAAAACTGTGGCAGCTAGCTGAATAGCAGAGGTGCTGAGCTCTGACCTCAGACACACCTGGTAGTAGGATACTGAGCTAAAAAATATGCTCTGAGAATTCAAAGGGGGATCTGTAGTGAGATTAAGGCTCACATCTGTACTGCTCTCTGTAATGCTTTGGAAAGTAAAATCCAGCGGTACTTCCCAATAAGCAATGCAGAATGAATTCTTGCCTGCATAGCACAGCATTCTCATGAAGAAATCAATTTTTCATTTTTTGAATATAACACTACACCTACTTACAATTGCTACAGTTTTAGTATTACAGTTTGCTGGCACAAATAACTGATCCTGTAAACTGTACTTCAGCAATGTCATGTAACATCTGTGGGGAGTTCAATCAATACATAAGTTCTCTCTCCTTCATTGCTGAATAATTTCACCACCGAATGACTTTGTTTAACTCTGTGAAAGTGGCTGGCCATCCTGTGTCACTCAGAAGAAGAAACCTGGACTCTTTAAGTCTGGAGAGTGAAGAACCACACACCACCGTTATTTCCCTAGAGCTCCAGCAGTGCCCAAAGGAGGCTCAGATATGTGATGTCAACATGTAGAGCTGCAGGAACTCCCAGCTGTACAGAAAAGGCATAACTGTCTTTTTCTGAGCAAAATTCAGGGTGCTTGTTCTGACAATAAGCTCTAGGGAGCTGATTACAGCTCTAGGAGGTAGACAGTTTCTTGGAGAAAAAGCTTTAGGGATTTTCCTATTCTGTAGTGAATCTATGTGTTGTGTTTTAACCCAGCAGGTGGCTCAGCACCACGCAGCCATTCACTCCCTCCCTTCCTTCCTGGTGGGATGGAGGAGAGACTTGAAAAAAAAGAAAAAAAAAAAAGTAGAATTACTGAATTGAGATAAAACTATTTATTAAGATAGAGAAAAGGAAAAGGAAAGTAGCTATGACTGTGTATATGTATTTATGAATGTATGCAACAAATGATGTGCAAACAATTGTTCATGCACTGACCAATGCCCAGCTAACCCCCAAGCAAGCCAAAGTGCGACATGCACTACCACACCCTTCAAGACTCTCTGCATGATGCCATGTGGTATGGAATATCCCTATGGCCAGTTTAAGTCAGCTGTCCTGATTCTGTTTCCTCCCAGCTCTTCACTGAGAAACTGGAATGGCCTTGGCTCTGCACAGCACTACTAAACAACAACCATGAACAGTGGTGTGTTATCAGTATTTCTTTTCTTCTAGAACGAAAACACAGCGTCATACCGGACACTGAAGAAAACAATTCCATCCCAGCTGAAACTTAGACACTAGTCTTGAGTCACCTTGTGACTTGATTTTTGGTTGAATGCAGCTAAAAGACAAGAGAGGTTTATGAGATGGGCAGATCTAGCTTTATTTGGAGCCATTTTCCAACTATTTCAATTGGAATACAGTGAAAGAGATCTTTTACATTTAACTACCTGAGTTTTCTTTTTAAGACTCCGTAAGAAACTAGGCTTTTAGTTGGTCTAGAGTGGTGGTCACCTTTATACTATCTCAAGAAAAGCAACATAAAAGTAATTCCCTATAAGAGTTTTGCAGGACTTTTTGAAGCAATATTTTAATTATTTTCCCTATCCTGTGCTGGGCTACTCTAATTTTTATCTTCTCCTAGTGATCACAATGGAGCAATAAGACAAGGAAGCATGTAGCACAGCTGCACTGTACAGGATCCGTGCTTTGTCTGCACACCTGTAAACCACGTTGAATTGAAAGAAATTCATCAAGGATCAATTCACTGAATGCTCTTTTCAATAGAGAGATCGTTTTTTGCTCTTTAAAGGTAGAACAGAACACTCTTTCAGTATTGTTAGATTATATTTTAACATAAAATATACTAAATACAAAGTTAAGAGTAGGCTCCAAAACCTGCTCCTGTTTCACAGAGCCTGTTGCATCCAAACACACGGGGTTAGACTCAGGACATATCTGCATCAGGAAGATGGGCTGTTGTTCTGATTGATTTATGCTGAATTTTACCAAAGGTGCCAGCTGTCAGTTATGTGAGTGAAATCCTGGTCAGAAAGAAAGTGCTGCAACAACATAACTTGTTAGGGCACCTATCAGCTCCCCATAGAGTCACCTTATCTAGTTAACTGTCAAAAGCAAACGCTTACTTACGGTAGGCAGCTCTGTGGAGCTAACAGAACTGTCAGAGAATTTGGTATTTCTCAGTGTCACTGATATAATTGCTACGTCCATTCCCAGATGCTGATTCTAGAATTGATACACACGACCTCTTCTTCAAACACTCGAGTATGGATTTTGTTATTTCTAAGAAATGTTGATGTAGTAGAAGGGGGAACTGAAGCCCTTGGTGGCCACAGCACAGGGCAATCCACACAAAAGGGGTCTATAGCCCACAGGTGCTTCCAGGCTCAGAACTCTAGGTAGGGGTGTGTGCTCCCAGCATCACTGGCATTGGCTGAGGCTGATACCAACAACATTAGTTACTAGCTTGGGGGAGGAAGTTCTTTTGCAGAAGCACCTACAGCCAAGAACCATGTGCATATAGCAAGGCAGGGTCTTTGCCCTCAGTATGCAGTCCAAGAAAAGGAGACAGATGAAGGATGTGTGGAGGAGGTGGAGGCAGAAAAACTAATCTGAATTTGCAGATGAGGATCTGTACTATCTGAGTGCTAGCAACAGAACATCAGGGCCAGATGACCATAAAAGGAATTGTTTACCAATCTTTTCATCTTGCAGGTAGCATCTTATAAGACATTCAGGAATATAAAGGAATACTGTTGCATCTGAATGAAACTTTTTAGGTCTTGTGGCAATGTATTAGAACATATCACATCTGAGTGTTTGTCAAGTACAATATGCAAGTGGCTAATGCTGCAGTCAAATGCATTTTTCCAAGGAATCAGCTGCTTTCTTATTGCATTTATCAAATATATCTCCATGGGATGGTATTTCCTAAGACATGAATCAACACAACATATGCTATAGTGCTTCAGCTTTATTTTCATAATGGAAAGAAGCTGCTTTAATAGCATCTGTTGTAGTGCTGGAACATATTCTGTCATCATTTTTCAGTGAAAAAAAAAATCAATTTCAAGTAAAACTTGGGTAGAAGTTCAATGAAATGTACAGACTAGTTGTGATCATTCCTGCTATTATCCAGTTATCTGCTCTGCTCTCCTTCCCCTCCTTTAATTGTTTTGCACAGATAACACAAAAACAGAGTAAGAGGAAAACTGAGACTGTGTGGCTTCTGTATCTAGATATTCTTTTTCAGCTTAGTGAGGAATTTTGACTACAATGTCCTATTGAATTCAGTTTATTTTCATTTAGAGTTGTATGTTTCTTGTGCCACTGTTGTCTTCCTATAATTTACATTGTAGATTTTCTTCCTTTCAGAGAATAATAAAATGAAAACTTGCTGTCTCGAGGTTTGGTTAATTGCCTTTAACCTAATTTATATTATAGGGTACAAATTTCTGGGGAATTCATATGCTACTAAATGTCCATTCCACTCTTGTCCTAGCAATGACAAAAACCAATTTGTAAGTCATTCTAATCAAAAGAATGCTATGCTGAAAAACATCCTTACTGTTCTTCCACTGCATGAGCATGGTTTTTCAAGGTCCTTCCACCCTTGCCAAGATCATGCAGTGGTCAAAGACAGCAGATGTTGGATTTTGAGTTCCTTCTCCAGGGGTAGTAACAAAAAGTTCACAGAAGGTTTGAAGATGTTTCTCTCCTTTTTACCACACTAAGGTGCAAGGAATCATAGAAAAAAAAAAAAATGCAGCTAAGATCAGAAGATTGCATTAGTTTTTATCCACTCCAAACACTCCAGCTATGGTTAATATTTCATATTTCCATGAAGTATGGTGGACAAGAAAGTGTGCAGTGAGTGGATACGTGATAGCTGTTCCAAAGAGCTTCAGTTGAAGTTAAACTCGGAGGGATACCACACGAAAGAGGGAGAGAAGAAGGAAAGTGTCTGAGGGCAACAGAGAGGGTTTTTAGGTCAATGAACAATTAATTACACCAGTCTCTGCTCCTTTCAGTTTGGCTTTACTAATTGTAGAGTAATTGAAGTTAAACAAAAAACAAAAAACAAACAAACAAACAAACAAAAAAAAAAAACAACCCAAACCTACAGCCAGTGCAGGGAATGCCCTTTGAAAAATCCCTGTTTGTTCAGTAGATTAGGATATACTGCCGCATACACTTTACTGATGGGTATTGAAATGCCTGGATTGAAACATTTTGCTATATATAAAAATAGAGAGGGGAAATAGGAAACTTTGACATACAAAAGGATGATAAACTAGAAACATAATTTAAAAGAACTCTGCCAGTGTTTGAGCGTCAGGCATTTTCTGCTTCATGAATTGTAATCTTTGATGGGGGACAGGGAGACAGGGAGACAAGCTCATTTCAAGTCAGAGAGCAACAGAAAGAATTTCTGATGAAAACCCAGGTTGGCTTAAAGGTACATTTAGATCTCAGCAGCTCTTGCTGGCAAAGTGTGAAGACTTTTTCTATCAGTGAGTCCAGCCTTCTTACAAACACAACCCTCCTGGGATGTGTCCAAAGAAAGATAAGGAAGCTGCAAAGGGTCTGGAGCATGAGTCTTATGGGGAGCAGTTGTGGGAAGTATGATTGTGTAGTATGGAAAAGAGGAGGTTCCAGGAAGACCTTGTCACTCTCTACAACCACCTGAAAGGAGATTATGGTAGAGAGGGTGTTGGCCTCTTCTCCAGGGTAGTCGCAACTGGATGAGAGGGAATGTAAGTTGTATTTACATGTGCTGTCTGACTTCAACTGTGTTAGAGCAGTCATAACATAGTCAGTATGTCCACTTACTATGTTTCCTACTAAATGGATGTGTGGGTGCATATTGAAGTGTAGGGCAGCCTTGTCTGACGGGTGCCCATAGTTCCTTGTGTGGGAAGAGACAAATGGCTCCAGTCTCATCCAATTCCTGGTGGGATAGACAAACAGAGAAGCCAGATCCCATGTGCCATGGGTGAGGCATTACAGAGCAGACACTGACAACATAAACAAAAATTTTACCTGTCAGCCAAGATACCTCGTCTCTTCATCATGTGCTTGGTTGTAACATACTCAGAATACTCACTTCCAGTAGGCAGAAGGGTCATGGCATCTGGCTTCTGGCAAACAGCCCTCAGCATTTTTCTGCCATCCTGACCTGCTATCAAGTTGCTCTGTGAACATCCTGCCATGCCGATAGCAGACCTTACTAAAATGAATGTGATCAAGGCTGAATTTGACAGAAGGCTGTGGCACAGAGCTCAGCAGAAGTACACGTTCCTACCCTCTAAACACTGAGATTCTTCTTATTGATTTTTTTCTACTTTTTTTGTATGTCCAGGCAGATAATTAAAGCAAAACAGAAAAAGGGCAATGCACTGTTGTACTGAAAGTATTCTAGCAACAAACTTAGAGAGCTGTTGCGCACGAATACAAAATAAAGCAAAACAGCAACAAAAAATTGTTATTTTCTTACAAATTCTCCTCCACAGACAGTGTGTCCTCCGCCACACACACACGCATCTACCTGGATTTATTCATCTCTGTATTGCATCCCACTGTTATATCTGATGCAGTAAGTGTCCCAGGTAACAATGTGATTTTGACAACAGTTTAGTTTATCGATGAAGTAATGTTGCCTCTGAAAACCTGGAACATGTAGGATATTCCTACTTACTGCCTCCACTGTATGAAGCTATATGAGCTCCCTTGTCTCAATTCTGTAGTCATCCGCACACCTTCCCCTATCACTATAATGTAAAATAACTGGGTCTCAAGAAGCAGCACCTGTTTTGTTCTTGGCTACAGATTTGAGCTCTGTTTTAATATTAGCTTATAAAAGTTGTATTATGCACTGAAGCCTTCCAAAAAGAAAATAAAACAACAAAAAAGTCAATCTGGTCCTTTTGACTGTAGAAGAGACATAAATTTACCCACTTTAACTGAAAAGCAAGCATTGCTGACCTTAAAACTTAATTCTTTGAGCTATCATGTTTGCTCAGTAGAAGAGATAGTGATGTCTGGGGACACCAAGCAACAGTTTCAAATAACTAGTGTATGTTTTCTAAATAGAAAAAGCAGCTTTCCCCCTCATAAATATGTCTGTGTCATCTGTATATCCAATGGACAGCTGTTGCCAACAGACATCTGGACTGGACTAGCAATATGATATGAGCCAATGGTTACATATCGTGCTACTAAAAAGCAGTTCTTCTAGATTGGATTTACCTCCATATGGGGTAAATGCATGTGAGTTCAGTTAGGAGACAGTCATTCTGTTAATGCTTTGTACTGCTAGCCAATAACCTCCAGCCCATCCCTGGAGTAACTCGTTCACACTTTTCAAATCGAAAGGCAGCCAGATCTGGAGCACTGGGATCCTCCAACAGCTGCATCATTCACAGCTCTTATTTCTAATGCCATTGCTCAGCTGGGGCCAGGAGAGTTACAGGCTGACTTCTTCAATGGCCTCTATCATTTTCTTTTGAGTCTAATGAGCTTGACTTACAGGATCAGGGTAAACAAGAGCCAGGGAGTCTGGGAGTACTTTCTGCTGCATCTACTGAAAGGAGCTACCTGGAGAGTGCCACTTGTCAGGCTGTGACTAATAAAACATGTGACATGAGCACATTTAACAAGCATAAACATCAGCATCTGCAGAAGTAAATGTGCATATACTAGCTTTTTGGACTTCTGAGCATGAAACCCATACAATCAGCACCAGAAACGTGGACAAGAAGGCACATGCAAATAAAAAGCAGTCAGATCTCTAGAACTGCAGCTCTCATCCCTCTCCTGATAAAAGTTCTACGTTTCAAAAGCCATCAATCAGTAGGAAGACACAGTTTCTTCTTTTTTACCCTAACAGCATATTAAACACACACAAAAACACACAAAATAAATAAAAGGAGGGAGAGGAAAACAAGAGGGTAATTACAGGGGAAACCAAACCGAGACACAAACACTCTTCTTGCAGTTCTGAAAAGCATTTACCAATCTCATCTCCCATAGAAAAATTCCGCTCAGTTTCCAGCACTCCTGAAGGCACTTAGCACCACTACTGAGCACGCAAAACATTCCACGCGATTGCCTTTGCATCCCAGCAAAGCAGAGAAGATCCCACCCGTTTATCACAGAAATGGAACAGATGTGAAGCTGTGCCGAGTGCCCCCACCTCCCCTGCCTCTCCCTCCTCCCCATCGCTGGGTTAACCCGCAGCTCTGCCGGCGGAGGGGACTTACCGAGGTCTTTGCGATGGGAGAATGCAGTTAGGCGCTCTCACGCCTGGGAAGAGCTGCACCCAGTAATGAAGCAGGCACTGAGAAGTCACACACTCTTTCAATAGCTATTCAGGTAGTGCTGCCAGCTTTCTCGAGCTCTCTGCGTGCACGCACATCGGGGAGAGAGAGAAAGAGATGCAATAAACTCCGGCTGTAATTAAGAGAGCTCCCTTCTACAAATTACAGCAGCAAGTGATGCCTTTAGGAGCCTTTTTAGCATGATCTCTTCAAAAGGAGTTCCTTACAAGAAAAACTGCATCCTTACTAGTCTTTCTCTCTCTCTTTTTCATATTTTTTTCCCTAAGAAAAAAATAAAGCCCGCTCTCTTGGAGATTTAGTCATTGATGTATCATAGGGAGGTTATTGTTGTTCAGAGTTTTGATTGATGAAAGTTTTATTATGAAATTCAGCCTAGTTTGCAGACAAAAGAAGACCCGACTCTGCTCTTTTTAAGGAACAGCCTCTCAGGAAAGCAGTTTAAATCAATAATTTCATGCATTTAATGACAGTACTCATGAAAGAATGTATCTGTGCTAAGCAATTCAGTAGCTGGGAAGGTGGTAAATACAACCCAGTGCCTTTTTATATGTACATAAACCATTAAGGGCAAAACAATACCATGAGTGTCAGCAAATAGAAAGATTTATAATGGAAGTCTGGAACTTGGAAATATTTTACAGAAAATGCATGTTTAGGGCTCCAGTGTGCCAGTTCCACATGGAAAGAGTGTCCAGTTTGTCAGTTAGGGGGGTGATGGTTACTTGTTCCTGATGCACGTGAAATAAATACCGTCTTAAAATTTTGGAATATTAAAGCTTTTGGCTTAAGGATTTGAAGGATTTAAGAAAGTTAAATCTCCAAGATAGATCCTTTCTTTATTAAAGAATCCTCTTTCTCTGAAGATTATTTCTCCTTTCATTACTTCTGATGTTACCTTTGATCAAAATCAGATAACATATATCTCCTTCTTAACTAAAAGAGGAGTGCTCCAGGAGATGGGCTCCATCAGAGCAGGGGTAGCCAGCAGGGACAGGGTGTTGACTGTCCCTCTCTACTTGGCCCTCATGAGGCCCCATCTGTAATACTGTGTCCAGGCTTGGGACCACCAATACAAGAAGTATTTGAGTGGATCCAGAGGAGGGCCATAAAGATGATCAGAGGGCTGGAGCACCTCCCCTATGAAGACAGACTGAGGGAGCTGGGCTTGTTCAACCTGGAGAAGAGAAGGCTGCAGGGTGACCTTGCTGCAGCTTTCCAGTACCTGAAGGGAGCTTACAAATGGGAAGGGAGTCCGCTGTTTACGAAGGAAGATAATGGCAGTATAAAGGGAAATGGTTTCAAATTGAAGGAGGGAAGATTTAGGATGGATATTAGGGGCAGCGGGGTTGGTGCTTGATGATCCTTGGGGTCCCTTCCAATCCAAGCCATTCTATGATTCTATGATTTTTCTCCATCAGTCCACCTCTCTTAATCATGATCATCCATACACAAATGTACAGTGCAAAAGTAAAAGTAAACACTGGGGAAAAAATCAGTAATTACAATCATGAATTATCTTTAATTTATGAACAGTCCTATTCCCCATATAGCAGTGGCTTTTTCTTCATCATGGTACAGTACAATCACATGGTCATCTACAGGGTAGGTGAAGAAAAGAGTGAAGAAATCAAGCACAGTATATGAACGTGACATTTCCTCCATAAACAAAGAAGGGGACAGACTCTGAAGCAGTGTCTATTGTAATAGGACAAGGGGAAATGGTTTCAAAGTAAAAGAGGAGAGATTTAGAACAGATATAAGGAAGAAGTTTTCTACAATAAGGCTGGTGAGACACTGGCACAAGCTGCCCTTAGAGCTAGTGGATGACTTGTCCCTCAAGATACTCAAAGTCAGGCTGGAAGGGGAGAACCCTGATCAAGCTGTTCATTGCAGGGTGGTTGGACTAGATGACCTTTAAGGGTTCCTTTCAAGACAGTGATTCTATGAGCCTGTGATTTTATGAAAGCAACCAGCACTACGCCGCCTCCTCTGTGGAGCCCAAGTTTGACAATAACTTCAGGGACTTTCCCTTGGCACCGCTATCCAGAGCCGTAAGGAAATCTCTAATAAGGATGGAAATCGGGAGAATGGAGGAGAAAATAATTAAGCCTATTAAAAAAGCAGTCATACCAGAGAGATACATTATTGACAGCTCTGTCTAAAGCACTTCATCGCTCCACAATGCTCTGTGACACTCCTGTTCAGCCTGCTAACCTTTTTTGCAAGGGATGTTTTCACACACAGCTGTCCAGCTGTTAATCTCAGAAGCATATATTTAGTGTTTAATTACTCTTCACCAAGGACAAATGATTGTGAGGCCTTGCCAAGTGTATTTGGAGGTCATAAAAGATAAAATGCTCAGGCTGATGCTATTTCTGCAGTTCAAACTTATCTCAGCAGCAGAAATCTCGAAAAGATGGAAAATTCTGTCCTACAGTGCTTTTGCCTCCTTCCTTCTCAGAGACAGCCAGCAGTGGCTACAACCTCATGTTTAAGTTGCAAACCAGCACTGGACGGCACCTCCCATTCCTAACAGGATCCCAGCATGGATGGGCTCATGAGGCTTCTGAAGTCACGTCCTTCTCTCCAGTGGAGAACATAGAAAGAAGCAGATGCAAACACAACTTCCAGGTCTTTGTTTTTCCTGATCTGAAGAGTGAATATCAGTTGTGTATCTCATAGCATCTCACTGTCAGCATTGTTTGATATGGCAATTTGTCCTTACAACAAGCTCAGTCTCTCTATTCCTCCTCTGCAGAGGTCAACCAGGAAACTGGCAAGATGCAAGACTAGCGTTGCTGGAGAGAGCCCCAAAGGTGGGGCTGTTCTGTCTGACCTGTTGGGACTTCCCACCAGTACCTTAAGGAGAGCCCCAACTCTTCTGTCATCACAAGCACTGTCACAGCAGGACCACGAGAGACATCTTCATAGTTGGCTTTGTACTACTGCAACAAAACAGAATACATCTTGGGAAAGAGTTACAGGTATCTGCTGAGGTAGAGCATCTCTGCCTTGTGAGCTGCACTAGTTGAATTTATTTTTGTTTTTGTTTTTAGAAAGCTTATTTCTAGAAATTACAAGTAGGCAGTGGAAATCTGATTACATGAAGAAGGCAACCTGAATAGATGACAGTTTGAAGTCTTTCTGCAATAAAAACAAATTTTCCAGCCCCCTAGCTACTCCTCCATATGGGCTTTTAAAGGGAGGCTTCCCAGAGAAGAATACAAACGAAGGGCTCAAAGAAATGGCTATTACCTCCAGAATGACAGGAGAGCTCAGTTCTGAGGGGATTATATTAATTCCATCAGATCTATGGGTTGCCACTTGTGAGGACACGCAACTTAAACTTTATTAAAAAAGATTCCTTTTTTGTAGTGCAGGTAAAGGGACATGAGAGCTCTCCCATAAATTACTGCTTTACAACTTAGAAAGAACTAACAAATCATCTGTGACCTGTGAATCTAATTTCACTGTGCAAAGATCTTTTCCTCTAGGGCTCTTTTCGTGATACATGTATCTATTTGCCATTCTTCATTGACATAAACCAATTTCTGTGGTTTGCCTGTCAATAATTCTACTTAACTTTTAATGCATAATGGTAAAGCCATTGACCTCTGGTAGAAGCAGGTTTTTAAAGAAACAGCTCTAGTTTTCCATGGAATGTGAAAAAATATTTGTTTAAATACACCTCCAAAAGTGAAATGTGTATTTAATATACTAGAGGATAAGGTTGATGTATGTTTTTGTATTTCTTGTGTAGATGCTACTCTTCATCATTATCACCAAGGAGTTTTACATTCTGGTATCTTGCTTATCATCAGAAAATAACAAGATGTCTAGTATGGCACCTGATACATTGGCTATGTGGGGTGTGTACTGATTGGTTCTACCATATCATAATAATAATTCTCCCTCTGTCTCCTCATCTTCCTCCCAGCATTATCCGTGCAGGACCAACTGGCCAGAAAGGTTATAATAAGAAAGTAGGCATCAGTGCCCATTTTGTAATGATGTCAGAATTATTCCAGCATCACCTAGCAGAATTGGTATAACTCTTAAAATGAAAAGAATTCTGAATGGTCTGAAGTAAGGAAATATATAACCACTGCATGCAAACAAATTGTGCCCTGCAAGTGATACCACAGGCACACTGTCATAATGAAAGCATTTCACTCTTTGTGGTGATGGCTTAGAAAAAATTGATTTCTGCAGATGTGACCATCCCTATTCAGTCATTTTTCACAAAGCCCTAATTATTTTACAGTGCAAAGATAAAAACACAGCCTTCTCTCAGACAGTCATTTTTGTGTTAGACTTTGCCAAAACTAAGTGTTCACATTAGTCATAAGTGCTGGATTTTATCCCATTGATTAAAGACAGCTTATGGAAGAGAAATGGGGAATTTTTATTATAGTGGCTGTATTCTCTTCTCATTTGCCTTGAGGTAAACCTAATTTAAGTTTAGTTACTACAGATTTCCACCTGTGCTGACTGTGTTCTGCTGCACAAAATTAATCAAGCCAGTGCTGTCAAATCTAGAATAGTATGTAAAAAAATACCTGCGTTGCCTGGCACACCAGACTTTTGTCTGACACACTGGACTTTTGTAGCTATAAGTATTGAATTTGAGACTTTTTAAAGTCCAGATGGAACTTCTGCCATGTCACTACAGAGTCTAAAGCTCAAGGTCAGGCTGTATGCTCTCAAGGTTTCCAGGTCATACTCTGTGCAACTAGCATTTTGCATCCTTTATTCTGAACAGTCTGTTTCTCCATAAGTGGAAGAAGTTGATGACAAATGACAATTTTTTGAACTGCTTATCAGCACTAATGCTGTCATCCAAAATGGAGCATAGTTCACAATGTTTCTTAACTGATTAGAATTATATCAGAGTTTGTAATCCAGGAGATTTAGAATGGATATAAGGAAAAAGTTTTTTATGATAAGGGTGGTGAGGCACAGACACAAGTTGCCCTGAGACACTTAAGGTCAGGCTGAATGGGCCTCTGGGAACCTGATCAAGCTGTCTGTGTACCTGTTCATTGCAGGAGCATTGGACTAGATGGCCTGTAATTCCTTCCAACTCAGTGATTCAGTGATTCTGTGATTTTTCTATCTTTTAGATTGCATGGGTGAGGTGAAGAGTTTCTGATTTCATCTTTTTCAAAAGGATTGACTGGGGGAGGTAGAGGCTTCCAGGAGGGAAAACTTTTTCTAGTGGGAGGCACTTCAGCCTGGTCAGAGAGGAAAATACCTGTAAGGGTCGCAATTCAATATGGGGCAGTTGAAGGAGAAGGCAGACAACAGCGCTCTGCAAGAAAGGAGATTCAGTACAGTAGAGAGACTGGGAGACTGCTAAGAGAAACAGAGAACAGAAGCCTTGGTGGTGGTGAATAGGAAATCTGTCTATGAGCCTGAGGAAACCCTAACAAATTTTCTACGGTTCCTCAAAATGCTGATGTGATTGAGAAGCAATCTTGGAAGGACAGACCCTTCCGGCAAAAAGGAACTGAGGAAAAATCTTGCTCCAGATGGATGTGGTGGTGCCTAATAAGCATGTGAGGGTCTTGCTGCTGTGCTTGCTGAGGAAATCATGTAAGCACGACAGGCAGAGAAAGCTGCAGACACGGCTTTTATTGTTTTATTTGAAAGTGCTGAAATGTGTGATTGTGCTGATCTCTTCCAGACTCGAGTGCCATCCATAATGCTGGTACAACTCTAAAGTGTCTGGGATGTGCCTAACAGTACATGGTTTCATGGTACATCATGAGGTGAATTACCAGTTTGCTTCTGCCCAAAGGGACAGCCAGGTCACCCCTTCCGCCCCTTTGCCGCTAATGTAACTTTTGCAGCGCACCTTGAGCTAGAGCTGTGCATCTGATTGTGCACCAAGACAATCAAATGACACAGAATGACAGAAAATATGCCCAGCATATAAAGTGGACGATGGCTCTCTAAGTTAGAGATAGAATGATTTTGATCCAAGTACAGCAGAGAGTCCTAGCCAGCAGCTGGGAGATGGACAATAGAAACATAAAATCATAGGGCAGATTGGATTGGAAAGAACCTCAAAGATCATGTAGTTCCAACCCCCTGTCACATGCAAGGTTGAAAACCACTAAATCAGGCACTAGATAAGGCTGCTCGGGGCCCCAGCCAACCTGGCCTTGAACACATCCAGGAATGGGGCATCCACAGCTTCTCTGGAAAGGAGGGAGTGAAGGACAGGAAGGGGAGTGAGAACTCTGAAGTGAAATATTAGGTCAAGCTCAACCTGTCATTAATCTATCCCTGAGAATACCTCTGGGGTAGCGTACTGTGTTGCAACTCTGTGCAGTCACAAATGCCATTAAGATTGTTCTTGTGTTAAACACTGCCTTACAGAAAGTTTAATCTTCAGTAATCAGTGTGCTTCCCTAACATGAAATGGGGCATTTCTACAACAACCCACTTTTTAAATATCCAGGAGTATTCCCTTGGATTATCAGAAAGGAAAGCTCTAGAGAAAAAGAAATCTACAGCCTTCAGGATCTAGATGGTGTTTTTGTTGGTTTCCTAGTGAAAGGTAAAAGCAAGATTTCACTGTTGTTCCTGTTGTGTGAAGGGTCAGTGATTATCCCAGTTCTTGTCAAACACAGTGGAGCTGGGAAATTGGGAAAGGAATTCAGTCTGAATTTGAGCCTAGCCTCACATGAAAAGAGCACAAAGACATGGATCAAAAGACATGGATCAAACACAGAGCAGGGCCCATCAGGTCGCCCAAGTGAAGAGCAGCAAGAAAGTCTCAGCTTTAGAGAGAGGAGTGCAAGTGATGAGTGGAGAAGAAGGGTATTTGGCATGTTCATAAGTGGTAGAAGTTGAAGGCAGAAGTTACTTACCTCTTGTTGCAGCTTTCGTCCATGTTTTCAGCTCTCCTTTATTCACAAAGGAAGGCATGTAGGAAGAAGAGCCTTGTCTCAGTATAATGCTGGGTTGTAGCTTCAAAATGCACCTCTGCTCAGGAACTCAGTTGTACCTTCAGATGCACAGTCAAAGTGAACACGATTCAGCTGAAAATCTGGTGGATGAAAAACGGAAGCAATATAGGCTAGAGCACAGTCATTCCAAACAACTCTTTTCATTTAGACAAAGTACAAATTTTCCACGATTAACTCTGCATCCCAGGCTGATTTCAGTGCAGGATGCACCATCACAAACTGTTGTATTCCAGTGTCCTATGGCTGCTTCCTTCTCAAGCAAACTAAACCTTACTAGGCCATTACTGAGTGCTCTGTTGTGCCTGTCTCATGACACTACAGCATTCTGCAATGAGCTTAAAGGAAGTAACACCAGGAGGAGTTGAGGAATAGTTAAGGAAGTCAGTCTCTCTCACTGTGCAAATGCTATTTTGCCATACTTGAGCAAGTAGCTGTTTCAGTAATGAGCTGCCTTTTTCTTTGAACCATACTTTGTATTTCTAGCCAGGACACAGGCAGTGATGGCACAAGGCCATGCAATGAGATCTACAGAAAGGAAGAGAGAAGGACTAGCAGCCTTCAGAAACAAAGCTAATAGGTATCAAAATCATACTCTGACTAACATGCAAGCTGGATTGCCAGATAAAAGTTGAACAGAATCAGTGAAAGCAGGAACTGGGGAAGAAAATGAGCATTAGCTATTTTTATTGTTTCCCAGAGGGAAAGGGCTGAGAAGAAATAATGCCAAAAGCATGAGAACAGCTGATAAAGTTTTACTTAGCTTGAAATATCCTACTTTTTAACATTTTTTATTCTATGAAATATATATTAAGCCATTAGTACTTCAGGGGGTTTTGTATTCTGAACAAGTAGAAATCAAAATACATTCTACATTCTGTCTAGAAAGCTCTTTCAGATTTTTAAAGCCTAAGAAGTCTTGAGATTATCCTAACTACACAAATAGGGCATTGTAGGAGGTGTGCTCCTTATCACTTACTCAGTCCTAGGTGAAATAGAGAAGAAATACTGCTTACGTGAAGATAATGGCAGTCAAAATATTTGGAGTGCATCTTAAGATAAAAATGGGAAAAACTGAATTAGTCTGGTTTGCAGCAGTTAGGCATTTATGTATTTGGAAAAAAAAAATGTTACAGAGGAACAAAACATTGCTAAATCAGTTTCTTGCTCTGTTTTCAGATAATGTCCCCCAACACTGCCTGTGAAAGCTCTAGGCATTTTTGTAAATATTGGGTTTAAATTCACCATGTTGCTATGCACTTAACTATGGGTTTATATTTCCACTAAAAGAATTCATGTGTAGGGTTGTTTTTTGTTTTTTTGGTCAGACTTGAGTCCACAGAGGAATAAAAGTCATAGAAAGATAAGATAATAAAAGCATTTAGAAAACAATGACAAATCCCCAGAAACATAATTGAATATATTGCACATTTTAAATATAATTTATGGTTGATCCTTTCATTCTTTTCTATGCAGAAGCCCACAGTAGTGAAGAAACTACTAGCAGGGTCTAACAAGAATATGACTAAATCTCCTGAGTGCTCAGCACATACAGAGGTGCAGCAAGGTTGAATGCAAGGTATGTAAGAAAGCCAAATACAAATTCCTGAATGCAAACCTCCCATTTAACATTTTTTCACAAAGCCCACTGAGGAAACACAGGGCAGGATTTTGCTTCAGGATAAGCAGCAGCACAGGGAAGTAGAAAAAGCAGCAGTAGATGTGATCTGTATATGTCTACACTGCCTTTCATGACACGTAAGATGCTCTGGCAAAGACAACCATCTCCTGTTGTGGAGTTTGCATTCTGCTGTAGAGGACATGACAGAAAAGGCTGGTATCCTTGGGATCTCCCTTAAGGATATTGGCCTAAAGGAGCATGAAATGTGATGATCAGGGTAATCCAACTACATGCAGTTTATGAATTCTGGCTGATGTGAAGAAGTGGTTGATTTGTTGAAGGAGGTAGGACCCCTCTGCTTGCTAAGTGATTGAGGAGAACTAAGGAGTAGCTGTGTTAATTTGGGCCAGATAAGCCAGCAGTCCAACTGGAGCCTAGGAAGACTAGCTGGCATAAATATCATTATCAGCAAATTCATTTTTCCATTCTACAGGCTGTATGTGTTGCTGACTCCAGATTTTAAATGCTCCTGAAGATATTCAGAGTGGACTGAGAGTACCCATGAGTTGAAGATAATACTGAACTATGAGATGGGAATGGGAAAAGGTTATGCTGGCTGAGGTCAGCGGGCACACATTCCAAAATGTCACTTCTCTGAAGAAGTAATCAAAAACTACTCTGTGCCCAGGAAATGCACTGATAAGTGCAGATAACGAAAGGCCATGCACAAGTAATGGGGAAATGAAAGTTGAGTGGATTGGGATCAAGTTCAATAGCATGGAGAATCTCCATGCAAGTCGGGGAGCTGGCTTCTTAAGTCTCTGGCTTTACCTGTACAGACATCAGCCAAAATACAGTAGGAGCTGGATGCTGACAGAGACGTCTGGGAGGCACTCACACTAACATGCATGTTGCTCTACGTCAGCAGCCTGTGACAAATTTCTTGCTGAATTGAAGCATGGAGAAATTTTGGCCTAGCCCAAGGGGAGACTTCTTTCAAAAGGCAATCATAGCAAGACTGTGTGTATGATTTTGCCATTTCTGATGTGAATTTTCAGGCACAGACTACTACTAATAATAATCTGCTATTAATAATAACCATAAGGTTTCGCTGTACTTCATCTTTATACCTTGGAATTAGAGAGATGCCTTTGGGACCAACTGCTCACACTTTGCATGACAGGTCATTGTGGATCAAAACATTAACTCCAAGGCATTGAGAAGTATTTACTGAACAACACATTACTTGCTAATGTCTGCTGTTCAAAGTGATTGAAACCTAATGCTAAATGATGTGCTTTTTTTTGTTTTGTTTTGTTTTCTTTCTTATATCTAATAAGTCCCACTGTATTTGCAGGAGCAATTTTCTTGACTCAGAATGGTTCTTGATTGTTTTTCTCCCATTATTTTTTACTCAATGGATTTGCTGAAAGTAGTTCAAAAGAAAGTAGATAAAGAGATTCTGAAGGAAAGGAGTACAAAATAGTAAGAACTAACAGCTATTAATTATTGCCTCTTTATTTATGCAGAACACCAGTTTTAGATGCACTTACTTGTAAAATTATACTGCTGTTATAGAAGCGTCAAGTTGTTCACCAAGCCAGTGCAAGACATTTTAAGCAAAATGAAAGAATAAATGTGGTTTGGTTTTTTTTTTTTTTTTTTTGTTTGTTTGTTTTCTTTTTTAATGGAGTTTCTTTATCTGCCTGTATTTTAATCCCAGGAGAAAATCAACACTTAAAAGAAAAAAAAAAAAAAAGATTTGTTCCTGTCAACTTTTCCTCTGCTAAACCATACCATTGGTTTCAATGGGATGGTGTACATGTCTAGCAGTTATCCTAGCGAGTAAAGCTTTGGATTGATAATTTGATTTCGAGGCATAGCAAATCAATTTCAGTTTTACTATTGCGTGTCTTTCACCTAAACCAGAGAGTGCCTGGTTCCCTGTTATCCTGCCTGCTATATAAGCATTAACGACAACATAAATATTATATAAGTATTAGCTCTCTGTAGCAATTTAAACCAAGTTTGAACTTGATGTCAGTGACCAAAGAAGAAAAACAACTGGAAATCTGGCTGTGGATATTTTATCATGACCATAAAAAAATAAATAGTAGCTGCATTTTTAGAAATCACCCTTCTGTTGTTGTTATTGTTGTTTTGGTTTGGTTTGAAGTTCTTTTTGGTTGTTTCTTGTTTTGTTTTGTGGGTATAGTTTAGAAACATTGGAGAAAAACAGTAAGATCAATTCTTTCACAGAAGGAATATCTGGTTCCTGGAACAGTGGGATGATTAGCTTGCTTCAAGTAGTATCCAAGTCAATTCAGTCCATGCAAGGAAGCAAAGGTAGAAGCTATGACTTCATGCTCTTCACTGTCCAGGTGTAGAGGCAGGCACATCTACAACAGACTGCAAGTGCTCTGTCTATGTACAGACTTGGAATCAGCACTGTGCTATGAGACAGGTAAAAAAAAATAATAAATTTGTCATTTTTAAAAATTCTTATAAAATAATTGTGACATTTTCTGGTAAAGCCAATGATTTGCCTTTTTTTGTTTTCTTTTGTTTTGTTTTGTTTATTCCTAAGAGCATCAAGAGAAGGTAAGATTAAAACAAGATTAGAGATGTCAGGGGAAGTTGTTTCTGCTTTGAACACCTCTACTACAGTCATGCAAAGAAAGTACCTTTCATTTCTGAGAATCTGTTACTAATTCAAGACACTGAGACTGCATTTCTGGCTATTATTACACAACGAGTGCCAGCACAGAATTATTAATAGTTATCTTCATCATGTTTATAATACGGACAGAGTAGAGATTAATCAGACAGCATGTCGATGGAAGGGAGAACAAAACGGCTGTGGCTAAAGAATGATGTTTAGTGTGACTCCGATGAATTTTTATTAAGTATTTGTTAGTTCCACTTACAAGTCACCTGTACAGTATTTTTTGAAAAAGGGTTTGAGCCATTCTTAAGGCTGCAAGTGAAACATGAAGAAGGAGGAGGAAGATAGATCCCCACTTAGGGAGAATCACATTCAAGATCATGCATCTTGTATGGTAGCAGAACTCTATCTTTAGGCACCAGAATCTCACTGTCTGTGTTTTAGAATCAAGCAAAGGTTCACCCAGAAAGGCAAATACCTTCCTACAGAGAAATAATTTCAGAGACTGGCAATCCTGACAAAGTAAGGAAAACACTGTTGAAATGGTTTCCCTCCTCAGCCCTATACCACCTAAGGCTACAAGTTGATATGTCTCCATTCAGAGATTGCTGAGTCCAGAAGGTCTGTGAGACTGGTGAAGGAAGCAGAATTGTTCACAAGAGGTGATAGCTCACTGAACATTCACCACCCTTCAGCAAAACGTTAGGTACAAGGAAAAGGTGCATAGCTTTCCTTAACATGATGGTGCCATGTATACACCTGTGGTTGTTGGTTTTGTTGTTGTTGCTTTGGTTTTTGTTTGTTTGTTTTTCTTCTGAAAGCTAGTCATTTTAATTAAACTGTTGTGGAAAGCTTTCTTCATAGAATGTGTTACATTCCCATAGAAATATTCACATTAATCTTGGATTTAGCCTTCAGCACATTTAACTTCTGGGTCTGTAGCAATCTGACACACTACTATCTTTAACCATGAGAAGAATCTGTCTGGTTTTTGATTACAGTAGCACTGATTGATTCCCAGCTTACCAATGAATTTTTTTATGGGCTCTAATTCACTGATGCTTCAGAAACCTATTGGTTGGTTGTATTCCCACAGCTAACATAAACTGGTGACGCAGGAGAAAACTACCACATTTGCTGAAATGCCATAGACAAATTACTATTCCTTTAGCTAGGCTTAGTTTTTTATTATTATCATTTTCCAATAAGTATGCTACATTTCTAAAGAGACCAGTCTCAAGGAAATGAGAATGTAGTAGTAGGGCAAGAGTAGAAATAGTTCAGCTTATTCTAGAATTTTTTATTCTTTCCCAGTACAATAGCATTGAAAACTATCTGAAGTTCAATTCTGCTGCTTTTTTTTTTTTAATTTAAAGACTTCTAAAGTTAACTCATTATTCAGGTGAGTAGTCTGGAGAGATCAGCAGGCCTATGCCAATGTATGATGACATTTAGCAAGCTCTTTCTGGATGAAAAATTAAAACCCCAGGTCTGTGAGCTGCCTGACATAGACAGGTGCCCCTATATCTGATGTCCCTTTCAGAACAGGTGAAGTATTCCATTTAGGTGCTGACATTTTGGTTAAATAGGCAATTTTTTAAAACACCATAGAATTTTGGCTCATCCTTTGAGGCATGCTCACGTGAATGAGGAAAAGAATAGTGAGGTTGAGTGTGTACATACGCCAATAAAAGAAAGTAGCTGTCTACCTTGAGTCATGCTCATGTGGGGAAAAGGTCGTCATACTTTTGCTCTTTTCAGTTAAATTGCTTTTTAGAGATCTGTATCTCTAATTTTCTCACAGGCTTCTCCCGGGACCAGAAAAAGGAATGGACATATCAGAAGAATCAGACAGCTGTGAGTGCAGAATCTATTGTGTAGTTAGAATCAAATTATTATGGGTCTGATACTGTGGCATGCCCAGAATCCACAACTTTTACTAACGCTGTAATAAGGAGCCCCCTGCACCTCACAGATACAGCCTGTAGCAAAATAAGAATTCATCCAGACTGTTGCTAGCAACTTTAGAAAGAATTTATTCACAGAGAATGTGGTCAAACAATAAAATGGGCTGCAAAAGGATGTAGTGGAGTCCCTGTCCCTAGAGGTATTTAAGAAACATGTGGATATGGCACTAAGGGGGCATGATTTAGTGAAGGGTCAGGGACTTGATGGTTTTGAAGGTCCTTTTCAACATAGATGACTTCTGCCATTGAACTATTGGCACTTTCCAAGACATCTTGACTATTGAGCAAGGCCTTTAATCAATATCACCTTATCAGACAAATAGCTGTTTTCACAAATGGGGGCTCCCATACAATTTCAGGCATAAGATTTGACACAAATGAAATGAAAGACAATTTCTAGTGAAGAAACAACAAAGCTGTAGTTGAGTTGTTGCCTAGACTAAATTTGAGCAGCATTCAAATGAAATGCAGCTCCACTTCTGCAGGTGGTGAAGGATCTGTTCATTTTTTTTACTTAAAGTTCATGGTGCCCTCACTGAAACAGCAACAGAAATTGCAACACAAAAATTTCCTGTGACTTGAGTTTTACCTGGATCTGGCTGCATTGTTATGAGTTAGACTAACACATTAGTACTGTTACTATCACATTAGCAATTATATCTTTTTTATATTTCCAATCCTCAATTTAAAATCAGTGGGTCAATCAATTTGGAATCAGTGTGGTGCCAAATTCACCAGATGTCAGCTACCCAGCATGGTAAGTAAGTGAACGATTACACAGCACAAAAGCAAATAAGGGCTGATATCCACATAACAAAAAGACATTTTCTTGGACAGTAAGAAAATCACACAAAAACTGTGAGTGTAAAGCCCCTAATCCAGATCTTATATACACACAGGACAAGCCCTACTTCTCATTTTCACAGCTGCCAATGTGCAAACTTCTCTGAAGACACAGACACAGTATAACAGCACGTGGGAAGACTTCTGTTTTAAAGACATCCCTGTAAAATGCTGACAGAGGTTAGAAATATGACTGACATTCAGGAGGCTTTATGTGTGTGGTTTCAACGCATGCCTTGCCTTGTCAATGGATAAGAACACTGTTGAGTCTTGAGGATAGTACTGCCTTCAAGTACTAGCAAGAAATTTGTTTTAGTCTGAATTACGAGTAGTAGTGTGTTACAGCATGTTGTCAGTATGGACTTCATTTGAAGCTGAAGCGAGCTGTTCCTCTCGTAGGGGAATCTCTCTAGCCTATTCCCAAAATAAGAGAAGAATCACAGAGGTTTTCTTGCTTCTTCTACTTTCTTTCTCTCATCAGTGATTGTAATGTGGTTTATGGTTGTAAATAATTATTCCTCCTCCTTCACTTCCTTGTGGCTTGCCTGCTTTTGTCTGGATTTTGCACTTAGCAACAGAAGTAAACTAATATTTAATAACTTTTGCAAGGCAAATTCAACAATATTAAGAACAGTTACATAATTACAGTAGTTTAAACCCCAGAATGTTCTTTTCCTATTTGGTACATTTATTACTGCTTCCAGTTCGCACCTCACTCTATTTCTCTACAGTTCCATTCTGTTCTGCAGATTGATTTTTTTTTTCTCTTTCTTTGCTGTTCTCTTCATCTTCTTTATTGAACAGACCTTTCTCAAATCCCTGTGCCCTAAAACCTCTTCTGTCTTCATTCCCAGGTAACTGTCTTCCTTATTTGTTCTCTCTTTCTCTTCCAATTTTTCCAATTTTCTTTTACTCTAATGCTCCTAGATCTTTTCCCATCCACAGGCATCAGCTCCTGCAACATGAGGGAAATCTGGTCTCCATCCATTGCATTGCAGACCTTCACACAGTCAAAAAAATGGGCTCTTCAAGATCTCCATGCTTCTCTATGAGTGCTGGAAACAGAGGGATAGCCTACCCACACGGCACAGCAATTGCTTCACCAACATAGAAATGTCTTCTGTGTAAATGGCAGCCTGGAAGCTGTTCTTCTGGTTCTTGGCTACTAATAATGAATGATGATCACTTTTAGTTCCAGAGTGAAAGATACTTTGATGGACACATTTTCATTTACAGCCTTGGTTCTTGTCGTGCCATCTTCCCGGAGTCATAGTGATGCCTGGTGTAATAAGCCAATAATTGGGCTATTTAAACTTGAAGATCGATATCCTGCCATCATCATTAAAGAAAAAATACTACATCAAGTTCTGTTCTGATTGATTTTTTTTTTCCTACACATGTCAATTTACACAACTGGCTTTAAGACAGCATTGATTTGAGCAAGCAGATACTGAAATATTAGTGAAGATTTAATTAGTACACTTTTCACCCATTTTCAAGGTTGACTTAAGGTATCTCAGTGACAGGAGTAGTTTTTTTAGTTGCTAACCAAACACTGCATTAGGGAGGATGCCCTTCTAT
This sequence comes from Tetrao urogallus, assembly GCF_951394365.1. Classification (NCBI taxonomy): domain Eukaryota; kingdom Metazoa; phylum Chordata; class Aves; order Galliformes; family Phasianidae; genus Tetrao; species Tetrao urogallus. Next base: position 59,781,443 of record NC_136813.1, on the reverse strand, counting down.
GAAATTTATTCTGTTTTTACTGCAGTACATCTCATACCAGTCATACTGTTGTTGCTGAATGCAGACTTATATCCAAAGTAGAACATTTCCTGTTTATTCAACATGACTGAGTCTGCAAAGCTGTGACAATTTTCCTGAATCACTTAATTAGATACTACCTGTGAAGCTTTTATATATTGCATTGCCTTCTGACAACAAAATCTCTTCTTCCACACTTTATTTTATATGTCAGTTTGCTTGTAGATACAAAGATTGAGGTCTTGCCATCACTTGAAATGAAATAGATTGATTTATTCCTGACTATTGTAATTATGTCAAAGTAATCATGTTGCTCCACCAATGACCTCCCCTTTTGCTCTCAGACTGAGGTTGCAATTTGGTTTCTCTGCCATCCATATTTCTCATTCATTTCATTACATTACTCTGAGCACTGTCTGCAGAGAGATTGCTGTATGGCTTTTGGCTGCAGGCTGGACTGAAGCAGCAAATATCTATAATATTAAAAATGAAAATCAGTGTTCACTTCAAGAGGAAGTAAAGTCTCCCTAAAATTTCCAGTCTTCACAGAAAAATACCATGCCAATTAGAAGGAGTGGAGCGTTACAGAATGGCAGTTAAATTTATTAGGACCGTGTGCAATTAATTGCGAATAACACCGGTTAATAAGACTTGCTGGAAAATGTATTTCAATTTGTTAAGTTTGAGATGGGCACAGAGTTTATGTATATGTATACATCTTAAGTTAAAGATCAGAAAAAAAAAACAAAACAAAAAAAAAAAAAACCCACAACCTCTCAATTAAGAATCCACTTGGTAAAAAGAAGGAATGTTTAAATGTACAGCACATTCCCTTCCTGAAGATGCTGCGAGCATATAAAGGTTTGTCATTGGGTAGATTGTGACTGTGTCTATTTTTAGCAGTCTACCTTGAGTTGCTTCTTATCCTTTTTTACTATTTCTGTAATGTTTTCATTTTTTTCCCCAGCTACCTCAATTTGAAATGTTTTCGCTAGTCACTCACAGGATCATTTCCACAATATCTACTATTTATTTAGACATTGCTAATAGTGCAAAGCTTCAACTGTCAGGAAACCTGGTGTCTAGACTTTCTCCTACTTCCTTTGCTTTGAATGACAAATAAGTTGCACCTGATGTATATGTTTCTTAATGTTAAATAGTAGCTAGCTCACTAGCTTTGAAGAGTAACCCAGAAGAAATAGATTTTCCATACCTTTCCATCAGTTGTCCAAAAAGAGTCAGGTAGATATTTCTTCAGGTCCTCAATTCAAGTAATTTTTGTTACAAAATAACATGACTATATGGATTTCTCATTAACTGCATGTAAACCACAAATCTCAGACTTGACTGGGAAGTACCTATATTACACTGTCTCCTAATTCCTCTTGTCCTGTTTCTAGTGAAGTCAAGGTTAAACTTTCCAAAAACTTGTATAGTGTAATATAAGTTGAAGTTGCAAATTTGTTGATCTGATAAAACTATGTCAGTGTTCACAAAAGGAATTTTTGTATGTTGAAACTGTTCCCACTGTTACAGCAGAACTCAAATTTTACAAGCAACAGAAGTAGTCATATTGTTCAAGTTATTCACTGCAAATAGTATCTATCTTCTCTACAAGCCTCTCTTTTTCTTCATTTTAACTTAGAAAACATAACTATCTTCAAGTGTACTCAGCACCACCATTTTTTTCTGTAAATCATCATCTACAGGCCAGTGTTCAGGATTCTCATTTCAAATTAAGTCCATCAGTACATTGGAGGATGCACAATATGGCACTGAAATTATATCTTTGCCTCAACTACATTTCAAAATAGCTCAATACAGTGCTTGGAAAGTCTGCAAGCATATCACATTGTTCCTTACAAGCTTCAAAAATGGTTGACTTCGCAGGTTTGTAGTAAAAGTGTATTTTATTGCCTCAAGATCTTTTGGGCCTGTTAAGCCTGGAGAAAAGAAGGCTGCGGGGTGACCTCATTGCAGCCTTTCAATACCTTAAAAGAGCCTATAGATGGGAAGGGAGTCAACTTTTTGAAAGGCTGGATAACAGCAGGACAAGGGGAAATGGTTTTAAGTTGAGGGAGGGAAGATTTAGACTGGATGTCAAGGGGAAGTTCTTTACAGAGAAAGTAGAGAGAGTACTGGAACCAACTGCCCAGAGAGGTTGTGAATGCCCTGTCCCTGGAGGTGTTCAAGGCCAGGTTGGATGGAACACAGGGCAGGCAGCCTGGTCTAGTAGTAAACCTGGAAATTGATGGTCCTGTCTATGGTGGGGAGGTTGGAGATTAATAATCCTTGAGGTTCATTCCAACTCGGGCCAGTCTGTGATTCTGTGATTCTGTGATTCTGTGATTCGATTCTGTGATTCTGAGAAGAAACTCATTTAATAAAGAGATCATGAAAATCTCCAAATTGACAAAGGAAAAGAATCCACACTCCAATGGCTTTTAATTTAATAATTGCAATAGAATTATAGAATGGCTTGGGTTGGAAGGGATTAAAGATTCCAAGCCCCTGTGAAGTGCAGAGTTGCCCATCACTAAATCAGGCGCTAGATCAGGTTGCCAAGGACCCCATCCTATTTTGCCTTGAACACCGACAGGAATGAGGCATCCCTAATTTCCCTGTGCAAAAAAATTCCATCAGTTAAGTTTAGATACTTAATAACTGTAGTATCCTTCATCAGAAATAACACCAAATGTTTGTTACTTTCTTTGTAATGATCATTTTCTCTCTCAAAATCAGAACTTAAGGTAGAAGGAATTATGGCTACTTATCTCAGGCCCTGTTTCCTATAGCAAGCCTACTCAATTTCATACGTGAAATTATGACAGTATACTTTCTATACCTATATATATCAAGAACTAGACAGTTGAGAATTCAAAGGCAAGTTTGTATACATATATTTAAGCATATTCATGTATACCTGTGTATATCTAGAGAGATGAGATTCAGATGACCAGAAGTTGAGATAATAAATATGACATTTGAATATCTGAATTTCTAGTGGAAGCAGTTATTCTAGTTTGCATTATATGTTACATAAGTCAATATTTCAAAGAAGAAAAGAAAACATTTTAAAAAATAAATCAGAAGGTAGTGCCAAGCAGTGGATTAAGTTTAAAGATGCATGCTTTTTTTTTTATTACAAGCACATTGCTGTATATAGAATCAGAGAACCGTAGAATATCCCCAGTTGGAAGGGACTCATAAGCATCACTGAGTCCAAACCCTGGCTCCACACAGCACAGGCCATATGACTGGGTGTGCTGTCCAGACACTTCTTGAGCTCAGCCAGGTTGGGGCCGTGCCCACAGCCCTGTGTATCCCGCTCCATGCCCACCGCACTGTGGTGCAGCCCCTTTCCCTGACCCCCAGCTGCCCTCCCCTGACAGCTCCGTGCCGTTCCCTCGGGCCACAGGTATTGTAGCAGCACTCAAGGAAAAGTATTGTGAAGTCCTTGGGCTAGAAGAATATGATCATAATATCATATGATCTTTATATGATATATTATATCAAGTAGTCATCTAGTTTGGTCATTCATCATCTTTGAGTTGCAGTGAAATGAGAGTACTGACATTAGTTACTGCTTTGAGTTGCCTTTGTTTGTTTCTCCAAGACATTTTTTTCCAGTAGCCTCTTCCCCTAAAGGTTTTAATTGCAGCAAAGATGTCCTTTCATCCCATGTTATCATCACACTTATGACTGAAGGAGATATGGCACACTAGCTTTCCTGTCTAGATTTGTCTTGATGTTTTCAATATATTCTTTTCATCCAATCAATTTTTGTAGTTGCTTTAAAATCCAATAAAATGAACCACAGCTTAGTGATTAGAGCTTAAAGGAGCAACTCCTGAAAGAGTGTCTGAAAACTTGCTGTTCTTAAGGGACCTAATTAGGAAAATGTAAATTTCATTCTTCAGGCTTCAGTTTCAAAGTGATGATAAATAAAATCATTGCTACCAATCTCAGATTACTGGGCTGTGAAACAGGAGTTGTGGTTTGGGTACCGTTCTGTAATGTATGTGCAACTACACCCATTACTGAATTTGGAATCTTATGTTTACAAATAATCTGTCTAGATTGAACTAAGAAAGCACATTCATTCTTTTGGGAATAATTCTGGGTTAAATATTAAAAATATAAAGTATTCTTTTGCCTTTCCTTCTGCTGCCTCATGCCAATTCCCACCACATATTTAAAAATAGTTTTACAAATTACTGCAGTAATAAGACATAAAGTCAAACCATGAGGTAATTGCTAATAGAGACGAGGCCTTTTCCTACTGTTCGTTGTCACAGACAGCCATTCTCTTTTCCTTCCAGACTAAGCCACTCGGGTGCACGTTCAGGAGGCATAGCAGAATAGCAGAAATGTGCTGCTCTCTGACATAGCCTGCTCAGAACCTCTCCTTACTGCAACTGTCAAGATGTGAACACATTAAAAACTTGTCTTCCTTTGAAATGTGAACATTGCCTTGGGATACGCTGGTCACATCATTTTCTCTCAGTAGATAATGATTTCTCAACTTCCACCTTGTCCTGAGATAGGATTTTGTGGATAAAGTCTTGTCCTTTTTCCTTTTAAACCCAGTTTTCTGGGACTTGTAAGGTATCTTCTATCAAATGGGAAATAGGACATGTATACTGGATATTGTTTAAAACCCTTCCTGGCTTTCAAGGACTCCCAGCCTGCACAGCCTCTCTTTATGTGTAATGTGTCTGCAGTTCTCAAGCTCATTTTCAGCATTTTTTTGACACTTACTTTTCTGCTGTCTTCTCGTTGCATCATGTTTTCTCATCGGCAGGAGACTGGTGTGTGAGACTGGTGCAAGTGAGCATACAAGTGTAACGATGCTCCCGGCAGTCTAAATTGTATGGTAACTCAATACATCATATGAAGGCAGTACTAGAGGTACAATGAGAAGGGAGGAGTTCACAGCAGAAGTAAGGAGTGACTTTTCCTCCACTGCCTGAAGAAATCCACGTTTACCAAAGGCTATGGGTGACTAGCAAGCACTGTGGCAAGGTGTGGCCAGATCCTTGCAGGCCTCTGTAAAGAGGAAACCATATCTCAGTATGAAAGATATTCCAGTATATTTCTATAGCTTCCTCCAAAAAATTGGCTGCACATCATCACAGGAGCTGGGTGCCACTGTGAAGTATTTCTCCTTGTCAAGTTATGAACTCTTTAAACTGACATTTAAATGGCATTCGGGAACAGCTTCACCTGACTCCAGTCCAGAGTTTTGAAGACGTTGGACAAGCCTGCACTGACCTTTAAAAGTCAAGCCCATTCTGAAAGGTAAAATTCTTGACAAAAAGGAGAGAGAAATATGGTCCAAGTGTGGGAAGAAGAAGCTTTCAGAAAAAACAGCAGCCAAGAGATTTCCTCCTGTAAAATGCAGTGCTCCAGAACAAACATGCTATTTTCCCCCATTTAGGGTCCGCCTGGCTTCCCTCCAATGGGTAGTAGGGTACAAATGGTAATAAATGTCATAATGAGCCCAAAAGGATATTTCAAAATGAGCATGTACTGGCATACTGTATCCCCTAGTTACTGCTACCTGAAATTATTTCAATTCTTGTATCTTATCTCAACGAGACAACTACAAGGGCTGTTCTGAAAGTAATGCCTCCTGTTTCATGATGTTGGCCCACAACATGAGAGGTGAATACTGGTGGTATAGAAGTAGAGGTTGAACATTCCCACCAATATTCCACTACATTTTGTTGTTGTATGACAGCAGCAGAAGGGTAATCTGACAAAACGGTGTCTGACATGGAAGTGTGTATGAAGCAAAGTTGTGTCACTGAATTCCTTCGCGTGCAAAAAAATGGCAGCCATTCACATTCCTTGATGCTTGCTGAACATTGATGGAGATGAAACAGTGGATGTCAGCACAGTGAGGCAATGATGCCATCACAGCAGCTGTGAAATGGTGGGTCACCTCCACTGATGCAGAAAAATCTGATCTAGTGTGACATGGAGGCTCTTGCTCATTAATGGCATAAATGTATAGCTGCTGGTGGTGACTGTGTTTAAAGTAGTGCTTTGTGCTGAGAATGTGCTCTATCAAATAATGTTGTTGTATTTTTTGTGACTGTTGTAGTTTCCATGGAAATAAATAGGAAGAACTACTTTTGCAATAGCGTACATAATTTTGGGAAAAAAGTTGAATGACTATTAGGTATAATTAGCAATCTCATTGTTGCTGACCTGCTAAACTCCTTTCACTCTAACTCAGACTATGAAAGGACCAAAAAAAGAAAAAAAAATCCCTAGTAACTATTGACCTTCCTTTTGTTCAAAGAATTTCTTCATTCTGCATATTTTGCAGGCATGGATGGGAGAAGTCATAAAACCTATGTTTCTGATCTCAGTGGAGTATTACAGTAAACATACCTCATATATTTGCCTGCTGAGAAAATGTGCTGCTGTTCTTCAAGGAAGGACTGAAGATTTATTTCTTTTCTTTGTATTCTGCACATGCCTTCAATAGCTTCATTGGTAAGTACCCTTTGAAATGGTCACCTGATGGCAGCAGATATTCCCAAACTCAATCAGAAAAGAGCCAGGTGGAGGCACTTTGAGTATCCAAAATCACTGTGACCTTTTCAGTCCATGCTGTGCTGCTAAGCCAATTCAGTTATGAGTTGGACATAGCTAATCCTTAAAGCTCCATACTAGCTATGCTTTTCCTCCTTCAAGAAACTGGATGCCTCACATGAAGCTGCAAGCTGATCTGTGGATAGACACCAGCTATGGCGCGCTATAAGTAACACCAACTAACTGAAAGGGAAACAGAAACAATTTAGTTAACAAAAATCAAGTTCTTTACAGACTACTCTGTCATCTGCATTCCATTTTCATGCTGATGATTTGATAATCAGGCTTTTTGTTCTAAACCACTTTCTCGTGCAAAAATGTGCAATCGGTCATTTTTCTTCACACTGCACACTGACATTTATTGGTACCTCTAATACGCAGTTGCCATGAATAGTGTTATAGCCAGATGAAGGGAATAGCTGACTTGAACTTCTAGGTCACTAATTCTTCACAGATTAGCACTGTCAGCACTGATTGATGAACGGGAGATCTATCAGAATGGATATAAGGGGTTTCACTCCTACTTTGTAAATCATGCAGGAAATCCCAGTGTAAATTAAGCCTCTGCCTGTCACAAAAGTTAAAACATCACAAGCAGAACAGTAACCCCCCAGTTACATTGGCCTTTTGTTGCTGTTGATCAAATTTCATATAATCCTTCTCACTTGTTTTGTCTAGTGGTGCATTAGTGATGAAAGGCCTAGGGATTTATTAAAAGAACATAAAAGGAAAACAGAACAAAACAAAACAGCCCAGAAGCTCACAAGCAGGGTAAAGTATGAAATACCTCTGCACAATCTTTGCTGGCGCTCGCCAGTTCCCATGGATGTTGTGTGAGTGCAGAGAGGTTCGACACTCTCCAGGGTGGACCTCGTCTTTGTGGTGGACACTGGAAAACTGAGCATTGGCATGAAGCACTTCAGACTTTCCTTCGTAGGGGTGAGATGCTGTAAGGAGTTCGGAGAAGCAAAACAAAAAAACAAAAACAAAAAACAAAAAAAACCTCACATGCCCAATTTAAAATGCAATGTCTTCCCATTTTGCATTCCTCTAAAGAAACCTCTCTTTAAGAAGAAACTAAGGTCTTATTTAAAGTCTGGCGTAGGAAGAAAAACCTTACAACATAAAGCCAAGCAGTGGTGGTTTGTGGAATGGGAGTACGTAATTTATATATATATATATATATATTATATATATATATATGTGTGTGTGTGTGTGTGTGTGTGTGTATTTTTTTTTTTAATTTTTTTTAATTAGGCGATCCCATGGTTACTGACCTGCCTTCTTACAGATTTTTCCCCTCGGTAATCCTTCGGCATGGTCCCCTTACTTTTGGCAGATACACACGACTCCATCCTTTAAATGAAAACTTGGCTATTTTTTGACTACGTGCTATGGCAGATAGTTTCATCTTCTGAGAGGTTTCCTTCTTCTCATCCCTGAGACAATAATGCGTTTACCTAAACTGAGGCAGGCAGGTCAAACTAAATGCTGTTAACAATTTGTTGTTTATTTTAAAAGTATAGGATTCATCAAAAATCATCCATGAATTCTCTTCATCTTTTATAGAAAATCACTCTGAGTATGACCTTCCATCCAATAGTTCCAGCCCCTGCCAAACTTGTCCAAATTTTGCTTTAAAGAAACCACAAAAAAAAAAAAAAAAAAAAAAAAAAAAAATTGTTAATATTTATGCCTCGTAGTTTCAGTAATTTGTAGTGAGATTGATAAAAGAAGGCAAAGAAAGGGAGACAGAAAGATCTTGGTTATTTAAACAAGCTAGAAGAAGGTTTTTAGGAATTATAGTCTTCTTCTGTGGATAAAACCTGAGTAAATAAGGGAATATATATCAATATATATCAGTTATTGTGCTTGAATAGCTTTTCTTCTTCCCAAGGGGAAATGTCCCCTGGATATATTTAGACTAGAAATCATAAGTTTCCTACCATTAGAGCAGTGATATTCTAGAATAAGCTTCCAAGTGGAGTCGAAGGAATAAGTGAGTCAAGTACTTTCTTAGGACAGAGCTGAAGAATTATTTTATGAAGTCATCATTCGTTGCATGGCCAACTGTGATCCAAGGACTGGCATTAAAGTGACTCCTTCTAGTCCACGTTCATGTACCTGTGCCTTAAAACAAGAGCTGTCACTACCCAGAAGAGCGTTTCTCATTTAGCACTTCTATGACAAAACAATCACTACCGAAGTATAACTGGTAAGTTTAAAATGCTTTCAGGATAAACCAAGGCAAGAAGTGGGCTACATAATCTTTAATCAATGCTAGTTTTATTCCAGAGAGATACTACTGATTTTGATGGAATACCTCCTTTTCTGCAGATACGTGACTGGGGAAAGTGATACTAAAGATTATTAAAGTTTTACTATTGTCCTAATAAATTCCTGGGGAGGAGGGAAGGAGAGAAGATCTAATTTCATTCATTAGTAACAGTTGCAGCCTTTTATAACTTTCTAAAATGACATTCTGGAGTATTTCTGGCTTAGATTCCTCCTGATTTCTCCTTGGGTGTATGGAATACACAGCTGAATCAATTTTCAAAATACAACTGATCCACCAGAGAAGGGCCACTAAGATGATCAGAAGACTGGAGCACCTCTCCTATGAAGTAAGGTTGAGGGAACTGAGATTGTTTAGCTAGGAGAAGAGAAGGCTCTGGGGTGACCTAATTGTGGCCTTCCAGTACTTGAAAGGAGTGTATAAACAGGAGGGGGAACGGCTGTTTGTGAGAGTGGATAGTGATAGGACAAGGGAGAATGGTCCTAAGCTGGGACAGGGGAGGTTTAGGTTAGACATTAGGAAGTTTTTCAAACAGAGGGTGGTGACACACTGGAACAGGTTGCCCAAGGAGGCTGTGGATGCCCCATCCCTGGAGGCATTCAAGGCCAGGCTGGATGTGGCTCTGGGCAGCCTGGTCTGGTGGTTGGCGACCCTGCACATAGCAGGGGGGTTGAAACTAGATGATCATTGTGGTCCTTTTCAACCCAGGCCATTCTATGATTCTACGATTCTACGATTCTATGATTCTATGATTCTATGGGTCTATAATTCTATGATTCTGTATTATGTACTTGTAGATTAAGCTGCAAGTCTTTTGACTCTGTGCAATTTTAGGTCTTGTCTTGATGATCCATTGATATGGTTTACTATTGGTTGAATGGTTTATTAGATACCTTTCCGCCTGTGTTGTCTCAGCACATCAGTCATTGCAGTCTTAAGGAGTCATCGCCTCTGCAAACAGGGTCTGAGTAATGAAGATCCTTGTTTTTCTGATGTGAATGGAGAAAGGGACATCATCATTCAGACTCTTGTCCCAGCAGGAGTGGCACTTAAATTGCTTGTAATTACAGTTACTCAGAGCCATTAACTGGGAAGCTTGCTGCCTTACCACCAATCTTAGCAGTGGTTAAACCATGGGGCAAAAAGCTCTTCAGACAAAGAGACACCTACCCGAATTCCTCAGTCATCATCTGATAAAGTGAGTTAATGGAGTACATCGACACTTGGCAAGCCTATTTTTCCTCTTGAAGAACACAGAGATCATGTTTTCTGAAGTCCCCTTGAGTCAGTGTCAGGCAGGGCCAAGGTTTGCAGCCTCGACCTGCAGACCAAGTGTACAGAACAGTTTCCCTGCAGCATATACACAACCAGTATCACCATGGAGATCTCACAGTGGTTTCCAGGAGATTTATTAGTATTTTCAATCCTTCAGGAGTGGTGAATAGGAATGAAAAATACAGGCAATCTACTTGATGGAAAAAAACGAACAGCAAAAACCATGCAGCTCTCTTTAAATTCACTGTTCAAGAGATCATTTTAAATCTCTGCATTAGGTATAATAGCTTATAATCAAGAAGTAAATATCCTCTGTTATGTGTTTTCATATCACTTGTTACTGTCCTGTGGCTTTACCTAATAATAAATATTAGCAGCAGGTCTAGGCTTTAGTTACATATTAAATGCAGATAACTGATCTTAAACATAAGAAAAAGCTGTTTTACTCGAGACCAAGCAAGCACTGGAGCACTGTTACCCATACAGGCTTTGGACTGTCTATACCTGCACATTTTCAAACCCCAGCTGGCTATGGCTCTGGGTAACCTGCTGTAGTTGATCCTGCTTGAGCAGGTGGATGGGCTGGATTTCCAAAGGTGCCTTCCAGCCTCAGCAGTTCTATGATTCTGTGGAATCAAAGCAGATACATAAGAAGATGTACCACCAGACACTAACCTGTGAAGTGTCAGGATTTCTTTTTGCCTATGTGAGTGGGAATTGAACACAATCATGGGTGGTCTGCAGCCTTGCTGGGAAACCTAAGATCTGCTTTGTTAGAAGTGCAGTGTTATTAAAAGCATACTTTTTGTGAGATCTATTTTTGTATCCAATAACTAAGGGCTGCTTCCCACTTTTTCTACTGAGCTGCACGCATTTTCTCCCACTGCTTTTCTCCACTTTTTTTCTATGACACCAATATATACCTACAAATTTTGTTTTCTAAAGCAGACCGCAGAGAATAGCAAGTTACTGAAGAGAAACAACAGCTGTTATCACTTAGAACAGAAGAAAGTGCAAGACAGAATAGTACATCATACACAATATGTTGATTTTATAAAATAATCAGCAGAAAACTCAGAATATGTATCTGTGGCAATGTATTGGTGTGAGAGCTTTACAATTTCCAGACTTTTATGTTTCTCTGCATTTTGCGTTACAGCAGCAAAGAAAAATACAAGCTAAATAAATAGGTAATGAAAACTTATGAAACAGAAAACTTTTTTTTTGTTTTTGTTTTTCCTTTTTTGCCAGAATGTTGAGCATCTGTTGTTCTACTCTCTGTTCCCTCGGAATGAAAACTTTTTTATTGCTTACTAGTCTGATTTTGGAAATAGTTCACAAAGCATGTCTGATAAATAATGATAGCTTCTAGGGAGAAAAAAATAGGTTTGGGTTTTTGCTGTTTTTAAAATCACTGTGTTAGAATAAGGCTGAGATAATTGTTCAGTTAGACTGGTTTCCTTCTATTTTGGAGATCTCCTAGTGTATTTCAGCTGGTCTTAAACTGTCCTTTTCAGAAGCCACAGCAAATTTCAAAGATACTTAGATCAAATCTAGACCATGGCTATTAGCTCTGTTTCACATCAATCAAGCATCATAATAACTGCTATTGAGTAGTTCTTGCACAGGCAAAGCATGGATTTAAGTGATACCTGAACTCCATGAGCTCCTCTTGAACTTTCCATACTTCTGATTTTGGCTGTCTGGAGTGAAAGAATAGGCAAAAAATTGTGAATGTATTTTGAGTTCTTATATTAATGCTATTAAGTAAAATAAATAAATCATTTGTTTAAAAAAATCCAATAAAATCGATTGATTTACAGAAATGCTTACGAGTACTGAGATACTGTGGGCAGAGCAGTCCAAGAAAGTTCTGCACATAGATATTACCATGACTTGACAATTCTTTGCATAATTTCCACATTTAAAACCATTTCCAAATTTCTGTGCACTGATACAACATCGGGCTGCATTGTACTCTTTACCATTTCATGCCACTTTATTCGAGTCAAGCATGTAATATACATCACCATAGCAACTCTAAGTCAAATTAGAAATACGTTACTTATGACTTCAAGTATGTTATGTTGGCACTGTGTCAGTGTCTTAAATTTCTCTAGCGTTACACTGTGCCAAATTCCTTATCTTCTCCATGTATTTCACACCATAAGAGTAGGTTAGGGCCTATGTTTTTAAAGTTCCAATAGGATGTTTGCAGGAATTGGTGATTAAACCTTCAAAGCTTTGATAGACTGGTTAGGTTTGGGTAAACATCCCAGTAATTTCTTGAACCATTTGAATCTCTCAAGCCTACAAAACTGGACTGGAAAATAAGTACAAGTTATTTCATTAAGTTTGGGTTGTTACTGTTGCTTATTAGCAAATTGTGCTCATATTTCCTTACCCATTAAATATCTTCCTGAAGATGGGAAAAACCAAAGGTATAAGCAAGCGGTGAATCTGAGATGCAGACTTGATCTACAGTTGAAAGTTGCAGTGATTTTTTTTGTTTTGTTTTGTTATTGTAATTTATTTTTATTTTAGAATTTAAAATATTCTGGTGGAAGCAGCTCTAGTCTGTTCAAGGCTAAGCTCTTCTCCCCTCCAGATATATCTAGAGAGATATTCTCCTCTCTAGAAAAAATGCCAAAGGCCAGCCACATGCTGCATTTCTGCTCCATCAATACCTTCAGTTCTGAAACACATAAAACAGATTAAAAAGCACATTTTTTCTCTCAGACAAACCCCAAAGCAGCACCTTTCAGAGGAAAACCTGCATATCTGATTTCACACAATGGATCACGTGTTGGTTTTGTCACATTCTGTGTCAAAAGCTTCCAGAGACAGCAATGCATAGAACTGTGGCACTGCCATCTTTCCACAGCTATGGACCACAGCTGAAATTACCTTAAAATGTGTTTTGTGTCATCCTTCAGAGAAGAAAAAAGAACATGGAAACATTAATATTAGAGGTTACCCAGGAATACAAAAGAATCATAGAATTTTAGAATGGCCTGGATTGAAAAGGACCACAATGATCATCTAGTTTCAACCCCCTGCTATGTGCAGGGTCACCAACCAGCAGACCAGGCTGCCCAGAGCCACATCCAGCCTGGCCTTGAATGCCTCCAGGGATGGGGCATCCACAGCCTCCTTGGGCAACCTGTTCCAGTGTGTCACCACCCTCTGTGTGAAAAACTTCCTCCTAACATCTAACCTAAACCTCCTGTCTTAGTTTAAAACCATTCCCCCTTGGGAAGGAAAAAGGCTTGAAGAATAAAATATTGTTTGAATGTGATGGGTACAAAGTACATCTATGGATCAAAGAAATTGGGCAATTTGCATTCTAGCTATTTCTAGCTGATGTAATTAAGTACACCATAGTATCTTCAGGACTTCTTTTGATAAACAACCAAACAACAAACTGCCCAGTTGAACCTGTACTCAAAAAAAAAAAAACAAAAAAAAAACCAACCCACAAATATTACATGAGGCTTTTAAGTTCTAGTAAAGGTCTCATAAAATTCAGATGACATCACCAAGAATTTGTCATGTGTTTATAGTTCCCTGTGCATTCAGAGACTTATACTATGCATCAGTTCAATCCTTTAGAAGAAAAGCCTATCACTTCTTGTTATAACCATTACTGATACACTATGAAAATGACAGCAAGTTAGCTGTTACATGCATTTAAAAGCATCTGCTAGAAAAATAGAGCAAAGCTATAACATTTTTAAAAGTGTCTTCAACCTATTTGCAAAGTTCTGATAAAGTGCCAGTAAATACCTAAAACTGAAGAATTGGAAGTAAAAATTCCAGTGTTCCGCACCATAAGCTCATCTCCAAGTGATTACCTACTGGTTTCATTGTTAGCTTTATCAGCTGAAACAGCCACCGGGGGCTCCCTGAATACTGACTCCTTGCAAATTACCCTGTTCTATGGCAGGTGACAGGAGACATAAAACCACACTTAGTTTTGCCTCAACTTTATTACCCTAATCAGATCATTCATTTTTTTTTTTTTTCCTTCATAATCACTACAGAGTGCCAGTAAGAGAATATTCTGATGTCAGCAAATGGTTCCTAAATGGGGTTCTGATAAGTATTCTATTTGTATTCCATTTGTACATAAATGGGGCAGTTTTTCAAGTACTGCATAGTGCACTCTACTTAATCGGGATGTGCTTAATCAAGAAAAATCATTTGATGGGACATTGTTCAGGGATTTATTTTAAGCTCAGTGATTATTATTAGCAATGAGCAATAGCAATTAATGGTGAGAGTAATTCTGCATACTGGGATGCTCTCAAATTATTTTGAGATGGTGATGTCTCTTGTGTCTCAGTCTTCTGGTGAACTGTTCAGTCTGCTTCTTGAATAATGGTTTTTGTCTCAGCCTAACTGCACTGCAGGCAGGAGAACAAGTAACCAGCTGCCTGCTACTGGTACTCAACCTGTTTTTTCCACACAGTTTTAGGTTTTCCTCTATTTGGGCAGGTAGCATTGGTAATACCAACTCAAAGGTAGTTTGAAAAAGCACTCTTGATAAAAGATACTTGATTGCTACTGATTAGTAGTAGTCCAAAATCATATATTGAACTGGGTTTGTTTGGAGAAAATTATTCCTGGAATAAGGAATATACTGAAATTAGGCATTTACAGCAGGAGTGTTGGGCCTTAAGTCCAGACAAAACTGAGACACACATTAAAGTTTCCAAGGTAACATATCTCCTTATAGACACTGTGTCACTTTGTGCTTAGTCAGGCTCTGCAAGAACCAAACAAACACACAAACTGTAGAGACACATGATTGAGTTCACCTCCTTCTCCTTCTGAGACATTCTAGCTAATCACCAGTGACAACTGCTGCATATTCCAATGTGACAGAACTGCCCAGATAGTTCAGAAGGCCACCTGAAAATTTAGTATGTACAGAGCGGAATACAAGAGACATTAGTAGTCACATTGGTATGGCTCTATGTGTTTTATTGGAGCTGCCTGGTTTTCTTACAAAGCAAAGTATTTAATAGGATCTTTATAACATCATTCTAGCAAATCAAAGGCTTCGTTTTCTT
This sequence comes from Tetrao urogallus, assembly GCF_951394365.1. Classification (NCBI taxonomy): domain Eukaryota; kingdom Metazoa; phylum Chordata; class Aves; order Galliformes; family Phasianidae; genus Tetrao; species Tetrao urogallus. Next base: position 59,766,173 of record NC_136813.1, on the reverse strand, counting down.
CACACATTTTGATTGGAAAATTAAACAAAACAAAACCCTTAGCTTAAAATGCATTTATTTATTATGGAACTTCAGGAATACCGTGAGAAGGAATACCATGAGAAGTTAGAAAGTACACTGGAAGGAGCGGTTCTCGAGAGCAGTCCTGCAGAGAAGGACCTGGGGGTCTTGATATGAAAAGCTTAACATGATCCAGTAGTGTGCCCTTGCAGCTAGGAAAGCAAATGGTATCCTGGGCTCCATCAGAAGAGGGGTGGCCAGCAGGGACAGGGAGGTGATTGTGCCTCTCTACTCTGCTCTTGTGAGGCTCCATCTGGAATGCTGTGTCCAGGTCTGGAGCCCCAGTACAAGAAAGACAGGGAGCTGTTGGAGAGGGTCCAGAGGAGAGCTACAAAGATGATCAGAGGACTGGAGCACCTCCCTTATGAAGACAGGCTGAGGGAGCTGGGCTTGTTCAGCCTGGAGAAAAGAAGGCTGCTGGGTGACCTCATTGCAGCCTTTCAGTACCTAAAGGGAGCCTACAAACAGGAGGGGAGTCAACTCTTTGAAAGGGTTGATAACAGCAGGACAAGGGGAAACGGTTTTAAGTTGAGGGAGGGGAGATTTAGGTTGGATGTCAGGGGGAAATTCTTTACAGAGAGTGGTGAGGTGCTGGAACAGGCTGCTCAGAGAGGTTGTGGATGCCCTGTCCCTGGAGGTGTTCAAGGCCAGGTTGGATGGGGCCCTGGGCAGCCTGGTCTAGTATTAAATGGGGTGGTTGGTGGCCCTGTCTGCAACAGAGGGGTTGGATCTTGATGATCCTTGAGGTCCCTTCCAACCCTGCCTATTCTGTGATTCTGTGAGAATAAAAAATCTTTCTCCATGCTTTGCCCTACATTTGATTTCTTCATCCAATCTACACACTTCACATCTGATCTCCATTACATCCATTGTGCAGTTTCACATTCTCACAATACCCAGAGAGAGCTGTGTCCATCCATCAACCAATTAACACCATATGCTATTAAGAGATAGTCTCGTATTTGCAGAATATCAAAAGATATACATATTTTAAGCAAGAACTAGGAAGTAAAAAAATGTGTTGGAGTAATTTGATTAAATAAAAATGCCACAACACAGACATCTCCCTATTAACTAATTTTTGTAGACACCTTTTACAGCCAGTGGGGAAAAGTATGCAACTCTACAACACTCATATTATTAATAATTAAAAAGAGAAATTAAGAACATCTTTTTTCCCCATATTATTATCTAAATGCTGTGCACAGCATGAAAATTCATCTCAGAGAAGCTTCTACCAGTAGCTTCTACACACAGTAAAATAAATCATATTTGCTGTGTTTCATCTTAGCTGACAGAAACCTGGTCATAGAATTTGGGGTCCACACACAAAGATCCTGCACTTTCTTTCAGGTCCTACGACAGAAATTTTCATACCACCACAGCCACTAATCAGCACCTAAGAAGGCTTGATGTTCTGAAAGATCACAGAATCACAGAATCACAGAACCATAGAATCATAAAATGGGCTGGGTTGAAAAGGACCTCAATGTTCATCTAGTTTCAACCGCCTGCTATGTGCAGGGTCACCAACCACCAGACCAGGCTGCCCAGAGCCACATCCAGCCTGGCCTTGAATGCCTCCAGGGATGGGGCATCCACAGCCTCCTTGGGCAACCTATTCCATATTATTTAAGTTAATAAACTCACCAAAAATAATTTAGCATACTTGGAGTTCTCAACCAAACACTGATTCTACTTTACCAAAAAGCCTTATCTCACAGTTTAGTTCTGGATTATATAGTCCTTTAACTGCTCAGAGTCTAAGCGAGTTAGTTCCTTTCAAGGTCCTTTTTTGAATTGCTTTCCAAAACAAACACTGATACATAGAGTTTTGAAACAGCTCAGAACAAGAATAGATCCTGCCAGATATGAGGACTGAGACTGCTCTGCATTTTTCTATCTTAGATGTGTTCGGCTATGCAATTCAAGTTCATGCCAAAAATGACTATTCTGTTGGGCTGTGATGCATTCCTCACAGTGTAGTTGAAAAAATTCCCAAGAGTAATAATTATATCTAAGGGCAATAAAGGTCTTGGCAGAGACACAGGATTGGATGTTGTGTACTGAAATTAACTTTCTCTAGAGAAGTGAAGGCACAGGCCATCTACTCTTCTGGAGTCTTCTTTCCATGTAATGTCTCAGAAAGGCTGAATTTATGCCTGCATTGCAACACTTTTTTTTTTCTTCAGACAACAGTCCAGGCTTTAGCGTTTCCGAAGATTCCAGAATTACATTATTGGGTTTGGAGATCTTCTTTTTCCCCCTAGGAAAGCTGGCATGAGCTCGCTCATCACTTGCTTTGGTGACTCTTTAAGTATGGCAGTAGAAACCTTTGGGCATCTCCTGAAATGCTCCAAATACAGAATTTTGAAGCTGAGAGTCCAGTCAGAAAGAGAACGAAAAATGACAGGAAAGAACATGCAAATAATATTATTCAATTAAAGTAGGATTAAATACTAGTCATTAAGAGTTTTTTATTAGTTTTCATGAATTGTGGCTGAAATATTGACTTTAGCAAAATGAAAGGAAGTTTTGTCAAGGACTTCAAGAGGCGTGGAACTTCATTCTTTCTATTCCTGAGGAACAGGCAAGATTTTAAAGAGTGATAGTTGTCTTCTCTAACCAGTATCTATGTTTGAGTTAAATTCTTTCTGCTGTTAAGCCATAAATAATAAGCATTTCTAGGATAAAATTTTTCTGACCTATATTAGATGTCTGGTTTTTTAAGATGTCTATCTTTAAAATGGCTCAATCACATCCTAGAAATGCCAATTTCTTTCCATTTACAGTAAATGGAATATAAAACTCCTAGCACAGATACAAGTATCTACATTTAATCAGACAAATGCCACTTCAGCATGTCTGTCTGAATACATTTCCAGTTTCTGTACTCTGAGTGTGCAGAAAGGGAAATTTTGGTTAAAACAATCTTCACATTTTTTAAATGTTTAGCTACACAAATCTTTTGGTGTGACATTCTAATTTCATCTTATTAGTCATACACAGAATATGAAAAATATTCTAATGTGGTTTATTAATTAGGCATAAAAGATGTACATTCAGTAAAGAACATTAACAAAAAAACTGTTAAAAATTGTGAGATGCATGCAAATGCTAAAACATAAATATTAATGTGTTTACTGTTGTCAGGATGTGCATTCACCGTCACTACATTTCCCATGCAATCACTTTAATGCCTGTATTTTACAGACTCGGTTCACCTACTGTTTACACTGTCAGAAGCTGCAGAGATTCCATGAACTATTTTGTGGTAAACAGCTTTAAAGTTCTTCTAAGTGTATATTTAATAAAGACAGTACAGATGAACAAAAGCAGGAAGTTTAGCTTTGCTTTATAATTGATATTAAGCCACATTAGATATGTGCTTGACGAGCTGAACCACACTTCTATTTTCTGTACGTTTGACACCAGTGTTCCATGCTTGGATGGAGGGAAGCAATGAAGGAAGGACTGACTTATAAGTGATACATTTTCCTTACCAGACTGTAAGATGAATTTCCAGTAAGCTACAAATTCATCATTTGAATCACTAAGTGCAATTGAGTGTATTGCCTCTTTTGGCCTTATCTTACATGTCCCTTATGTATTCCTATTGAATTCATGGAGTTGCTTCTCTAGTCCATTGTCTCCTAATATAAGTCATTCAGGAATTTTGTTCTTGCTCTTGTACAAGAGCTTTAATCACTTTCTTTACAGCAAAACTCCATTTTGGAAAAACTGTGTGCAGTTTCCTTGTCACTGGTTTCTTTCTGCAGAGCCTACCAGTTGCATACCCTTCAGTAAGGGAACAAAAATATCTAGTTAGAAAGGAGAGCAGCCAGAGATCTTGCTCTTTAATATCTTTATGTTCAGTATTTTATCATTTTCCAAGTTATTCATTTGTTTGATTCAGTTTTACAAGGCCTCGCAGTAGGATTTTTTGTACAAAATTACCAGTTTGGAAGGAATGACTTTAAAGTCTCCAGTACTTTATGTGACAAACTCTAAATGCAGTGTAAATTCAAATGATTGACAAAGAGAAGAGGGAGTAAAGAGAAGCGTTGCTGTTTTGCAGTGCTGCCAAAGCCTCTCTCAAATACAAAGGCAAAAGTGTTTTTTGAAAATGTCTTTAAAATTCTCTTGGAAGGCTCTTTTGTTTCTGAAAGCTGTCAGGACTGCTAAAAAGATATTTCTGGAGCAATAACCAAAAGAGAATTTTTTTTAAGGTTAGCTTTATAAACTTTAAGAAAACAAGACCTGATTTTTTTCCATTTCAAGTACTGTTTCATTTTAACCACAGCCTTTATACTCAGCCTGACACAGAATATAGAGGTAGAAAATTGCCTTGCATAGAATTTGGTCTTGATTGCCCACTGAAAGAGAAGAGGTTGGAAAAATGCTGGTTGCAGGAGAACCGTGCAGCAGACTGTGTCCATCTTGACTTCTGTGGAGTACTTGAAGAACAGATTTCTCTGTTGTGCAAATGGAAATCTACAGGTGCATAATGTGGTAGAAGTCCTCCATCAGACGAGCAGGCAGCCTCAGCATTCATCCTTTGCTGAGGTTATCACCCTCTGAAGAATCTTTCAGAGATAGAGGGAAGACTGTGAGTTTTGCCTACACACACAGAATCTGATACTCCTTAAAAATGAAATAATAATTAAAAAAAAAAAAAAACCAGATTAAACTCAAACCAATATTTAATTGGTTTATTAGGGCTTGCAAAACAAAACACAGCTACCTTCCATGTTCTCGGAAGGGGAAACTTTTTCAAGCAAGCGTCAATCTCATGGATTGCAGCAGGACATCAGTCTGTCACTTTGGTGGAGGCACAGAAAACTATGGAGCAGCATGGAGAAAATATGGAACCCTCATTCTGCCCCATTTCAGCTCCAGATATAAAAAAAATATGTGATGGCAAAACTTACCTTGTGGTTCAGGCATGCAACAGTATATCAAAGCCTTATTGGCTTTGCTAAAAATAACAGGAAGGAGTTTATGCTTTTTATAATAAGACATTGTGTGGTTACCAGCTGAATGCAACTCCCTGAGGATCAAATATACGTCTTTTGTTTATTGTTGCTGCTTCTTTGTTTTGTTTTATTTTTAATATGGAATTAGCTATTCCTTTAACTGTTAACCATAAAGACAACATAAAGTCCAACTTCATGATATTAAGATGTCTGTTTATAACAGTCTCCTAGAGAAGCAAAAATTCACACCCTAATTTCCACCTATGTAGTTGGCTTCCTAAAGTAAATGAGATTCTTTTATATCATCTCAAGTAACCAATCTTAGTAACAAGCAGCAGCTTCCTTTCTCAGTTCAGCCCTACTCAGGTTTCCCCTTTTCTCCTTTGTGGAGCAACACAGTATCATGGGTCTGTACCTCCAAAGCAATCAACTGGTTAGGCTGTCTGCCTCAAGCAGCCCTAGCTGCACCCAGCTCAGCCTGCTCAGCAGCAGCACAGGCGAACAGCTTACACCTAGCCCCATGCAGATTTCCTTGACTGGAAGGCTGATGATGAAGGATAGGAAGCTCATTAAAAGCCAAATGAACATTTTACTTGTCTCCTTTGGAGACACAGAATGTGTTATTGTGGCAATTTGCCTGCTCTTGCACCTAAAATGTTACATAAAAATGTTGAATTCTTTTTTTTTTTTTTTTTCTTTTCTTTTTTTTTTTTTTTCCAAGCCTACTGTACTATACAGCATTCTGCAGAGCTCAAATCTCCCTGGAAACACTCTGGATTTTCCTGGCCCGCAGCCAAGTATGTTGTGTGCACGAGGGGAGAAAGTGTTAGGAGATGTTGAAAAAACTTCTGAATTACCTGTGTCTGTTTATAAACTTGGCAGATGTCCTTCCTTCCTAAGCTAAGTGGCACAGACAGAATACAGGAGCAAAGATAAGCAGTAAGAGAAAAAGAATTACAAGGAAAGATCAAGTGAAAATCCTTGTTCTTTTTTAGAAACCTTATAGATTGTCCCCATGAGATTTAACTGTAGACTTTTATGATACTGCCTCTGTAACCAGTGCTTTATACCCTATAACCTGGACAGCGGAAGTTGTCTGTTTTTCCCCGGAAAAGCTTACTTAAGCCCTATATCTCAATCCAGTCAGGCCATTGAAAGCTGTGTGGGAGTCTAGATTTGCATTTCAAACCATGGTGCGTTTATTTTTCAGCTACTCAAGCCTCTAAGGGGCAGAAGATCACATTGTTCAGATGTAATACTTCAGTCTTCTTGGGACAGCTGATGTCAGAATCAGGAAGTTTTTTACTTTTCCCTTCCCTCATTTACCTGCCAAGAAAGGACAGAAAAATTAATCTTGGCTGAGACCCACGCCCTAAAAGGGAAAGCCGTGCCCAGGCTCAGCTTGTGAGCATAACCCAGCCCCATGTGGAGGTAATTGCATTTTGGGAATTCAGCAGAGTGTGCACAATTATACTATGAGGAGGATTACTATATTGTATGAATAATGCCAGGATACAATAGCATGCGCATAGTATATGCCTCAAACCTACAAGCCAAGACAGGATTGTAAGCTTCTCCTGAGACCACCTGCCGAAACGAGTAGCTGTCCCAGTGGAACAATGCCTGCAGGAATCAGCTTGCCATAGAGATCTCACTTGTTCAGAGGTAAGTATTAAATACAGTTCTGTTCCATTCAGGAGATGGAAAAGTGATGACGTGGTAGTCCAATAAATAAGCTTTTAAATGTGATAGAGAAATGTGTTGTTCTTAATGTCTGCAACTTGTACCCAGACATCCGTGTCTTCCAGTTCCTCTTTTCCCGGCTCTTCCTCACCAAGTGACCTACGCACCAATTCTGGGATTCAGAGCAGCTTTCTACTGAACTTGTCATCTGAAAGAAGCAGCAGGGCATTGCACAGTTGTTGTTTTTGTTTTTGTTTTTGTTTTTGTTTTTTTGCATGAACAAAGGCATCAAGCCATACCCTTAGTCATTCTGCATGAGGAAGGTAGTTATGTGTCAGGCTCTTGAGGGTTGCCATGAATCTTTTTTTTTTTTTCTGTGATGCCACAGAGCAGGACAGCCGCTCCCCTGAGCCTGATGCACCCACAGGGCACGGTTGGTTATTTTGGATGCCATACAACTTGCCATCAGCCAGAACTTGCAGGTCCCTTTCCATAGGGCTGCTGTCCAGCCTCTCATCTCCCAGTCTGTACCTGGATCCAAGGCTTTTTCATCCCAGGTGCAGAATCTAGCCCTTGCTCTTGTTGAAATTCATGCATTTAGTGACTTCCCAGCCCTCAGATTTGTCAAGGTCTCTCTCTGCAAGGCCTCTCTGCCCTCAGGGCAGTCAACAGCTCCTCCAAATTTGGTGTTGTTCACAAATTTACTTAGTTTACCTTTGAGTACTGGATCCAAGTCGTTTATGAAAATATTAAAGAGAGTTGTCCCTAAAATTGAGCCCTGGAGTTAAGTAAAGGAAATCTTTCTCTTCCCTCAGGAAACAAATATACAAATGAAAACAAAACAAAACAAAACCTGAAAGACACCCCACATCATGAACACTGGATTTGAGGGATGTAGTCCTTTTCTTATGCTCTGGTGATCCGTATAAAATTAGAAATTTGAACCAAGAAAGACAGGAAGATTGTGACTGATTTGTCCATACCAAGGAAGAGATAGCATGGGACTGAAAAATTATTGAAATTTGAAGGCATTTTTGGAGATTGCCTTGTCCAAGCCACTGATCTAGGCAGGGTCAAGCCACTGCAGGTTTCCCAGGACCGTCGTCAGTCAGATTTTGAATATCTTCAAGACCGTATATCCTCTCTGGTTATAGTCTATTCCAGGATTTGATCTCCCTCATTGTAATTTTTTTCTTTCATGGCTGGAGGGAATTATCTGAATTTTAACCTATGCTCATTGCCTCTTGTTTTGTCACTGGGCTCCAGTGAGAAGAGCCTGCCATCATCTTATTTACACCCTCCCAGCAGGAATTCAGTATGAACACTGATAATATCCCCATGAGCATCCTCTTCTCCAGGCAGTCAGCTCCCTCAAGACCCTCTCATGGAGCTTCACCACCCCTTTCACAATCTTTGCCTCATTTGCTGTAATTTGTCTATGCCTTTCTTGCACTGCAGAGTCCAGAGCTGCTCCAGAAATGACATCTGTAGGATCACCACCCTCAGCTTGTTGGTGATGATCCTCCTAATGAGTTCCAGGTTACTGTTGGTCTTCTTTGCTATGAAGGTACAATGCCAGCTTGCAGCCAACTTACCTGCCAGGAGTACCAAGCTGCTTTCAAACCAGTCAGTACAGAGCATGTACTGGTGCAGGGTTCTGTTCTTTCACATGTGCAGAATTTAATATTTCTCTTTGTTGATCTTCAAGATGTTCTTGTTAATCTGTTGCTCCAGTCTGTTAAGGTCTCTCTAGGTGGTGATGAAAATGCTAGAAAATATTCCTTCACAGCAACAAAATTTGTCGTGGTAGAAAATAACTTATTGAGTGAGCAGGAAAGAAGGTAATCAGGAAGCCGCAGACAAGAAGGGGACACAGTGATGATGGAAGTACAAGGAGGGAACGAACAAGAAACAGAAAAGGAGAAGAAGAATCCTACTGGCATGGGGGAATGAAATTTCAGCTGTGACAGTTTCCATGTCAAATATGCAGAATTAATGAGCAGCACAGGCAGGAAGTAACCATATCCAGTGGTTGGGCTGGATGTGGAAAAGCAAACACTTTCTTGACAACCTTACTAAAGCCACCTAAGTACATAAAAACTCAATTAAAAGTGTCCATTTAAACATACTGGTATTTTGTGTGTGTACACATGCATTGAAAATTAACTTGTGTTAAATATTTTTATTAGACTGGGCTTTCAAAGAAAAAATAAAATAAAATAAAATAAAAAGCAGATACACGCCCCAAAATGTTCTTTTTAATTGGGATCTAAATGTCCAGCTGTAGGGCACCTTTGAAAACCCTCACCTCCTAGTAGCCAGCCCAGCTAGCTAGCTGATCAGCTGTATATGTACAGGAACCTTCAAGGAACACTTTGCCAGGGGAGTTTGTATAGAATACTGGCTTAATTTTCAAGAAGTGTGCTTTCAGGGAAAAACTGTGGGCAAGGTTATGGCTAAAAAATAGAAAGCATAGCCTTTTGACAAATGAGGTGAGTAATTAAAGGCGACAGGGGTCTAAAGTGGAAGGTGGGGGCTAAGTGCCAAAAGTAAATAAAAGTCTGAATGGCAAAGCATAGGTGACATGAGTTTTAATGAATGCTGCTTTGAGTAACGCTTTTAACTGGACATTAAGAAAAAAATTCCTACCTGATCAGCATATACCACTTGCTCTGTAGGAGTTAAACTATCACAAATCGAAACAAAAGAACGCATATACACACACAAAAAGAAGAAGTTGGAAAATTTTCAGGTTTATTTTGAGAAACATGATGTTTTATCTTACATAAAAAGGCTTTAATATAATTAGAAATAAAAGGAAATAAGCAGAACCATGTGAGTTATTGGCATATCTCAGCAAAATGATTAAATCAATGGGCGTAATTCCACATAAACACTGAATTTTAGATATATACTGCAAGTACACAGATTTTAGGATACAGAGGCTCATTATTGTTTGTAAACTACTTGGGAAATACAGATTTAGATCACTTGTGACTATAAAGATTTTAAAACATAATAGTTTGCATATGTTGTGATGATAGAAGGCAGCAACTGCTGGAAAAATATTGGAAAGTTTTTTGAGTCTGAATAATACACTGTGAAAAGGTTCAGAATGAAGTTATTACTGAAAGAGAGCAGTGAGCAGAAATTGTAAGTACCGGATACGCCTGCACTGCAGCCAACCATCAAATGATGAGTAAGTTCCTATGATGACTAAAGTGGATTTAAGCATAATGATATGTTACAGTGGTGATTTGTGGTGAATTCTCTAGTGCATTTAAATTAATAAAACAAAATAAAGCAATATGTACTCTGATTTCTTAAAAAAATATAATTGTGCTTGGGTTATCTTCACAGAAGTGTGTAAGCAACATAAAAACACAGATGAATCCATAAAAACTTTTGTTGTAATTAGTGACTTTACACTAATGGGACAGATCCATTGTAGTCAAAAACGGGAATGTACAGAAATCCCATGAAATGACTTATCACTTCGTACTACAGTAGTAATAGAACTATTGATCCATATTATAACATTAGTCAGTTACTTCCTAACAGATTTTGAAGGATTTCATTTAAGTGTGAGGTACATTTCCTGCTACTTAGTTCAGGAAAATCATGCACAGTTCTTCTGTTAAACATATTTTCAAAGAATGAAATTCAGATGAAAAAAGAATAATGGAAATTTAGAGAATGCCACTGAACTATGGTTTTCTTCTACACTAAGAAGTGCCTTGGACATAAATGAAGATGTCCCCTCAAACAGCCATTTTGCAATTAGAAGCTAGATCTTGGGAGTTACTGATAACTCATCTTTTTTTGATGGGTTTCACAGACACTGAACACCTCTGAGGCAGGCATAAAGCATGGCTGGTTCCATAGCTGATGTTCAGGAGTCAGAGAGGCAGCTTTCAATGAGTTTTTGCTGTGTAATTGATGCCAAACATTCTTGTTACCATGAAGTCCGTGCGTTTGCATTTTATTTACAGTAAATCTGAAAATCATCTCAAAGTAAAAGCTGAAAACCAAAGACTGAAGTAGATTAAGAGGAAACCTTTTTGTTAGTTATGCAAGAGAGAATTCAGAGTGTCTATAACATCAGCTAGCCTCAATCACTCTTGACTAGTAGTGTCATGGGAGTTGCAAAGTTACGGCTGTTCAGAGTCCAGCCCATTCTTTTTGTAGTGTCTGTGCTTCCTTAAAGGAATGAGACAGTGCCTGAGAAAGCTGCAGTTGTGATGCTTGGGTTTTTCTGTTATGTTATGCCTACTTTGAGTTAGATCCTAGTCAGATTGCCTTATACAGTCTGTTTATTTGGCCCCAAACCATCACCATAATCTAAGGGGAAACTGTGGCAGTTGAATAGACCTGGAAGTGCCTGCATGACTGCCCTTCTGCTCACTGCTGGCATGTGGGATAGGAAATAACCAAAGGGAAAGAGCAATGCTTGTACTGGGCATATGCTGCATATGCTGCAGCAATCACCGGCCTGTGCTTCTGTCAGTGGAAGGCTGCGAGCCAGCAAAGCCAAGCCAAAACACCCCTGTTTATCACTGATCGCTGCCTTGCAAAGGTGCTCCTCATGCCTGGAAGATTTCTGAAGGGGAACTTCATGTCCTTTCCCCTAATACATCCTGTATGCTGAATGTGTAAGGATTTCACTCAAGAGATTTGTGTGTAGCCACAAGTAGTGTTTTAGCAATTAACTTTATGGTGCTGGATTTAAATAGCTTCTGTTGTTTACAGATGGACTGTCAAAACTGTTGCTGGTGTATGACTATTTTTAATAGGAGCATAATCAATTAAATCGTCTACATGTGTTCAAAACTGCCATGAGAAGGCTATTATACAAGCATCATATATTAGAAAAATCCCTTTACAGGAGTTTCTCGTTGAGAACCAAAATAAAATGCAGAGTACCATGTGCCACGAGGACATTATTCATTCATGACGACATGGCTTTCCCTTTGATGAACGCCACACTGCACAAAGGAGCCAGTGAAAAGTTACATGTGGAAGCACGGTAGGAACTGGTGCCGACAGTGAAAATATAGTAACCACTAAAAAGGACCCCAGCTGTAACTGCATCTGTCACTCAGCTTCGGTGGGATTGGTGGAAACTCTAAGAGAAAGAAAATACTTTGGCTTTACTAGACCATCTGTGAGAGCCATGTGTTTTGCAATAGTTGATTTTCAGTCAGTCAGAAATCTACGTCAAGTACAAGTGCTAAGGCAACCAATATGGAAAAGAGGCAGGAACTTTACTATGTGAATGGTGAGTTAATGTGGTGCAGCTGGAATGCGCTCTGCTGTGATTCCTAGCACCCAGGCACATTAGATGTAGAATCTGGCTTCCTTTCTTCCCCACCACCAGTGGACATTTAAGCGAGTTAATTCTTGTTGACTTTTCTCCTCTGCATAAGTGGTTAGATGAGGTTGATGAACTAAAAGAAGACGAAAGTATAAATGTGTTAGAGACTCACAAACAGATTACATTAATGTACTTTGTAGAACACAATTTAAACTGATTACCAAAGCTCCTGTGCCATCTCACTTTGTGCTCACTGGAGCAGGAACAGATCAGGGGACTGAGTGAATTGTCCCTTCTCTAATATCCCCTTCCAAAATAAGGTGAGACACAGGAAGAATGGAGAAAGAGGAGCAGTGCACCCGTATATTTTCCCTTGACATGTCACTGGGCCTTATTAGCTGTTGCAGATGTGAGATATGGAATGATCCCAGACTTTAATGATACCTGGAGAGCCCTTATTCCACTGCTGTAGAGAACCTCCATCCTCCATGAACTGAATTCATATGAACAAGGCCCTCTCAGAACCAAGCACTCTGCACTGCAATTGGAGAGACCATGATTTCCAACATGCCAGACTCTTCCTTGACGAGCAAGGAATTTGTAATGGACAGTTTGTCACATATTCCTACTTTGAAAGTATCTAGCAGATACTACCTCTATGGGCTAGAGAATGCTGAAAGATCAAGCTGTAATTTTCTTCAGTATGCTGTCACTCAAAGCTAGCTAAGTAATCCGAGTGAAAGCTCTGCATCTGTGGCTGATTTGTGAGTAGTTCATAGTGAATATTCTAAATCTAAACCATTCTGATTTCATATATAGGTATCTATCTGTGGCTTGATTTTTCTTGCCCTTGTTTGTACAGGCAGGGATATTTGAATTCTTTTCTAGTGCCAGACCTTATTAATATGAATTAAAAGGCCCTTTTTCTTTAATAGACTGCTGTTCTCATTTAGAGCATGGCATTTCTGGACTCATTCCTGTCATTAACATAAATCACTGCAGTATTTGAGAGATACAAACACTTACAGTCTGCAAAAAATAATGGAAGTGAATATGCCTTGAAAGCAAAGCAGGTTTTCATAGTAACTGTGCCTCAAATTTTCCTTCAGATGTGGCTACAAACATGCTCTTCAGGGCTCAGTTTTCTTCATAGTGCTGCACACATCATATGCCTGCTCTGCTATCAAGTAAGCCACATCAGCAGTGCTGTGAGTGGAGATTTAGAGATTAGTCACCAGGGAGGTCCAAACCCCTATTATGAGTAAGGAACAAAAACCAGATCTTGCATCATGTGCTAAAAAATGGCCAACATTTTACCTTCAGGAAATCAAGCCTAGGGAAGACCTTAATAAAGTGTATTGATTCCATCATATATGTACACCTGCCAGTAATCACCGCATCTGCTTCATTCGGACACAGCCCAGGCCATCTCATTTTCACCCAGGGTAAAAGTAATGGAATGGAAACTAGGAAAACTCCCTTAAGGTACGTTAGAGCAATTTTATAATGTATTCCTTTCTACATAATGAAAGGAAATGTAAAATGCCAGAATAATTGTTTAATTGTAAGAGAGCAGTCCCGATTTCATTCCAGACAGGGTAATAACAAAATCTTGTAGACACATGAGTACAGGAAGGAGATTATATCAGTTAAGCATACAAGCAATTTAATATGGAACAAAACACGAACAGTTGTGGGAAAGATGAAAAGTCACATTGCATAAAGGTGCCCAACATTACTCCGTGAATTAGCAGTGCTGTATGTCATTCAACTGTCGGAAAGAATCAAGAATGTCACTGTGACAAATTCTTCATGTGGCATTACAGAATGTTCTGCTGTGCTTGAGATTAATTCCGCTGGCTTTTTGTGAACATTGGAAATATATCAGCAAGAGGTTTGCAGAAAAAGATCCATTCAGAAATTTATCTTTCATATGCAATAGATTTTCCAATACAGAATCTCAGACATGAATAGTACCAAACCTATGTCAGGAAGCCTGGATTTGATGGTAAATAATTAACATGCACAGAATGCATGCAATTTAAAATTCCGTGTTGGTTTTTGGTATTAATAAGCACTATTCAGTAGTAGGAGAAAAAAAAAAAAAAAAAATAGAACCTCCCACTGCTCAAAAGTAGGACAGAATCAAATGATTAAATGCACTTTATTTTAGACATTATTAAATGCACACAAATGGGTGTACATATGAAATGTACAAAGTTTTCCTCCTGAAGGTTTTCCATCATATCAAGTAGAGAATGAAAGGAAGAAAAAAATGTTGTTGCAGTTGAAATTATGCTGTCCAAAATTTATAAATATGGGAAATCACTATCTTATTCAACTGCTGTCAGAAAGATGAAGGGAAATTATCACGAGTTTTTGTTGGTTTTTGGCGTGTTTTTTTTTTTTCAACCATTTCTACTTCAAGTATTTGCAGTTGAGTAAAAAAAGGAAACACACAGAATTCCTGGAAAAATATTAATAAATTCCACTCTAAGTGGAGGATAACTTTCTGAAATGGAATGAGGTACATTTCTGCATTTAGCTTCATCCTTGTAATTGCAGGACTATAATGTCAAAATCAATTATTTTTTTCCTGAATTTAGAATAGACATATACTAACAGTGTAAACCTTAATAGAGGAATTTAAGTAACTGTATAAATGTTCTGGGAAACAAGATATTGGAAATATCAACTATCAACACGAATTTTGCCATAATTGTCCATCATTATTCAGCTCCTCTGAGATGGTCTAGAAATGAAAACTATGATAATGATAATGCATCAGAATATATTTACAAAGGTATATAATGTAGTGGTAAATATTGTGCACAAAATGCACTTTTACAAAGCTAATGAGTTTGATTTATTCACGGCAAATATAAGGGTCAAGGGGCAGTTGAAATATTTCCACTTACTGGGAGTACTTTATGCCAAATATAGTCTCACTGCTTATCAAATATGAATAGAGGCAGTTGATTCCAGCTGGGATTTCATTCTTTCTCTGGAATGATGGACATTACATCTATTTCCTTAAAGCAAATCAATCAAATTTTTAAATGTTTATGACTTCTTAACTCAAATGTATTTGTTATCTGTTCAGGCTCTAAGACAAATGTCTTTATCTCATTTGTTCTGCTACCAAGCTAATGGCTTTATTCACTTCTAAATGTCAATCATGAACATTCTTTCACTGAAGAGAATAATCAAGGATACAGACACTAATTAAGGTGATCTTTTATTATTTAAGCTGTCTGGTTGCATTACAACCCAAAACAGTAGTTTCAGGTCTAGAGTTTGTGCTGAGGATAAATCACAACAAAATAGCAGATGTCATTTTGAACTATAATTTTAATCCTTATCCAGCCGTTATTTTAATATGCATACTAATTAAAATGCAGATTTGCAAGTACAGTTAGGTACTACTGAGCCTGCAGAAATATAGCTAATTTATAATATTAATAATAATAATAATAATGATAGAAGAGTGTCTCTTCTTAAACATGCCAGTGCAAAATGAGACATTTCTTTAGTAAGCATTGATATTTTTCATAAAGTTTTCCTACTGTGTTTGGGGGCTAAGATTTGGTTGAACTGTGCAAGTAAGAAATTATCTGGTGGGGGAAGGGATTGTCCCGCTCTGCTCTGTGCTGCTGCGGCCTCACCTTGAGCAATGTGAGAAGGTTGAGTGTTACAGTAGAAGAAAGACATAAAACTATTAGAGTGTGGAAAGGATGGAGAAGGGTCTGTAGGGCAAGGTGTGCGAGGAGCAGCTGAGGCCCCTGGTTGTGCTCAGCGCAGAGCAGAGGAGCTGAGCGGAGGCCTGATGGCGGCTGCAGCTCCTCACAGGGAGCGGAGGGGCAGCGCTGAGCTCTGCTCTGTGTGAAAGCGACAGAAGTTGGACTCGATGATTCTCGTGGGTCCCTTCCAACCCTGAATATTCTATGATTCTATGATCTCTTTACCAAACCTTTACTAATGATCTGAGAGGATGGATGATACCTGGCGAACACATAAACATATCATGTCCATTTCACTGTCAGGGGCTACTGCAAGTACTGAACAGGAATGGACCTAGGACTCAGCTTTGTGAAGCTTCTGCGTGTGACGACACAGCTGAAAATGACTCTTTTGACCATCCTGGTCCTTTGGGATCTTTCTGAAAGGATGAAAGGGAGATAATGTTATACAGCTCCTATGCTGTATACCTGTGATGCTGGTATCATACAGGTAACTCTGCTGAATGGTTAGTGGATTAATTAGCATCAAAATTTTGTTAGCTTTTGTGCGCTAACAGGAGAGCAGGAGAGTAGTTGTTGGCAATGCTGCTAGCAACATTATTCTAAGCTGTTGGTACATTCATGTCTGCAGTCTGACTTAATGGGGCCAGACAAGGAGACAAAAGCTAGCTAACGCTAGAATTAATTTTCCACTATTTTCCTCACCATGTTGCTGGACGGAAAGTGTAGAAATTGAGTGGAAAGGAGAGCGAGAGTTTGAAGGGACCATCTGGCCTCCAAAATAACTGTGCAAAAGATATTTCATTCGGAAATGTGTGCAGAGTATTCCATATTCCCCTACTTCTAGCAATTTATTTTAATTTTCACTGCAAGTCCTATCTCAGTTTCTTTGCATCTTCCTTTTTTGTATATTCAAGTACAAAAATAGTTTTCCCAGGGAAAATGTGGTTTTTCTTTACCATTTTTCCCTCTCTGTAAAAATTCAAAGTATTGCACTACAAGTCTAAGGACACTCTACTACCTTCCCACTGAAATCCTTTTGTTTAACTCCCATTAATCTTACAAATTAAATTCCTCTGCTCCTTCATGTTTACAATTAGAAAATCATATACTATTTTGTCCTAATTATTCTTTTTCAGTTTAAAAATTAAAAAAAATCTGTTGCATTCTCTCAATCCAGGATTGTTTTCTAAGCATTTCTATGAGGCCACTGGTGTTCATGAAATCAATATCTAAAATATCATGATTGTTTCAGTGGTTATTTGTCAAAAAAACATGCAAAAGACATCATTCTCCTGTTTGGGTCTTATCACCTTTGGTTTTTTTTTTATGGTTAATATGCTTTTTTTTTTCTTTCTTTTTTTTTCCCCACCCCATACATAAATTCGAGAAGCTGAAATTTCCTGTAATAACATAATTTCTTTGAATGAATTTTTCACAGTATCAGCTAGATACGTATCCAGCTCTGAAAAGTCTGTAATACTGCTTTTAGCGTCTTCCTTACTTGTAATCTTTAACCAAAAAGATTTCATTTTATCCTTTCTACCACAACATAACTTATTTCACCAGCTACTTAGCTAATATGCAGTACAACATCCTTCTTCATTTCTCTTTGCTGAATGTGTTGATGCTTTATTCCAGTCAGGTCTACCCTTCCACCATCTTCTAATTTTTTTCTTCCAATATCTACTTTATTGACCTTCACCAAGAGTTTTATGGCTAGTCTCTCTGGAAGCATAAAACCTTACACTGGTTTCCACCAACCCAGACCTGAGCTCACAACTGGAGTAGGTACAGTAATATATGTTTCTTTACTCAAAGTTCAGACTTGATATAGAATCACACAATCACAGCATATAAATCATTTCAACTTTTCATAGGGAATAGAGATTATCTATATCTCTTTCAACTTTGTCCAGTAACTGCCTGGTTTATACCCATTTGGAAGAATGATATCAGAAAAATATTTTGTCAACCATTCAAGTGAACATTGTCCCTTTGGACTACTGGTAAAACTTTCGCAGAATTACAGAACTGTCGGGATTGGAAGGGACTTCTAAGGTCATCTAATCCAACTCATGCTAAAGCAAGTTCTCTACAGTAGGTTACACAGGAAAGCATCCAGGTGGGCTTTGAATACCTCCGGGGAAGGAGACTCCCAGTCACTCTGGGCAGCCTATTCTGTCACCTTGAAAGTAGTTTTTCCTCATGCTCATATGGAGCTTCCTGTGCTCCAGTGCTTATTGCCCCCCTTCAGCACTGTTGAAAAGATTCTGGCCCTATCTTTCTACTTGATTCCCACCCATTAGATATTTATAAGCATTGATGAGTTTCCCACCCAGTCTTCTCTTCTTCAAGCAGTAGTTGAATGTGCTATAATCACCAGGAAATTACCTATTGTTCTTCAAAATTTGGATTTTTTTTGCCCTTTTGTCAGGATGAAGATAATCCCTGAGACATCCATTTTTTAACTGTTTCCCAAGCAAATCAAACATTTTGTTACCGATGGCAAAAACCTGGCTGTCTTCTCTGAGCTGAATACCACCAGTGGCCTCTTTTCTTTTGTATGTCAGCTTCCTCTTCAGTCCTGAGTATACTTAATGTGCCCTTCGCTTTCAGGAGACAGCTCCTTTTTGATTCTGTTTCATAATGTGCATGCTTAGTTTTCTCAGTACTAGGGCTCTAGTGATGAGATGTCTATTTCTCTTTGGTATTCTTTCTTCAGCTCATTTTTGTTCCTGTACTTCACCCTGCCTTCAAATATCTCAGGAATATTCTGTTTCTCCTGGGTGCTATCTCTAAAGACTTTCATTGTCTTGATGTCCCTTCATTTCAGAATAGTTGTGTTTTCCTGATTTCCAACTACATCATTTTGCTGGCCTTTTTTCTTAATGGTACAAACCTATTCCTGGGTAGCTTTATTGCATAGATATTTTTCTGAGTCACATAATTCCTATGGTGCCCTTTCTTCTATACATGTGCTCCTTCTTCAATCCTCTCATAAGCCATGTACCAGCAAATAATTTCAGCTTTCTACTATACCCCTACTACTCTATTTGAAGTCTATTGTTGTTTTCATTTACATTTCTAGAACCTGAAATGTCTCCTCCAGCAATTGTTTTAGGAAATAAAATTATGTCAATCCCACTAATCCTACTCCCAGCCATCTCCCTGTCCTGTGCCATATTTGCAATTTCCTTCATTGCTGCTTCATTCTACCTGCACTCTCTGTCTACCTTAACATTTCCTAATCCAAGTAACAAACTAATTTCACTTCTCACACGATTCTCCTAACTGATAAGAAAATGGTTACTGTTCTGTTTACAGGTGCTGTCATGCACTTTTTTTTAAAGCTCACTAGTGTGTAGTACGGCCTTTAATTTGTCTGAGATAGAATGAGCATCCTATTCTTTAAGCCTCTTCAGGCTGAAAACATTTCACTTATAATCATCACAGATCTTTTTTTTTCCACAAAGAAGAAACTTCTATTCAATCAAATGGCAAGTTAATTGACTGCTCCAATAAACAAAGCTTCTCCTACTTAAGATTAGAAGCTTTTTATAAGCCAACAAAATTGGTGTCATCTAGCCATATTTTTTAAAATTAGCCAAACAATTGTATATTCCAGGCTGAAGAGAAAGCATACAGTAGAGCCACTGTGCTTGCAATACAATACAGAGACAAAAAAAGACTATGATCCAAGGCTCCACTCAGAAATTTCACCTTAGAGAACAAAGGTGGAACTTTTATCCTCTAGTAGGCTTTGTGCAGTATCTCCTACAGTTCTGAAAACTTCATCACTAGACAAATATTCAGAGTGAGAAGATCATGTTTTAAAGTAGCAAGATAACTACCCACAACTAGAGAAATTTTTACACAGCAAAAAGACCTTATAATGTATAAGTATGCACTTTTCTGCTCAGTGATGACCCATGAAATCTGCCTGACTGCAGCAGGCAAACTAGAAATCTTGGAATAAACTGAAAAATGTATCATTTAATACGAAAGCACAGCATTTATCTCTTTTTTATATGAGCTGCATGTTATAGAAAGGCTAATATCATATAAAAATGTAGACTCATATTGATTTAGAGTTTAATAGTATTTTATTAGTGTAACAGTAGGAAAATTATTCCTTTAGATTTGATGCTTCAGTAAGATACTGGTTATCACGGTTTTGTCTTTTCAGATTTAATGGGGGAAATCCACTTATCCCTTTGATCAATCATGGATGAGCTAGTCCTTTTTTGTTCAAGTCCTCAAAAATCCATCTGTATAACTTCCATTATGCTGTTAATACCTTTCAGACTTTAAACAGATTGTAGGGAAAAATGAAAAAGAAGGAAAATTTCTTTCAGTTCTCAATGCCATCAAATACACTGTACTGGTTAGTAATAGCTTAAGAAAATTAACTGGGAGGACTTTATGAATCGCAGTAAAATAACATAGCAATAACATAATTTTATACGTTAATATTAAGTTAAATATTTGTCATCTTGCAATTTTCGTAAGATTGTTAGAATAAGATGGAAAGAGCTCTCTTCAAAAGATTAGAGCTTTAAATGCTCTTCTTACTATACTGATCCAAAGAAAGTTAAGATGACAGCACTGCTGGCTTTGCAGACCTCCAGTGTATTTTTTCCCTCTGGCATGTGAGATAGAATTCTTTATCAAACTGTGACAAAAGCGCCGTTCAACCTAAGATGGTTTTCTTTTTCTAAGCAAAACAAAAATAGGAGGTGATGAGAAATGGAAAATAATCACTAAAAAATATTCCGCATTTTTCAGTCCACTGAAAAAAAAATAGAGAACTTCCAATAAGAGGAATAAGTAAACAGTATTCCTTACAAACAAATGAACATTACCAACTCAGTGACATTTTTCAGGCCTAAGAAATTGAAAAACCTGTATTTTGCTACCCTCCTGAAAGACTGTGCATAGCCTCCATGAGAAACTGCCAGGGCAGTGCTATCACAAAACTGAAGCATAAGCATATACTGATTTGCCAGCTAATTAACTTACAGCTAATTCAGATACACTTGAACATGATACCAAGAGCCCTCCAGTGACAGTACTGATATGTCCTAGATTAAGAGATGAAACATGTAGGATTAATTCAATATTACGTGAGTTTAAAAGTACTTGGATGTTTCAGCCCCATTAGCTGGAGTCAATACAGTGTCCTGACAAAAAGAGAAGCCCATTTGGAAAGCACCAGACCAGGCACTGTACCTTAAAAAGAATAAACTGGCTAAATGATGGCCATGAAATATGTGTGTTTGGGGGGGAGGGGGACGGGGGGACGGGACGGGGACTGGACTGCTTGAAGACCACAGCATTTAAACCAGATGTTAAAGAAGGAAGTGTCTGAGCAAAAAAAAGTTAATTGTGGTTCAGGACAACAGCAGCAGCTTCTACCTGCTCTAACTCACCCTTAGCCTTCTTTATTTTCAAAGGGAATTAGTCACTGGGGGAGTTAAATGGGAACTTAAGTGAAGACCTTCTGGACGTGGTAAAGACAGTATCAGTGCTAACAGACATGAGTGAGTTATCCTCTGCTAAATAGAGATGAAGGAATTTATCTGCTTGTTACAGGCAAGTACTGATAAATGATTGTGCAATTAAATTGGAAATTGAGTCCTGCGCCACACTGGCTCTGATGTGAGGAGGCATCCTGAAGCAGGGCAAGTCCTCACGCTCCTCTGACAGGCACAAGGTTAGACATCTGTTCTCAGCTCTCAGTGCTTGAGTCAATCATCTGATCATCCTATAATTTCCTCTGTTACATGCTTTGAGACCTCGGGACAGTCAAAGAGCAGTGTGTTAATAAGATTTTTGCCAGGTGGCCTTAAAGACTGATAACTCAGTTACACTGTTGTAATGATTGGACAGCAATGCTAACTCTGGTGAATCCTTTTCCAATTTATGTTAGTAGCACTAGGAGTGATCCTTTGTGTACTATGGAACAGGAAAATGGGAGTTGGGGAGGAAATTTATGGTAGAATAAAATGATTCACATTAATGTAAGTGCCTGATATAAATAAAGCATTGTAATAATGTTGTTATAACAGTGACAGTTTAAGTATATAAGCCAAGATAGGTTTACGGGGAGAGGTAATAGCTTTTACTGGACCAGTGAGATCATTGGAAAGAAAAAAAAAAAAGCAGAGAAGCTTTCAAGCACATAAGCTCTTCTTCACTTTGGAGTCTGGTAATTGGTGTGCAGACTGAACTATTGCAGAAATAATTAAAAGAGCTGCGTTTGTGAACCTGATCTCATCAATCATTAACAACAGTTACCAAAAATATATACTCTTCACAGTTTGCGAGAAAGGAAGTATAGAAACCTTATATTACTGGCCAAAACCTGCAGTCACCAGAAGTACTTAAAAAAATGCATTGATTTAAATCCAAAATTTAGACCAAATGAAAACCTGGCCTGTAATGACTAATAACGCTGGAAATGTTTCCACATTATTATAGTTTCCATGCATGTGACTGATTCAGTCACTTTATGCCATGTGTGGAACAACAACAGATTATTGCCCAGCTCCCAAGTAGGATTTAGCATTCCTGTTACTTTCAGTTAGATCAAAGAAAGTTAATTACTAACACTGAGAACTTGTTTGCCTTCCTAAGGTGGATAGCGATAGGACAAGGGGGAATGGTTTTAAACTGAGACAGGGGAGGTTTAGGTTAGATGTTAGGAGGAAGTTTTTCACACAGAGGGTGGTGACACACTGGAACAGGTTGCCCAAGGAGGCTGTGGATGCCCCATCCCTGGAGGCATTCAAGGCCAGGCTGGATGTGGCTCTGGGCAGCCTGGTCTGGTGGTTGGTGACCCTGCACATAGCAGGGGGTTGAAACTAGATGATCATTGTGGTCCTTTGCAACCCAGGCCATTCTATGATTGTATGATTCTATGATCTAGTTCGCATCTGAATGACAGAACATTAAAAAGAGCTAATAGGGATGTGGAAGTAGAGAATACGGAATATGAACTGGGGAAAAGGTGTGTAATAGGGAAATTTTTTCACAGATGGAATAAAGTGGGACACTGGGGAAAGGTGAAGAAAGTGACTGCAATTATGGATCACATGGAGAGTACCTGCCCGGTGCAAAGAACTGCCATGACAAGAGTTACCACGGAATAGAGCTGCTGGATCTGTGCAGCACAGAAATACTGTGGTAAATAAGCTTGGTTCTTGCTGTGGTTTAATGTGCAAAAGTATTTTCTGGCTTACCTCAGTAGAACTAAGAGCAGATCTGTTTGATTCTTTTTTAAATTTTTTATACCTTTTAGCATCAGTGCAACCCAACATCACTGTTATCCTAGATCTCACCAGTTGGTAGACTGATTACTTGGCTAACAAGACTGTGTGCAATGTGGACCTGAAGCGTTTATGTTACACTTAAACTGCCCCAAATTTAGGGGACTAGAGCTTACTTAAAAAAATAGTTAATTTTGGACTCAATACTTTGTAACAGAAACAATACTGAAAGGCAGAAAGATGTCAACATTAATGTTATGCACACCTTATGGGAAACTGAAACGTATAATATTCTGAAGTGGTAACTGTCAGGAGAGGTTCATAGCCTCCTGTTGCATTGCCAGCCTCCCTTCAGAACATTTTCATATTTTCTCACTTAAAAATAGGTGTTGGAAGATGAAAACCTTGCTGTAGAAAATACTTGCTAAACACTTCTGTATCGTATATTAGTGTGTGGCTGAGTAACAACAGCATGACACAAAGTTGTTCTAATGAAATACGTCAGAGTAGACTTTGAGGTCTTTGATAAGCTTTTCTTCTTGGAGAAGCAAGAGACAACGATGTATACAAATTATTTTTTCCACACATTTTTATTGCTACTCTGTCTGGAAATGTGTTGATATGCCTTAATAACTTTCATTTAATCTTATTTTATTTTATTTTATTTTAGCCATACTGAAAGCGTAAAATGCCATAAATATAAGAATTGCCTGATGCAGAGGATTGAGATTGTAAGGAATGAGGCCTTTTGTTGTGTAAATGACCTGTGGTTTTCAGATTAACTCCGGATTAGTTTTCCGATAATGAATGTAAAGTGAATATCACAGAACAAATAAGTAAATGGAAAAGCCTTTACTTATTCTGCACACACAGAGTATGTGCCTGAGTACAAGTGTTTTGTAAAGCATACAGAAGAAGTGGAGTAAGGGAAAAAGTGAAAATAAACTCTTTAGGTTTCCTTAGACCATTAAAGCAACATTTGTAAATCATTAGTTGATCTCTAGCTGTTATAAATAGGAGCCATGCCATAAACATTACCACATCTTCTGAAGGCAGAGAAGTCACGCTGTTGTCATCTAAGCAACTGGTCCAACAGGCAGCAGGATCAATGCTTCCCAGTAACCTGTGGTACTTTGTGTGCAGTAGAGGCAAGACAGAAGAATGTCCTGGGAAATTAACCCAATGGGGAGTCACTGGCCTTGCCACAGATGGAGAAACTATATAGGGTTTTTAAAAGTTAATTTAATCTGTTTTTCTGAAGCCTTGGTTATCTGCAGGTCACAGTTCAGCCATCAGCTTCTTCCCAGCCACCACCAACCGTTGCATTACTGATACCTCAAATGACCCACGCACATAAGTCTGCTTCTCTGGTTGCTGCAGTATTATTCACAATGATACTGCCAATCTCCTTCTACACCTGAGGAATGTATGAAGATCTTTAGTGGTAATCATCTCACATCATCTGGTCAGTGCCATGTGGCTGTGGCAGGCAGAGAGTGCCAAGCAGCACCGAAGAAGCTGTGCCTTGAAAGATGATCACCTGCAGAAGGCACTGAGATTCGCAAGGAAACAGCTGATATTTGAAGGCAGAAGAAATTGCAGACTTCGGAAGCGGTGGCTTCAGCCTAGAATAAAATCAATGGCACAGGACTCATGATGCTGCTTTCCAGAAATGGACAAAATAAAGCTGCGCAAGCACAGCTCACTAGGAGGAGAAGGACTGTAGCTTTTTGCTTTTAAAGATCTTAGAAAATTTGAGTGCCTTCATGCAGTCTGACAGATGAAATCCTCCAGTAACTACTACTGTAATATCTTTTGAATTTGCTTTCACACTTCAAACCAAGTCAATGACAAGAATAGAATATTTAAGTTCCTGCCCAATTTACCCTCATATTCTTGTCACTTCTCTGATATTGGTTATGCTTCTAACCACTACAAAATTCCAGTCAAAATATCTGAAATCACTCAAGCGATTTTGAGCTGACAAATGAATCCTTTCAAATGGGTAGAAAAATCTTAGGTGTCTTATGTTTTCATGTATCCATCACTCGGATGCATGAGGTAAAATTTGATGTGTCTTTTTTTTTCCTTATTTTGGACTCAAATATTGACCCTTGTGTTTAAGGTCCTTTGTATCTGGCTACCTTGGTATTTGTAGTGGGAAAGGTTCTACTGTACCTCTTAACTGTTTTTCAGTTTCTGTCCTTGTGTGGTGTCAGTTCTTTGTTGTTAAACAGATTTACACAGAGACTGTGACAGTAACAACAGCAGCATGTAATCTGTCAAGTCTGTCTGAACCGACCTTCAGTTGCCTTTGTAAATTTTAGTGCATCTGTATAAAGCCCCTTGTTGTGTAAAATATACGCTCTGTTTTTGATCAAGTCCTCCATATGCTTCAAACAAATTTCAAGATTCTTCTGGTAGCTGTATGCAAATGCAGAGATATCTGGGCTCTCCATTGTTCTCTTCGTGCCTTTTTTTTCTGCCACAGTAATTGCTTTACTTTTCTCATTTTTCTGTTATATTGATGATAATGTTAAGATGGGAAAAGGTTGTAACTTTCCTAGTTTCTACTTTTCTGCTCTTTTCATAGCATAATCACTAAGTGGTCCTTCCAGGTTTGTTTGTTTGAAGCTTGTTTTAATTCAGGTTTTACTTTTGCAGCTGCACAACTGTTTTCTTAAATGGAGCTGCTATTAATAAAACAACGGAAAACTTGCACCAGGAATTTCAGTGATCAGATAAGACAGTGGTTCAAAAAATGTCCGTCTGCAGCATTCATTGCTGCCATATTCTACTTTCTTATTTTAAATGTTTGAGAAAATGGCACATGGGAATAATCCAGGTTTTGACTCTTTTTGAAACTGTCAGCTGTTTTCTGAAAAGCTAGGAAAATTCACATTGTTTACTGCCCACAGATCATTATGTTGAACAAGATCATTGCCAGCAAAGTGCCTTGATCTCTGCTGAAGTTGTCCACTCTCCCAACAGCTGATAGATTCAGCATAAATTATTTCAAGAAAAGATGCTGAATGAGGAACCAATAGCTGGAAATCATAGAAAAACACAAGGAAGCAGACAGACAGTAGAAAGCCCACCTCGTCTTGAAGGTGGAGTCAAACAAGTTTAAAAAAACAAACAGACACAGCTTGGCAATGTTGCAGGGACAACTTCCTGCACCACTCTGAGACACCTCTTGCTTGTGCCTAAGACTGGTTACACATCTCTGTCTTTGCAATCTGTAGCTGACAAGCAATGACTCCCAGCTGCCAAGAGAGTGCTCTGCAGCCAAGTAAAGAATGCCTTTGAATCGGCCTTCCATTTGTTGTTTGTTTGTTGTTTGTTTGTTTGTTTTGTTTTCTCTTAAATTGCTCCATTCGTTATTATATGGTGAAACATTCATAGTAGCTTGGGGTCTCCTCTGGAGAGAAGGCTTTAATCTTGGCTTCACCCGTGTTATATGACCCTGTCTGAAAGTATGCCCTCTAAACCCCTACAACATTATTCATACCTAGTTACCTAAGGAAACCATAGTATCTTTAGAATTATGTCTTAGATGTGACTCGCAGTAAATCTTACAATATCAGTCATGAGAGATACAACAAGCTCTCCTAAGTTGCTGCCCTCATGGCTAGAAAATTTATTTAAGGTGGACAAGGGAGCTCACCTCCTTCTGCTGAAGCAGGCAATTTGGGGCCTCTACATCAGCTGATGTTTACAGAAGTGTAGATTCCTGATAGCAGAACCTCAAACACTGTGAGGTTCTTCAGGAACACGCAGCAGCTGAGCAGTGTGATCTAAGTTCTGTGTTTGAACTTGGCCTGATTTCTAAATAAGCAATTGTAATCTGTTTTCTTTTATTCAACCTGAGCTGGTCATCTCCTCCGCAATTTTGGACATCTAAGTAAGAACTACATAAACCAAGAGTATATAATGAATATTAAGTACATATGTGAACTATTTCCCACTGTTTACAACAAAAAGTTCTATGATCAAGCAGGAATCCAACACTGAAAGCTTACACCACACTGTAGTGCTGTATGTTGCTTATGCCCCAGACTCTACAGAATAGGTGTGATGCTTAATGAGTCCACCCAATTTGTTTGGTTTTTTTTTTTTTTTTTTTCCAGAGAATTAAAAATAAATCCAACAGTCTCTTTTTTCTGTTTTTTTCGGATGGTTAAAATTTCCATTCAAAGTCTGAAATAAATGTGATTTTTTTTTTTCATCAAAATCAATACAAATCTCTCACTTCTTTCCATACGTTTTCAGAGAACCATTTATCTTCTCAACTCCTTCTGCCTTTCAGAAGAAAAAAAAAAAAAAAAAAAAGGAAACAACTCTCTGTAACTCTGTAATCCCTTTGCCCTATTGGTAGATAAAGAAAAAATCCAGTCTATAAATATCACAGAAGAACACACACATTAAGAATGGAAAGGACATTCCAAATCAATTAGTTAATCTCCTTGCAAATGAAGTGGTATTCCCTGCTGTACAATATAATTTATGCTTTCTGTTGCTTATATACCACGATTATTCATATGTATAGAACAAACTAATCTCTTTAATGACTGAAAGACCTTTGTGAATGCTTGAACTTCAGGATTAAATCTACAGAAAACAGAAAAAAAACCTGCCCAAACAGCTTAGGGCTAGTTAACCAAGCAGTAATCAAGACTTTTTATGTCAGGAACCTTTGAAAGGTGTAGGTCTGAAAGGAGCATATTAGGGTCTGAAATGTGAATTCACAAGCTTTTAAATATAAGACGTTTAAACTGAAAAGCTTAGAGAAAACTGTGCTTCCCCAGTGGATATTGAAGGGTTACTGAGTGTGTGTAAGTCAAAACACAGTTGAAGCTGAAATTACAGTAGCTTAGTAACAAGAGAAATATACTGACGATGGAATGAACCCAGAAATAACTGATGTTAAATTAGCCTGGTAAATGGGCAATTAGCATGGATGTGGTGCGTACAAATATGCCTCAGGTATTACCATGCTAATTGCTCAGAAGGTTCGTTACTCAGACCTTCCCTGCCGTTTGTCTTTTTCTTTCAGTTTGTAGGTACATGTACTGCAGCTAAGTTTTATTGTGGAAAAAATATGTGGTACATGAATCTCATAGATAACTGTGTGCTGTCCTTAGCTTGTCCAGCATTGCCCTTCCTGGACTTGAGTGTAGTGGCCAGCTAATGCTTTTGATCTTCAAAGGCAACAGCTCCATCTGGGTGGGAGGGCATGATGAACAGATCAGGTGAGGATATAGTCCCGGTGAAATGTGGCACATTAAATCTGGATGATTAAGCTACATCTTCCATTTGCAGAGATCTATTTATTGCACGAACCTTA
Organism: Tetrao urogallus; assembly: GCF_951394365.1. NCBI lineage: Eukaryota > Metazoa > Chordata > Aves > Galliformes > Phasianidae > Tetrao > Tetrao urogallus. The sequence continues at coordinate 59,737,782 of NC_136813.1, read as the reverse complement.
ATGAAGTCTTCCAAGAAAAAAAAAAATAAAATGGATAGTCTGATCCATCAGGACCATTAGACTTCGGAGACACTTTTTGAAGCTGAGATGGATCATTAATGAGTGGTTTCAAACCACTACAGTAATTTTATCTTTATGGATTAGAAGTTTCCATTATCTGGACAGTAGTCGAAATGTATTAATTATTTTTTCACTCATACATCTAAGAAGCCTTTACACACAGCAGACAAATAAAACCAACAGTGAAGTCATAGTTTAATTATTTACCTAGCAACAACTTAGAATCAATACAACATCTCTTACTGACTGCGAGAACTTAATCTCCCTTCTGCTCTCTTCTTTTTATGTGGCTATCATGCAATCAGTAGACAAAGGACAAAGGGATTTCACTCACATAATTATAGCTCATCAAAATGGCAATCATGAGCAACTCATTTGTCCAATCTGACTTTTTTTCTGTTGGAGAATTATCTGTGAACTGATCGCGTTTTTTATTATTTGGCTGATGAATAGCTTTTTCCAAACACATCCAAGTCCTCCTGTAAAGAGCACTCCTTCGAGTGCTTGCTGTTTTGAGTTCTCTGGTTGGATCATGTCAGCTCTCTCATACAGTATAATTTTTTATTGCTTGATTAAAAGAACCACCTTTACAAAGTGGAGACGTGCCAAAAGAATAAATAAATACTGGAGTGCTGAAAGTTTTCCAAGGAGAAAAATAAATATTTTATGGAGACTTACCAGGAAATTTTAATGCCTGAAGTCACAAAGTGGAGGCATGATGTAAAGTAGAGACAGCAGCTCACTGCTGCAGTTAACTGTTTTGATTTATGCCTCAGTATATCCTTTTGCTAAAACACTGTCCAGCCTTCCTAAATTTGAGGACTTCTAGTAATTATGCAGCATTAAGACTCAAGGCTGTCATGTGCAAAATTTGCTAAAAGGTTGTCAATAATTTTGAGTCAATGTCTGAAGAAAGCTCTGATGTAGCTCTCTAGAAAATAATGGTGATAACTCAGAGAAATCATTGTAAATGATGTAACACATTGTAAAAGCACTACAAGTGCTTTTCAAACAGCTCTTGGAACACAGACATCCTTGCTCAACTCCTGCAGATTCCTCTCCTTCTACCCTACTTGGTTTTGCTACAGATTTCCAATTAAGTGCAGAGCACTGGTTTGTATGGTGTTTGGGGTTTTTTTTTGTGCTTTCATAGGTATAAGCCCATTTTACTTCTGTGGGCTACTGTGGTTTTAACACTTTCCAAAATAAAAGGCAGTTCTTTCCTTCTCTCTTCTCAAATGCATAAATCTGTACTCTCTGAATATAAGCAGTACTTTCTGTTTCATTTGATAAAATATATAGCACTGAATGAAAATACGCTACAGGAGGACTTGCCATTAAATAGTCTGCAATTAAACTCTCATCCCTAACCAAAGTATGGAAAATTTTGGGAAACTGTTCTCACATCTTTCAGTCAATCAGACATCAAGCATCTAATGTGCAAATATGCATCTTCCCGCCCATCTGTCAGTGTGCTCTAACTCAGCTCTCAAACAGAAAATGTGAGTGGAGCCTAAAAAGGCATTTTTTTTCAAATGTAATCTTTCAATACATTTGCGTAAGCACTTAGGAAGTATTGGCTGTCCCTTACACTGGGCCTTACCGAGGTTTCATCTTCCTGCACCCTCGTGGAGACAAATAACCCTCAAGATAAAGTGCATGTCACATCCCATTGCCTCTTCCCCTCTTCACCACATCAAACAAAATCAAACTAGTGCAATCTAACGTGGACAAGTGACATAGATTGAATGATTCATTTCAAGTCAAGGGAAACAAAAAGTGTTCTGAAAAAAAAAGTGCTGCAAAAACGCATTGTATGTTCTTCTCTGTATCTCCTCAGCCTTGTTTTTTTCTTAGATAACACTTTGTCATCTGAGCACTGAATCCACAGAAGCCTCTTGTCATTCCAGTTTGTGTCTCAGGCTGGAGTCCAGCTTCTGATGGAAAATTTTCCATAGCAAAAACAGTCACACAGTTGGGTCTGCTATCTTAGAGATTTTCCACTGTCTGAGGATGTGTCATCTAGTCCTTTTCCTTGGTCAGGGCATCTCAAAGGCATATGTCCTCTTCCCTGAAGCTAAATTTCACGAAAGTTGTAAAAATTTAAAGTGTCTGAGAATTCTTTTCTTCCTACAACCTTTGACTGAAATCATCCGTGAAGTTCAGCAGTAGCAAAGGAGATGAAGAAAAACACAAATGTGCTTTCACAGTGTGAGAGCAAAAGCGTCCTTTCCTTAGAAAATCAGGTAAGAAGTGACAGGATTCTGTTAAGGCAAGAGATCAGTCAGAGATCTTAGGTGATCAGCTACCAAAGTAGCTGTAGGAAAGCTGTTCTGGAAGAGGAAGGGTACTGAGAAGAACGAGGAAAAAAAAAAGCATTATTTAGTAAAAACCAAAGCTCAGAGAGAGTAGTTCCACTGTGTGTTTCTCCCTCTTGTTCTCCATACCCTCACCCAGCACTTGGTAGCAATCTTTCCTCCCACTGTCTGCGTCTTGCACACCCCTCCCAAATACCTTGCTGCATTTCCCTTCAAAATATCCCACAATATCTCCTACACCTTCCACTCTTCTGCCCTAGATGCCTTCCACATCCCTTGGCTAACTCTTGCCCACCAGCTTTGGGATGCTCTGTGCTTTGATAGACCAAGCATTTAAATACATTGAGTCAGTGCTGCTGCAGGGCTAGCTGAGCTCCCAGTCTTTCCCTCAGTCAAAGAAATAACATATGTCTCTCCTTTAAGCTTCCCCTGATCTTGATCAGTCTTGCAGGTAATTATCATGTCTGAGACAACAATCTGTCCCTGTGAAATTTGGTTGAAATGGGTTAATGGAATAAAAGAAAAGCTGTAGTCACGTGTAACTAAGGAAAATGTACAGATTTTATTAGGAAATTGTACTAAAAAGAATGATACACTCAGAAGCCTACCTCTGAACATAAAATAAGTTTGTACTGGCTCCAAGTGCTGTTACAGCCTGTAGCTCTCGTAAAACTATCAGTATAAAGATCATATAATCAGAAGAATTTCTCTTCAAAAAAACACTGTGATATTTTACCTATTATATTTAATGTAAGACTTAAAATCTCAGGTTAGTTAATGAAATGTCAGTGAACCGCTGGACAACCATGGACACCTGCAAGAAACAACTAATTTGAAAGTTGCAACATTATAGTTGCAATAGGTTGCAATGAAACTTCCTTATTTAGTGGCAGTGTTGAGGATGCTACATACACACCATACACACATTCCCTCCACCGGTTTGCATAGGGGTATTTAAAACAAATCCAAAACATGCAGATAAGTACATGAAGTTAGAAGCTTATGGGTACTGCTTTTCTGTATGCTGACCTCTGCTTCCCTGTTTTTCCCTCTTGGACTGAAAAACACAGAAGATCATTGTACCCAGCTACCACTTCAGGGAGGAATTTAAACCATCATCATAAGGAAAGTGGGTTGCTATCTCCTCTTTTTATCTGAAACGGTTTTTAAGAAGATTATTATGCTTTTTTTTACATCAGTACGGCACTGTTGACTTACCATTCCTTAACACAGTTGTCGGTGCAGACCGAATAACTCACCTCGAATGCCAGCACAAAGAGCATGATACTAATTTTTATTTAGGGATGGTAAAGGTCACATAAATTTAATATTCATATTTTGTCACTTCTAAATACAAGGTCAGGAAAATACAGCACATCAGTATGAATGTGAAATCGAGGTTTGGAAGGAAAATAACATTTAATAAACTCATACAACCTCTTCAGATACCTGGATCAGAATAGTAAGAAAAGAATAGGCAAATTAAGTACTTACCAGAAGTGCTCTACATGAACTCAAAACCCAAGTCTGGCTGTTTTGCTACTTGAATAGTAGATTTATTTTGATATACTGCTTTATGATTTCATATAGATTTGCAGTGCAGGCAATTGAATAGAGGCAGCTGGGGGAAGAGTAAAGATGGAATTTTCTTCCAAGAGATGTGAATTCTGCTCCATTACTGGGAAAACATTTTCAGCCATGTGCAAGAGATACAAATTTCTGATAAATCTAATCAGTGGATGATTAAATACTCTTTGTGCAGAAGTATCTACCTGCACTAAATAGAGGTTAGTTAGGAAGGAGCTGGCTCCAAGACAAATTGAAGCATGTGATGTGAAGAAATGGTGGCTATTTCCGAAGGAATTCCTTTTTTCTGAATGTTCCAGAAAAAATAAAAAATTAAAAAAAACTTGCAGTCAGCCCACTGCAGATGGTTGTTTACAGTCAGTGAAGCACTGGAAAATAGTGCCTTTGAAACACAGTGCTCACTGGATTTTACTCAATTGATGATTTGTGGGAATTAGGAAACGTGCAGAGATACTGGATCCAGCTTCATAGAAATTCAGTCAATAGCCTTGTGTAGAAAATGTGTAAAAATGAGTGGTTTCTTTCTATTCATGTGAAACCATCTGAGCTTCAGTATCTTCAGGTCACACAAGGTTTGAAAAAAGTGGAACCAGAAGTCAGGGAGTGCAATTCCCCCACCCCAGGATTAAAAACATGGAGTAAAATGAAGCACTTTCAAGCACCAACAACATAATCCCAGGTTCCTCCTAGCATCCTCAGAGAGCCTAAGGATCTCTCCATCCCCTCATCCTCAGGTGCCAGCAGCAGGCTGTATTTGCATTCTTTTCCCCAGAAAAACCTTCACTTTCTCGAGAGAAAGCTCTAAGAGATGTTAGCTAGATTTGGCACCATATGTTGTATTCATTGCTACGCTAAAAAGACATGCTGTTATAGGGCTTTAGAAATGCTTTCATGATTTTACATTGGTCAGTAAAGACCTTTTTCCCCTTTAGTGAATGTTTCTGAAGTCTGTGATGGTCCAGACAGTTTCCCCTGGTGAGCAAACTTTCTTCAAATAAAGGTTTTCAGGGATACAAATCCAGTAAGAGATTAGTTAGAGTCAAACAAAAAATCCCCAGGAAAATGTAAAGTCTCTTCTGGGTCCACACAAACTCCTTGCCTCTCCCTGCCTGAATCACTACTGCACTCCTACATAAAATGAATCAAACCCTGGCAGCTGGCCATCATGTCTTTCATCCCATCCATAAGATGAAAGGCAGGGAATTTGTGAGTTTTTCCAGAGTGATTGGGTGATGAGTTTGCTCAGCAGAAATTGGATTTCTAGTGAACAGTTTGCTACAGCTTTTGTCTGCCAACACTATCATTTTGTCTGCTTGTCCTTTGTCCCTCCTGATTTCCACCCGCACTAAAGCGAAATGACAGGCCTCCCCATTTAACTCTCCAGGCTAAACTTCAGCTTCATTACTATGTATGAGGTCTATTTTCACCCCAATTTAACATTAATGGAGTAATCTGCAGAGTTCTTAACTGAACCACAAATCTCTTAAATGACTAATTTACTTCCTTTGTATGGATCCAGATTAATATTTACCATTTCTTCCAATCTAATGTTTATGAAAATGTCACACTTTTGCTCCTCCTCTTCATTCCCCACTTGGATCCTTGCTCAGAGGGCATTAGAGTCACATAGCTTACTGCTGTCTGCTCTGATTAGATTGACTGGAGAAATCAGTTCTGACCATGGTTTAACACTGTTGAGCCAGGTTACGTCCTGTGACAATGAACTTCTAAATAAGAATCTCTTAAAGTCATTTCTTCACCATCAACAGATTCATGGCCCAGTAGCTCCTTTCTTATACTGGGTCCAAAGATGCTGACCTTTTCTTCAAGGATGCAATGTTTCCTATCCATAACCTATGACTGAACTACCAAGAAAGAGCATGAGCTTGAGGAGCCATAATCCTTCTGCCTACGATCATGGTATCCGCCTGAGAGTTAGGTGCATGGAAACAGTATTAACAAAATATCTGGACAGCCAACAAGACAGTTGTGTAATTAAAACTGTAAAAAGAGATTTGGACTTGTTAATCAGTGTGTTAATGCAATTTCATTGAATGGAGACTGTTTCTCGTTCTGTTGAAAAGCAGTGTGAAATTTGTGTATTTTTTTGACTTGGATTTAGGAACAGCTCAATGTAAGAACTGTGCTGCTTGCATCAGAAAATACGTTCAGGCCTGCCTAAGCTGCGTTTGTCTTTTTTTGTTTGTGTGTGTATGGGTGAAAGTTAAGGCCTTTTCCAAAGACTTCTGAGAAACTTCAGCTCTGTCTCTCAAAAGCTTTTTGGATCTCAGTCTGGTGCAACCTCTTAACACAGGTTTGTGAATTCAGAACGTGGATGGTAGGCAAGTCTGGTCTTGAAAAGGGGCTCTGAGCAGCATCACTGTACACAGATACAGAATATTCTTAATATTTAAGTGATTTTTTTTTTCCCCACTTATTGCGACCATATAGCTTTATTGGTAAAAAGAGTTATTCCTTTTCCCGAACTCTTTCTCAACTAAAATGTTGCTAAGGCTTAAACATTCTGGGGGCCTTTGCATTTTGCTTTGTTCAGTGTTTTGGCATGGTAGGGACTTGCCATTTTTCCAACAATATTATTAACATGATTTAACAGTAATATGTCAGTGTCTCATGGCTCCCATCAAAACAGGAGCCCTCTTGTTTTTGTCAAGAGATCCATTACTATTCAACCCCTGCTCTGTAGCTCTCAGTGTTTATACAAGCCAGGCAGGATTGCCTTGCCAAGAGCCGCAATGAAAGTCTACAGAACAGCCAGGAGTGCAATCGCGGACCTCTCTCAAGTGCCCCATCTATAACTGGATGGTATGATTTCCCTCAAAGCATTCAAGAATGGCAACAGACATTGCTTGACAAAAAGGTTAAAACGTCTGATAGCTTTTCTACCATTTTAAGAAAATAACATACTGTTCTAAAAGTACAATAGATAAGAGATAGCTGCTGTAGTCAAAATCTTTTTGTGGCAGTTTAGGTGCTTTGGGGGTGAATGTTCTACTTTATTTTTGTCTTTCAGAGTAGAAGAGCCTTAGGATTCAATGTCTGCTGTCATTAAGTTTGTGAAATTGTATTTCATATGACAGGAAAGGGGCTTTAAAAAAAAGCTGAGCAAAGGAGGATGAAGGGAACAATACTCTGTTAAAAGATGAAACAGCTTCATAAGAATTAAAGTTCACACATTTTCAGCTGGGACATGCTCTCACAGTGCCTGATGCTGATGAACTTTGATATCAAGAAGCATAATGTCCTTCCTTCCAACTATTTTTAAAAATTTCAACCACCACAAATTGCTGAAGGTGGGAATAGTGCTTTTTGGAGTGTGTTGTGATAATAAGACCCACTGCTGTCATTTACAGCTTGTAAATCAGTTTGCTATAGCTTTCGTCTCTGAAGTCTTTCCTTCCATGACTGAGAATAGGTAGGATAAAGAAACTAATAAAATTCTGCCAGAGTCTTATGACAGACACTTACATGTTCCCGCTCTTTCAGTCAGTATTGCTACTGTTCAGTTTATTGGATCTCATACTTCAGTGAATAAAGCACTGTTCATTTATTCTTGAATTTCACAAACGCAAGGAAATTTATTCCTTAATTAGTGAACATCTAGTTTTGATACATATCCAACATAGAGTGGTGTGATACCGGTGGGCATCATCAATAGTGAAGAAAGCTGAGATCATACAACACCAGGAAACACGTTCAAGAGGAGTGCTATCAGTGAAAGGAAGCAGTTTCTTTTATTTATTTAATTATTATTTTTTACTAGAGTGAAGAATTGATAAACTAAAGAGTAACTCAGTTTGGAGGTCACCTTGTTCAGGCCCTCCACTAAAGGTAGATCCAACTTAGATCACAACATCACCATTTTTCAAACTCAGACCACTCTGTTATCCAAAATAGTTTTGTCTTAATCACGTTCATTTACACTTGCCAGTACTTAATCAGACCTTGGATTTTTAAGATAGATATGTATCTCTCCTTAAGAAAATACAGGAGAGCAGTGTCTGTCACTTTCCAAGTACTCAACACTGCAAGTAAATGTGGAATGCTGAAAACTGAAAGAGGAGAAAAAAACTCCATTTGAGACAGTAATTTTATTAATCTGGAATCAGATTAACAATATACCACTCTCCAACAGGATCTTGAGTATAGCTGAAACCTGTTGATTAAATGAGGAATCCTCTTAACAAGAAAGCTAAAAAGGACAGAATTCTGAGATGCTATTTTTACCAATGGGACACACTGTAAAGTGAATTACTTCATCTGTTATAAAACGAGCTTGGCAAAAAAAAAAATATAGGAAGCTATCACATCATGGTACCTGTTGTAGTAGTCAAACTCAGTGCTCACAGGATGTGTTTTCTAAATAGAATTAAAATCTTCTGGTACTCTGACTTCAAGATGGTCCCCTTTTTTTGAATGAAAATTAGATAATTTCAGTTTGGGAAGCATTTTCCTCCATGCCTGGCACACCATACACCTGGTCAGAAGTCCTGTGCTTCATTTCCCAACATTTGGCCACAGTCTGCCAGAAAAGAGGTTGAAACAACCAATGTGGTATAAAGACTGAGGAAAAGGAGCAAGAGGAAGAAAATTTGGAAGCATTACATACAGTTTCTAAAATCTGGGCATATTCCTTCTCCGTTTTGTATTTCAGAATTTCCATCAATAAAACAGGATTAAATCCAATTGCTGAAAAAGCACACATGAATAATGGACAGGGACTCAGTGTAGTTTTTCAAAAGGGACTACTGGCAAAGTACTTTTCCTGATGTGCTCACAACAGATGTACTTTACGTGATGGAACTGAGTTCTCTTTTTGAGCATCAAGGCGTATGATTTCCTTTCCAAATTTTATTTACAATCCCATGAGCCCACTGACAACCTAAACACTCAAAACTTGAGTTTGGCAGTGTTTCCTGGCCAGTTTGAGGTAAAATGATAGATATTCAGAAACCTACAATCATTTAGAGAGGGTAGAAAATCATCTTTTTTAAACTACAGCAAAACACTGGCTACCTTCCATTTTTAAAATAATGTATATTACCCAAATTCAAAATCAGCCAGATTACTGAAAACTAATTGCCAATGTGAGTAGGAGGAGAGAATTGTTTATCTCGTTTATTGTAATAATTTAGCACATGAATAAACGACTTCAGGCATCCAAGGTGGGCATAGCTTGTGAAAGGGATGTGGAAGCAGCAAAGACAACAGGGCCACTCAGTAGAACCATGCTGAGCGAGATCTCCCAGCTGGTCCATTGAGCACTGCCCATGCTCAAGCGTGCCATAGTCTCATGAGAAAGGGACTCCTCAAAGAATCACAGAATTGCAGGGATTAGAAGGAACCACTAGAGATCATCAAGTCCAACCGCCCTGCTAAAGCAAGTTCTCTCCAACAGGTCACATGGGTAGGCTTCCAGACAAGTCTTGAATATTTCTGTAGGAAGAGATTCCACAACTTCTCTGAGAACTCCCCTGCTTTATAAACAAGCGTTTGAGTATTTTTCTTAGGCAGAGCTTAAATCAGTCTTCACACACATTGCTATTGATGAGAGTGTTGTGTTGAAGCTAGCAGGGGGCAACGTCACAAATGGGAGGAAGAGAAGAAAAGTGGTTGTGCAGGGAGAGACTGAAGTAGAAAGAGGAGGAATAAGGGGAGGTAATGAAAGAATGAAAAGATTTACTGTTTCATCAAATCCCAGTATTAATTAAAATGCAAAAGCACTTTGAGTTATGGGGCTATCACTCCACTTTTGAATACTCACATCTCTACAAACTGCCTGAGCCTCATTTTTGAGGTTTATGATATCCCTATAAGCCTTAGATAAAACTGTAGCTCTGCAATTCACAGTGCTTGTTAATTTATTATCTAAAGAACCATATGTATTATAAATGAAAGTCTGTAAGGCCTTTTATGGCCAGTTGACTACACTGAAAAAAATATTCATCACATAATTTATGAGATCTTTTTTGCCATTAATTTTTAAATAAATTATTCAGTGAATAGTAATTGACCAGGTACAGTGACGGTCAAAACCTATCAGAAATATTTGCATTAAAATTACAATATTCAACCAAAAAAAAAAGTGGCAAAATTTCATGAGCAATGTATTATAGCATTTCAAGGAACTACATAAAAGTGCATGTTTGTTTCTTCAATAGGTTGAAGTGGAAGTCATCTGATTTATTAATGGATTTCTTGATATTTCTTCAAATTACAAACAAAACTCTGCTTTGTATCCTGAGAGCATTTTGAATGTACACATGAAACCTTCCCTATTATTTTCTAGGATGAAAGCTATGTAGGGAGGAATGCTTACCTTTAGCCACAGCTGACAGCAGAGTATTGTTGTATTTATTCTATTCAAATTGTATCCCTCCTCAACAAAGAAGGAGTTTGTATTTGTATCTCATATGCTGTGCTACACGAATGCCCAGGTACTGGCTTGTTTGTTTTGTTCTAAGGTTAGGAGGACTAATCAGAAAACACATAAGCTCCTCAAAGAAGAAGAGATGTCTCTCAGTGTGCACTTTTCTTTGAGAGAAGAGAGCAGAAGCAGAGAGGACAGATACTACAAATGTCTCCCACGTTAACCCAACGAGTGCTCCAAAACTCCAAGGAAATTGAGGCAAAAGCACAGAGAACGTAGTTACTTTGATGCACCTTCATGTCTTTTGCTTCATCTAAATCAAAAATTAAACATGTTAGAAATCACTACAAATTTGCTATATTGAGTGATTTAATCTTCTGTTGATAGGATGAGCTATAAAACAGAGGAGGAAGCAGTAAAAAAAAGAATGCTTTAATCCCGGGGAGACTCCAGGAATCACGACTGGAGTTAGGAGATAAACAAGCAGAGTTTATGATCTGAGCTTTGTGAAAAGAGAAGCGCTGGAGGAGCCTAAGTAGAACTAGAAGAACTTGGCCTCAGTTAAGGGAATTGACAATCACAGTTCACACTATTCAGGTTGCAGACTCACCAGGCTGGAGAATATCAACCAGGTGAGTATCAGCAGGGCTCTGACCACAGAGACCAGTGATGCCAGCAAAAAAAGCAACATTGAATCCAGCCATCCTATTTTCTCTGTTTGGTTGATCTATTTTGTGTTGAATTATGTCAGTGGAAGACTTACATAAATAAGGCATTCCTAAGCATTTAATGGTTTGTCCTCCTTTTGTAGAGCACCATGAACATTAATGAGACTTACCTTATAAACAGTTCAAAGGCAGAAGCTCTCTCCTTACAGGCTACAACTCCCTGCTAGATGAAGGCAGGCAGGATTTTTGAGGTTGTAAGATACAGGAAATCACATGTGAAATGCAGGAGGAAAGAGTAAAAGGAGTAGCCAAGGGGGAGAGGAGGGGAGAGGAAAAGACATAGACTACAGTTCCCATTAAATCTTACTGATTTGGGGGTTGCACATAGCCACTGCACTTTATTAAATAGTGCACATTAATCCATGCAATACAGTATCTGAATTTTGGACATGGAGACAGATATGTTAGTGGATGTCAGAGTAATGACATTGCATTACATTGCATTTGGAGTGCATTTTGTCACTAAACTGTCTAAGAGTCACTGATCTGCTATTACAATCACCTTGGAACTGCAATGTAAATATGAGGTTGTAACTTAATGTACACATATGTGTGTAAATGTTAGTTTAACAATTGCTGCTTAAAAGAGTGATGATGCTCTGTCACCTCATGGTGCTGCACAAATTGACACCATCTGAAGAACTGAGCGATAGCAGTTCTGTTTGCATGGTTTTTATTTCCTGCACTCTAAACCAGGATATTTGATCTTTACCTATTTCATTTATTTTACAGCATGCCACAATCATTCTCCAGAGTTATAATTCTCCAGATATAACACTAAATATAATACTCAATTTTTGCCTCCTCACAGGAGCAAACACTACTTCTAGACATAAATTTTTAAAATTCTTAACCTGTAATATTACACTGAAATAGGAAAAAGAAGATTAAACCCATGGAATATGGCATGGAGCCTGTGTGTTAGATTTATGCAGCTAGGAGGAGTAAACTCTAAAAAAAAAAAAAAGTGACTGTTGCAAAACAGTCAATATTCCACAAAGTGTAAATCCAGAAGGAGGACTACACTGTGGAAAAGATTGCTTTGAATGTTAATCACAATGTAAGAATAAAAAGGAGCTGAAGGATAATAGCATCTTTGTCGTGTGCAGGATTTGCCTGCTCATTCTCACCACTGTAGCAAGGTAGATGTTGACTTCTTCTCCCAGACAACTGATAGGACAAGAGGTAATAGCCTCAAGTTGCAGCATGGAAGGTTCAGACTGGATATTAGAAGAAACTGTTCTCAGAAAGATTGGTTGTGCATTGGAACAGGCTGCTCAGAGAGGTGCTGGAGTCACTGTTGAGGAATCTTGTGTATGTGGCTCTGAGGGGCATGGCCTAGAACAGTCACAGTCATGAGTTGATGATTGGACTCAACGATCTTAGTGGTCTTTCCAACTTTAATGATTTTGTGATTCTACAGTTACTATCCGTTGGAACCTTTTGGCTAAACTGCTACGAACTTTGCATATGAGCATCAGGAAAAGCGAGCATCAGGAATGGCAGAATTGCAAGACAAATAGACAACGTGTGGAATATCTTGAATGCCACATAGTTACTGCATATTTGACAAATCCCACATAATTACTGAGGATCTGGTGAAGTTACTCCCATTCTTATTCATTAGGTTTTTATAGCCATGAATCTTCAGCTCGAATAAAACAAAATAGAGTATTTTGGGGAAAGCCAGTAGCTCTTCACTGTTGTTGAAAGTGTCACACTCTGACCATCAATAAAATAGGGATGTCAATAGGAAAAATAATAAAGATGACTCTTACACATGACTTTTATTCTAGGTATCTTTCCCCTGTCTGAGCCATCAGCCTTAATGAATATCTGTGAAATCTTCTCATCCAAACCAAGGCACTGTGCTGCTCAAATCAGATGATGATGTTATAATAGGTACTGTTCTGGCATGATGGTTGTTCCTTATTGTACTGGAGTTACGTAAAACTGCCATAAGCTGTATAAATATTTTGCAGATAATGACCCAACACACAAAGTCCTTACGGATTTATTATTCAAGCAAAATTCTTTTGTTCTCATAAGTAAAGCTGGATTTGGCCCCAAAGCACTTATTTTACAGAACTGTTATTAGAAAACAATCACTGCAAATGCAATTATTTTCAGGACAGCACAGGAAAGAATGCCCTACTCCCCAAGCTGAGATCAAACCCAATAATTAGGGGAAGAAATAAAAAGTAGGCTTCAAAATGATTTTGGTGAGTAATAACAAGTAACAGAAAATACAATCTACACCAATGCATATTATTCCACTTCAATCACAATGGCAAAATTAAATATAAAAACAAAGACAAGGCAGACAGGGACACATAAGTTCTGTCTTATTGTCAGCGTGTATAAGAAATCACTGGTAAAAGGCAGAATATGTGCCTTAACTGCTAAAGATATAAAAGAGAATAAGGCATGGCACTCCATGATGTGTTTCTTTCAGCATACAATTTTCATAAAGATTTTTTTTTATAATTTAATTTGCTATTTTAGGGATTTTCTTTTTCAAATTTTGGCCCTGATAATGCTTCCAACATCTTTTATCAAACCGCAAGGATTCTATGAACATGTTGTTGTTCCTGGTGATCTCTGTTGTAACTACTTTCTCTTAAAGTCATTTAATTATTGTGATATTCTCCACTGAGGCATTCCTAGCAGTTCAGTGACCAGCCCTAATAAACTGTTACCACAAAGCTACTATGATACTTAAACTATTGGGCATGGAAAAATAGCTAATAACTCAGATCCCACTGTGTAGCAAAAACTGAACAACTGAAAAGTGGCTTGCAATATGGAGACCTGGTGAAAAAATAGTTTTTGGGATTTCACGGAAATTTCCTGCTCTCTCATTTAGTTTTAGTCCAGATGAACACTTGGGAGGGCAGAAAGCCATTAAAGGGCAACAATTGGTAAAGAACATACCAGACATTAACAGGGCTAAGACAAAAGGAGAAACAAAAAATGTAACCTCAGGAATATGCTGCTCTGAAGTAAACACCAGTAGTGGACATAACAGGCAGGTTTGAGGAGCAATACTGCAAGTGCCCTGTGTGGGAGGAGGCAGGAACTGCAGAGATGGTCTTACTGGGTCCAGCCATTTCCAGCACCAAGGTGAGCATCTCATCTGACACCAAAACCACAGCCTGTCAGTAGAGAACCAGCCTTCCCAGCTGAGACTTATTTGGCAAAGAGTGGCAGACACTGGGGTGGGAGATGTGAGGAGATGCCCTTGAGGACACGTGTGATGATCTCATGGGTAACCAGTAACAGGGGACTTTTAGGGGCTGCAGCCATTGGCGACCCTCAGCAAAGTAGAGGAAAGACAATACAAAACAGAGATCAGCAGAAAGAAAGCCATGTGTCTGGAGCAGCAGGCAGAAAATATTACACACACAAATTCAAACTTCATGTGTTGCTGGTCTCTTCACAGAAGGAACCTGGCAAAACTGAGTGTAAATACAGTGTAAATAAGGGAAATCATAGAATCACAGAATCATAGAATCATAGAATGACTTGGGTTGGAAGGGACCTCAAGGCTCATCAAGTTCCAACCCCCTGCAGCATGCAGGACCACCAAGCTCTATATACAATAGTAGACCAGGCTGCCCAGGGCGCCATCCAATCTGGCCTTGAACACCTCCAGGGATGGGGCATACACTCTAGGGATGGAAACAAGATTAGAAGTGGAGATGAAAGTGTCTGACTAAAAATCAGCCTTGGAGAGAAGGAAAAATGTTGTTCATCTAAATGTTTGATTTTTCATTACGTTCTTTTTTCTTTTTTTTCTTTTTTTTTTCTTTTTTCTTTCTTTTTTTTTAACCAAAATCAGTGATCAGAAGCTTGTATTAATTAAACACAGTAATGGTATTATTGTGTGAAAAAAAGATTAAATTAATTTAAAAATGCTGTAGTCAAAACTGTTTTGCCAGCAACAATTGCCAGTAGCAGCACTGTGACAGAAGAACAAGTCTTGGTACTTAGTATTGGAAATAAGTATACAGCTACAGTTTGAAAATGCCATATGAAAGGTGTAAAGGTGTTGATGTCACTCTCTGAGCTGAGTCTGCTCTGCTGGGTAAGCAAACTTGGATGTTGTTGATTAAGGATGAGCCTAGGACCTGCACAGGAGTGAGCCTTGGTGTGCCAGAAAACATGAGGTCACCAGGAGGAAAGCCTGCAGAGTTTAGTTTGCTGCTTTCACGCCTGTTGGGAAGTAAGAAGGTTAAAGCAGAAACTTCAGCTTTGGCAAGAGGATGCAACAGGGGTAGCCACTGTGTCAAATAGTTCAAATCCATATCTTAATGGCAGCAAACACACTGGAAACCATCTGTTTTTCTAAGCCACTGACATAGGTAAGTGGGGCTGTGCAGACTTGTGTTTCTGACCACGGTGAGACCTGGCTTTCAATGACATCAACCTACTTTCTTTGAATGGAAGGCAAGAATGTTCCTTGATCAGCCAGGGAACAGGTACTACCCGCAATTTGTCCAAACCTTTACTTAGCAGTCCCATGAGAATCACCTCAGTCTCATCTAAAAGAATAAGTTATCCAGCTGCCATCTAAGGCTGGACTCTGGAGAAGTCCATGTGACGTGCTCTAAGCACAGTGGAACAATGCTGGAAACAAAGAAGGTCACCCTACTGCCACCTAAAGATGATCATGGGCACAGGTGTTCACCTTTCCAGTTAAGTGAGAACATCGCACGTGTGAGACACAGGCCCACTCTCAGCTGTATTTGAAGTTTGGACACTAAAACAAGTCTCTGAATGCCTGAATTCCTTGGACCCTGCATGTTTTTCAGAGGACTTTTCCCCTGCAAGTTCTATTCTCACTGCATTATTCTTACTGAGAGGCTCTAGACTTGAAATTTGAGTGAAGAACAGGGAAAGTGTTGTCAGAAAGAAAGGATTGCTCCTGTGATGGTGTAAAGAACCAGACTGCTGGTTTTCAAGTCACGTTCACTTATCCCTCTGCATATCTGCCTGAGAATTACAACTCAATTCTTCTCCCTCATAGCATTCACTCATCTGTCTGCCTAATTCTTCACTTCTTGTTGTCCCAACATATGTGGGACCCCACATTTCTGAGCTGCCACTCTAAGTTTACAAGTATGACCTAAGGGACTGGATTCCTGTATGAAAACATGTAGTTTGGTGTTCATTACAAGAAGTAAATAATTGTTTTTAGGTTTTAGTCTTGGATACAAGTGGATATTGATTTAATCTATTACAACAGAGCTTTAATTTGCACTACTATCAATTAAAAGCACCACTCTTAATAAATCAGGGATGAAGAGTCTTAATAAACAGTAAGATAAAAAACGACTTATCCTGTCTTTCATTTTGATGTATGTGCTTAATATTCTCTTTCATCACTGTAAGAAGATAGTGATCTTGCCAAAAGCTAGAGCAGGGAGAGGAAGCAGGGCTGATAAACAGCCACAGCTCTGCAGCTAACTGCGCAGTACCTTTAGCTGCAAGACATTATTAAAGCTGTACCTTCAGCTTCTAAAAAATTTAATCTAGGTGCCTTTGGGGGAGAGACAGGCAAACATAGAGCAGAGGGCTGCTGTTTTCTTTCTGTAATCCCCACAGCATGAAATAACTAAAAGCAATTAGATCTCTCATGAAATATCAGCAGTGACAGTTCTAGGATGGGCTCCGCTGCTGCGTTGGCAATGCCGTTTGGATGGTGAGAACATCATGATGCTCAGACTCAGATTTTGCGTCATGACAGGACCAGTAATACCTAGGCTGAGGAGACCTTTGGGGAATGGATGGCTGGAGAGACTGGATGAGGTTGCTGGTTGCTGGTTTAGTTTAACCTACTTTGTTAATAACCAAGCAGCTTCAAGATGTGGATGTTTCATATAATTTATTGGGTTCATACTGTGTCCAAACCACTATGCTGGAAATAAACTGAGAAGCCTTGAATATTTGATTGGTTTGCTCTTCATAATAGAAGCTCTGATTTTACAACTCAACAGTTTTCTTCAATTAATTGGCTCAAATGAGTTGCTCTATAATAGGATTTATGAAACAATTGTTCTTACTATGACTATAACTTCACAGTAGTGATGCTGTAATTGTGATTGAACATGCACTTTTAATTCCCTAACTTCAAATACTTTTACCTACCATGAAAAAAAAATGTCCTATAAAATGAAATTTTACTGCTACTTTCCACTTCTTAAAGACCAAAGTTTGACTAATGTGCTGTCAGAGTAGTGAGGTCTGGCTACTTCCTACAGATCAGGAAGCTAAGGAACTAAATACAGCCTGCAGAGCAGTACCCAAGTGAGGTGAGCAGGACAGGTCCAGAAACAGCAGCCAGCTTCACTCAAAAGACCAGATCATTAGGCAAGTTGTAGTGATGAGGCAGGTATGCTGCCAAACTGGGAAGTCGATCAATATGCTGAGATCAGGTCTGATGCCAGTGTGGTGATGACTTGTGATGACACAGACTGGTCACATCTGATAGTGACAAGAAAGGCCCTAGGTAAAGCTGGGATGAGTCAGGATCCAGATCAGTAGGGTCCATGGGCAAACAAAGTGCATGGCTACAGCTGAGTTAGAAACCAGCATCCCTGTAATATAGCAGGCAGGAACTGGATACAGGGCTGAATTAAATGGAGCTCCTGGACACGTGGGCAGGGAGAGAGATGCCTGTTCCTGGCTTCCCCATGCCTGGTGAGAATAGTGAAGCTGGCTGAGGCACAGTAAGGCACATTCAGGGACCCAGCAGGCTTTTCACCATACCCCTGCACAATCAAATGATTGAATATTACAAGTATTGTCTTAAGCATTTGTATTTTTGCAACATATGTCACAACAAGAAAAAATAATCTCCTTAAAAAGCCTACTTATCCCTTAAAGATTTTTTCAACCTGACATTCAAACATCTAGCTTAATGTGTTTTGTTCCTATTCATTTATTCTGTAGTATCCTTTACCTACTAACCAATACTGTCAGTGCATCAGAGCAGGGATCATCCTGCAATTCAGGATATCTACATCCAGCAATTCAGCTACTGCTCATTTACACTGATTGCACAGGAAAGTTCAAACCAAGCATCACAGCAGTAATAGCTGTGCAAGCCCAGGTCTGTAAGAATACTAGCTGTGCTGGTGTGCTGTTGATCCATTACTGCCAGCATGATCTGGACATCTCTATGGCACTTTTAATTGTCATATGCTACAGAGACCTCTGCTTAGCCAAAAACAGTGAGGGGGTTGTTTTGCTTTGTTTTGTTTTGTTCTTGATATTGATCTTGTCTACCCATTTTGAATATCATATAAAATTTGGTGTTTTTCCAATCAAATTATTTGGTTACTATAAATTTAAGTTAATCATTTGTTCATAAGTCTGTGAAGGATGATATCAGAACTTTACATCAGTTATCTTTGTTGCACTTGCTGCAGACTGTCATCCGGATAAAGCCTGCACAGGCTTGTATTTTATATATAGCAACTGCAAGTATGGAAATCCAAGCAGTTTAACATAGCAGTATTTAACTGCTAGCAGATAGGGCATTACATCTAATACCATCACCAAAGTGAAAAGATATCATCTAATTTTTGTGAAACGGAAAAAAAATAAAAAAAATAAAAAAAGATATGCAAAAATCTTTTTTAGGTCAATGCTACCAATGAGAAACATTGACCTTCAGGACACAATGCAAGTTTTCTCCTTCTGTCTTTGCTTGAGGCAAGATGACTGGCTAAATCACAGTGCTATAAAGGGCATGTTGGGGAGTTGTGGAGATGTTCTAAGGACATTTCTAAGCTCAGTGCACTAATCTTCCTGTTCTCAACTAACGCATGTGCAACCAGGAGTGCAGATAAGCCTGTTGTAATAAGCTCAAAAGTAAATACTTTTAAAAAATGATTAGCTGAAAAGTGAAAATCAAAGGCACAGTAGTTAAGATTAGGTGCAATGACAGGAAGTATTACATATGCAGAAGAGGGTCTGAGTTACAGCTTCTGGAGGAAACACAGCTTTAAACCACCTACTTGGAAATATTCACTCATTTGTTTTAGTTTCAACTGCAGTGTATATTTCTTATGATAGAGAGAACTGGGGTGTAACAGCACAGATACACCTTGTCACCATGTTTCTCCAACTTTACACCAGGATAATTCCATTTACTTACAATATATTTCTTACTGGAAAAGATGGTTACAACCCATAAATATAAATTACCTAATGTTTTCTGTTAGAAAAGATTCTTGATATTTTCTGAAGAAACTCCCATAGTGGGCATCAGTTAGGCCTTTCAAAATCAGCAAGAAGCCCCTATACCAAGGAGATACCCCATGAAATTTTTTTCAGCTTATGACAGAGAGTAACCTGACATAAATGTTCCAGTTTCAGCCTGAGTCCGTAAAGGCCACCAAAGGAATACCATTATGCTTTCCGCGTGTGGGCAGCTCAGCAGCTCATCATGGTGCAGGGTGACAGTTCCACAGGAAGCTCAGCAGCCCTCTTTCCTTATCACAGAGCTGCAGTAGCAGTCTTTTCCCTTTCCAGGAGAAGTTCATGGTATAGTAGAGTCTTTGTCTGTCGGATAACATAGGAAGAAGGAGGAGTTCCTTACTTCTGATCTCCTGATCTTTTACAGGGTTTTATCTCCCCTGGAATCAATGGCTTCCTCTTCTGTCTTCACTTAGCCTGTTTGGTAGTAGTAGTTTATTTGGAAAATTCAAGTTCAGATGATGGCATATGATGTATTGCTAAGCTTCATAGAATCATGTAATCATAGAATAATTAAGGTTGGAAAAGACCACTAAGATTATCTATAGTCCAAACACCAGCCCACCCCCGCCATGTTCACTGGCCACATCCCTCAGTGCTACATCCACATATTTCTCAAATATCTCCAGGGATGGTGACTCCACCACTTCCCTGAGCAGCCTGTGCCACTGCCTCATCACACTTTCAGAGAAGAAATTTTTCCTAATATCCAACTTCACTTTATAATATGCAACCTAGTGTTACTTTCTACTGAAACAATAGAGGAAATTATACTAACATCAACACTTATGCTAAGCATAAGCTGCCAAATCACAAACCTGAAAATTATCAAATGCCAAATGAAGGTTTTCATGCTGTCTTCACCTTTTCTATATCTATAATACAGTCTTAATTGCCCTGTAACATCCTATGCTTCCGAAGACACCTGCTTTATTCAGCACACAGAACAGATGCTATCCAGGAATCCATACCTATTGTGCAGTGAATGCAGCTATTAAGAGGTTTTCTGAGAGTAAGGTAAAGGACTTTGGAAATAAAGAAAGGCATTGATGTCAGAGCAGATGAACTCAATATCAAAATGATCTGTGTTTTCTCTGTGTCTCTGCTATCTGCAGACTTCCAGAAGTTAATTAATAAAGAATGCCAAAATGTTGTCAGCCAACTGTGGGTTCTCATGTGGATGGACCTGACTCCAGATGCTTAGGGTTGACTGGGAACAGAGCTGACCATTTCCTATTGCAACTGACATCAACTAAGTGGCTTCTCAGTGCCTCTAAGGTCAGGCCAGTGCAGACTGGACACAGAAGCACGGAGCTGTGAACTGAGAGACATATCAATATTATTTTGGTCATTACTCCATCAGAGCAAGAACTATTCTGAGAAATGTGGGGCAGCTTACCATGCTAGTTCTTCTTCTCCATCTGAATATACTGAGAGGCTTTTGGAGGGCAACATGGTTCACTTCAAGCCTGAAGACTTGCTTACATTGTGTATTTTGTGATACTAAAGGGAAAAGACAGTATGCACCTAGATCTCATCCAAACATGGAGCTGAACCTTGGCTAGGGCAGACACTAAAACCCAGGATCTGGGAGCATTCTCAAGCCACAGGGGCTAGTCTTCATCTGAGATAGTGAAGATAAAAGCCTTTTGTCATGGTTATATGATTTTTTTTTCAGTATTCCACATCATAACATCATGTAGTGCACTGGAGGTAATGCTCCAGTTTCATGGACTGTTGATTTTCCAAGTACCTGGTTCTCAGAAGAGAAGAAGAACTCTATCTCCCAGAGGACTTTTCACTGTTTTGTTCCCATTTTCCATTCAGACAGAAAGATAAAACTGTTCGCAAATCAGGAGATGTCCCTTTTCCCTTTCTGCTCATCTCTGCAGTGTGTGTGCTCCCTAACCATCTCGCCTTCAGCATTAGAGTAAGGCCTTCGGTTTTGGACACTCTCTCATTTCATTTCATTTATTAGCCTCAATTTTAATTATATTGTATTACATTGTGTTATATTTTTCTCCAATATTAAATTTAGTAATTTAACTTTCCTCCTCAGATAATCTATGCTGTTTTGCTTTTAGGGCCATCTCTCTAGCCTTTTCTTTTTTCCCCTTCCCCTTTTCCCAGCGTGTGGGTCCATGGATCCCCCCCAGCCCATTAGCCACGGAACTGGACCAAACCGGCCCGTAAACTATTGATTCCTTTAATCTTTGTTTATTCATTTATAAAATTTGGATTTTTATTAGCATAACTTATGATCATGAAGGTAGGACATCCCTTCATGATCATGAGTGGACCTTCAGAGGACAGTGGAATAGGGAGCAATCTGGAACAGATAAGTCAAGTCTGTCTTGGAAGAAGGGCAGCATACAGCAGAATAAAGAATTATGGTTGAGGTAGCACATCACTCTGCATTGCCTTTTTACTTTTGAGATGAGATCATATAGAAAGAGGGAACCTAAGTGGAAAGCATTGGGAGATGAAAGGAAAACAGAACAGGTGAAGGGAGTGAAGAACTGATGAGGAATGGAACACAGAGAAGACATGCATGTGACAGAAAACATGTTTCGTCTCTCATTCCCCACTATTAAGCAAAAGATCCTGTGCAATTTTCATGCTTCCTGACTTTCAGAGGTAATCACATGTGTTTCAGTCTGTGCCCATTTCCTCCTCTCTTGGCACCAGGCCCCACTGGAAAAGAGTCTGGCTACCTTCTCTTTGCCCTGTTCCTTCAGATATTTACAGACACTGACGAGATTCCCCCGAGCCTCCTCTTCTCCACAATGAACAGTCTCAGGACTCCAAGCTTCTGTTCCATGATCCCTGGAGATGCCATCTCTCATTGGAGTCTCTCCAGGATCATAGAATCACAGAATCATAGAATGGTTTGGGTTGGAAGGGACCTTTAAGATCACCTAATTCCAACCCCTGCTGTAGGCAGGGACACCTCCCTCTAGACCAGGTTGCTCAAAGCCCCATCCAGCCCGGCCTTGAATGCTTCCAGGGTGGAGGCACCCACAACCTCACTGGGCAACCTGTTCCAGTGTCTCACCACCCTCACTGTAAAGAATTTCCTCCTAATATCTAGTCTAAATCTACCTTCTTTCAGTTTAAAACCATTCCCCCTTGTCCTGTCACTGCACATCCTCATGAAAAATACCTCCCCATCTTTCCCGTAGGACCCCTTTGGATACTAGAAGGCTGCTATATGTCCAGTTTTCTCTGGTACTGAGGTACCCAAAACTGAACACAGCACTTGAAGCATGGCCTTACCAGGGCTGAGTAGAGAGGATCATCTCCCTCAACCTGCTGGCAATGCTTTGCTTGATGCACTTCAGGATGGCATTAATCTGTGTCATGGTTTTGCCACAAAGGCAAAAGCTGTCTCATGTTCAGCCTCGTGTCTGCCAGAACACGTAGGTCCTTTTCTGCAGAGCTACTTTCCAGCTGAGTGGTCCTCAAAATGTACAGTTGCCTGGGGCTATTCTTCCCAAGGTGCAGGACTTCGCATTTCTCCTCACTGAACTTCACAAGGTTCCTGTTAGCCCATTTCTCCAGCCTATCCAAGTCCTTTTGAACAGCAGCACAGCTCCCTGGTATATCAATCCTTCCTCCCAGTTTGATGTCATCTGCAAATTTGCTGTGCTTACACAATGCCCCATCATCCCGACCATTAATGGAGATGTTAAACAGGACCAAACCCAGTATTAACCTCTGGGGTATACTTTTAGTTACTGGATATTTCTGATTCCCAATTCCCTTCCTATTCATAACACTGACTGTCCTGTCCCATTGCAACAGCAGCACAAGAATACTACAGGAATACTGTCTGCAACCAAAGCAAATTCAAAGATTCACTCGGTGTGTTGTGTGCTCCTACAATACAAAATAAAACTGCACTACTGCTGGTGAGTGCTTAGGCTGAGCGACCTCAATGGATCATCTGTGAAAAACAGCATTTTCCAGTGCCCACAGAATCTGCATACTTCCATACCTGTAAAATGCCCACAGTATCCTACAAATAGGAGAATGGACAAAAAGCAAAACTATCTAATGTAAATATGCGTAACTTCCCACAAACACCTATTCATAACTGTGTTAATTTACACTGGTTGAATCAGACTGAGATCTTTCTACCTCGTGCTTATGGGTGAAAAAAAAATATTTTGCATTCCTCATTTTCCTGAAATTCACATTAAATTAAGAATTTATGAAAGGAAGGCCCAAAGCTTAAATTAAACCATTAATTCTTTCTTGTGCTAACAGATCACAGAAGATTAGAGAGGAAGGAAGAAAGACAAAGAAGAGAAGATTATTTGGGGGAAACAAATTAGCTTTGACTATATACTCCTTCAGAGGTGGGGGCACATTACCATTGACTGTTTCTTAAAGTGATGGGGAGTGAAAGCCCTGGAACAAAGGCTAATGATGAAATCTCTGCTGTTTTTCCTTTTATTATTAAATCACCAATAATACGTAACCTGAAGAGAAGATCCAAGAAAGAACTATGTGCCCAAAATTTTATGTACTTTTTCAGCTGCATTAGTTGCTCTAATAAAAGATAATATCATCTCCCCACAACCATTCCTCAGCAGGAAGCAATCTGCATGTGTATATATGTTCCTAATTATGTTAGCAATCTTACCAGAATTGTACCATCATCTAATAAGAACAGCATGACAATGAATACGGAGAAATAATTGGGGTGAGTGGGGAGAGAGAGTGAAAAGGTAGGGACAGAGACTCTGTGGAAGCATTTTGTTTAACAAACATCCTGGCAATGCACCTGAAAATCTAGTGACTGGGAAACTGGTGGTCATATTTAGGATGAGGAAGAACTACTACATTTATACACGGCTTTTCTGATGCAGAATCTGTACCTGCTGGTCACTGGGAGGAAGGGAGCTGGTATCTCCATGAGAAAAGCTCCAAAACTGACACTATCAGAAGTATGGGGCCTGATGAAGGGGGAGGTGGTGGCAGATAACACTGTTTGAGAGGTATGAGGAAAGTGAAGATTCCCCAGAACTGCAAGCGATGTCAGGAGAAGATTACATAAGTCAGAGGGAAATGGTAAAAAAGGAATCCATTGGCTGCAAGATGAAAGCAAAGCTGTGACCAACACAACAGATTGCAGGACCATGGCAGCCAAGCTGGTGTGGAAGGAAAAGCCGCACTTCACATACACCTATAGTCAGTGCCCTGGCTTCCCATTGTGACACCAATTAGTGCTCCAAGACAGACACAAATAATAACCACGCCACTTATCCAACAGCATTCTTAGGCTTATCATTCATTTTAAACAGCTTCAGTGACTAGCTTATATCTAAGCTAGTCAGATGCTATGCATTCACAGTTAAAAGAAAGAGGCATTATTAGCGCACAAGCTATTTTAGTTACCTATAGTATGATGAGCCATACCTTGAAAGTGCCTGTTCTCCCTTGTTACCTCTAGAGGAAACTCAGATTTGGCCAAGTACTTCTATCTTGGTGAGGTGAACCTAACCTTCTCAGCTCACCTTCTTAGTCATTCAGAGTCAATCATGTCAGATATGTTCTCTTTTTTAAGTGAAGGAGTAGTCTGGAATTCATCAGCTTCAGTCACAGATAGCATCTCCTCAACTTAATCAAATGAGACAGAAGAGTCATTTCGATTACGCTGCTTTACCTGACTGAAATGGATAAGGCTTCTTTGCATATAACTAAGAGCTCTGCGGCTGCAGAAGTTACACAGGTACCTGTATTCATTATGAAAGGAAAACTTTCAGACATTTATGTGATGTGGTTGAAATTGTAGCTGAAAAAGTGTTGCTTAATCACTCTATATAGGTGCCACTCATCTACTCAGTGCCTTAACTAAGGTGCACAATGGAAGAGCATTAAAAAGTGATTCCTTAAATTCTGAGCAGAATACTGACAGCTTGATAAATAGTCAAATTTTATTGGGCACTCTTGCTAAATGCACTGTCTGGATGCAGATAAAAGAGCAGAGACAGCTGACTTGCAGATGATGCTTTCATTAATGGATTAATGTGATGTGTAATAGATTATACTGATTGCCATTAAATCAAACTTCAATAGATTAACTGGCATATTTAACAAACTTAGTCATTTTGTATGTAATGATGACAAGATGACTCATTAAAATGACACTTTATAGACAGGGGTAGCATTTTGTGCACTGTAAGACAGCTAGCTCCTTCTGTCTTCTCTTCAACTTGATTTTATTTTGAAGGCTACTAGTTATATGATGTCATTTGATTTTGACTCATGTAGCAGGAGTGACCAGAAAATAGAAGATGAGGGAAATGCAATCTTAGAAACGCTTGCTTTGTGAAGAAGAACAAAAGCAGATCTCAAGAACAAAGAAAGTATAAAGAATAGGTGTCCTTAAAGAAAGAATTTCCATCTTGGTAGAAGTCACAGAATCATACAATCATAGAATCACAGAATGACCTGGGTTGAAAAGGACCACAATGATCATCTAGTTTTAACACCCCTGCTATGTGCAGGGTCACCAATCACCAGACGAGGCTGCCCAGAGCCACATCCAGCCTGGCCTTGAATGCCTCCAGGGATGGGGCATCCACAACCTCCTTGGGCAACCTGTTCCAGTGCGTCACCACCCTCTGTGTGAAAAACTTCCTCCTAATATCTAACCTAAACCTCCCCTTTCCCAGCTTAAGACCATTCTTTCTTGTCCTATCACTGTCCACCCTCATAAACAGCCATTCCCCTTCCTGATCATATGTTCCCTTCAAGTACTGGAAGGCCACAATGAGGTCTCCCCAGAGCCTTCTCTTCTCCAAGCTAAGAAATCCCAGTTCCCTCAATCATTCTTCATAGGAGGGGTGCCTCAGTCCTCTGATCATCTTTGTGGCTCTCCTCTGGACTCATTCCAAGAGCTCTGCATCTTTCTTGTGTTACAGTCTCCTGTTGTAGTAGGTGTAAATGGGGTATCGCGATGTGACGTGTCAGGACCTCCCCTGCTCTGTGACGGATTTATGATGCATGCTTTAGGGGCATAGACGAAGCACGTAGGGCATGTAAACCACTGCATAGTTGCAATAAACGCCATTTGCTACATTCTCGTATTGGTGTCAGTGTCGCAATGGCCCTAGCCATTTGCTAGTCCTAGGCGGACTGAACCTTCAAAACGGGGACAACAGGTCTCCAGGCCTGGATGCAGTACTCCAGATGGGGCCTCACAAGAGCTGAGTAGAGGGGGACAATCACCTCCCCCTCCCTGCTGGCTACCCCTTTTTTAATGCAGCCCAGGACACAGTTGGCCTTCCAGGCTGCAAGCGCACACTGCTGGCTCATATCCATCTTTTCATCCACCAGGACCCCTAAGTCCTTTTCTGCAGGTCTGCTCTGAAAGAGTTCTTCTCCTAGTTTGTATAAATACCTGGTATTGCCCCAATCCAAGTGCAACACCTTGCCCTTGGCCTTGTTGAATCTCATTAAGTTCATGTGGGACCACTTCTCCAGCCTGTATAGATCCCTCTGGATGGCTTCCCATAATATGCTGAGGAGATAAGGATGCTTTATAAATAAATGTTCATATATGATGAAGCCTGGAAGACACTTCCAGCTATGTTCCTAGGTATAGCCTAATACATTATTTTAAAGGACAGCATCTGCTAAGGTTCATGATAGGCATTCTGTGATACCATCCTGAACATCCACCCCCTCACTGCAGCTCCACAAATTTTCTTACTTATTATACAGCTTTGATAAGATGTATCTATATTGTGAAAAACTTAAACTAGCTTCATTTTGCACTACAGAAGATCACCATTAAGGTCCCTTTTACAAGTAGATCTGAAATATAGCCATTTAGACAAAAGATATACTATAAAGGGATGCAAGAGCCTTTTAAGCCTTTTCTTGTAACAGCTTCAAAAGGAGAAACTATACCTTAAAAGAACTGTGAAATCTCACAGGTGAACTTGCAAAAGGCAGGAGAGTGTAAAATTATGGCAACTTTGTATGGCCATAGATCACTTTGAGTTCACTTCATTTTCATCTCAGATTGTTTGCACTAGGTGCCTGCACATGCATTTACCCAGCTCTGTTATCAATGCTCTTAGAGATTTACAAATAGCTTCATTATTGCGTCCAGCTCAGTTTCTACAGCTGCATACAAAGATGCAGGCAGAGCATGGATGAGGGAGGAAAAAGTGTTTTTTTTCCATGTGACACAGAACACACTGCTCTACACGTGCACATGGGCATGGAGTTATATCCCTTCTTCCTCACCATTTCCCACATTCCCTCTAAACAAATTTATGTCTGTTTTTTTTACTAAGGCAAGATTCACACTAATACTGAGTACTTCTAAAGATACTGCCCCAGAGGAAAAGGTTGCATTGTAAAAGTGAGAATCGGTGAGAGCAGCAAGTTCATCTGGCTTGGTTTATAACTGCATTTTTAGTGTCCTCGTAGATTCCATTGTAAAAGACAGAAAATTCCATTTCATTTCAGTTGTTCAGAAAAATCTAAAGGTGGCAATGTCATCTCTGAGACCTAGTTTATACTATGGAGATCACATTCTCCATTTTATTCTGTTAACATCCTCATCACTATACTTTATGTTCATCAAAATATCCCATCAGGCAGGAAACATGTAGCAAATGGTTTAGTAAGACTTATGTCCTTCAATCCATGCTCGCTGAAATGTTAAATCTTTGTATTCCCAGTGCATCAGACACTATTTTGGAGAAAGATTTTAAAACTCTTGCTCATAAACGCTTAAATCCTGGTCAAAAATTGTCTGAAATTATTAAGTCCTGTTCTACCTACTTAGCTCCTTCAGAAGATGTGCTTGTCAATGTGATGTGCTAATTGTTCTATCGTCAAACTGATCATTTATTAGAATACTTGAAATGAAGGAGCCATGCAATGAGATGGGCCTGGAAAGTGAAGATTTTACAGCCAGCATGTGCTCTGAGTGTAACATTCATTCATTGAACCTGGACAAGAATTCCCTCCTTCCCATTTTCCAGGCAAAGTGGTATTTCTCAGTTCTAATTGCCTTTCTTTCTAGTCTCCTGGCTGGCATCTGACAGCAGAGATTTTCAGAGGGACCTTGAGGTCAGCCAGAGACACTGCTGGAGATTTCAGCTCTACAAAACAGCTGCAAAATTCCCTTTGCTGGCAAGCCCTCAGCTGGCTGGACTGTTGCAAAGAATGAGCTGTGCAGTGATGGGTGGTAATGAAAGCATGGATGGGAAGATGTGTCGATTATTCCCTCAGCAGCATACACTTAGCAGACCTTTTATGATGAACTTGGAAGAGTCTGCATGTGCTTCACTAAGTTGAACTGTGTTGTACACTCTAAAAGAGGAAGCCAAAAATTGAACGAGCCTTTACCTACCCTTTCATCTCCACCAGCAGCCTTCAAGGAGCAGCACTTGGAGGCATGTCCTGGATGAGACCAGACTCTTTGCACAAAAATTGTGTTGACTCTCCAGCTCAGTTAATATTTCTTTTCTAATTGGGTAAAATCCACAAGAAATTAGACCAAAAAAGATGCAACATCACCTAATAAAAATGATTAATTTCTTATGCTACATATATTAATAACAAACAGATCTGCTATGTAACAGAGCTTTGTTGTCAGAATGGGTTTGCACACAGCTTCAGAAGAACAGCCTGGAGGTAAAGGTAGCATCCTGTTGTTGAGACAGAGATCCAAGTGCAGGAGGGATGAAGGAAAGCACAGCCCAGACATAGGAGGACAGTTACACTATAGAGAATTTTTACATAAAGAAAGACTTTGAGATCATAGAATCGTTAAGGTTGGAAAAGATCTCTAAGATCATCTAGTCCTACCATCCACCTACCACCACTATTGCCCACTAAACCACATTCCTAATTACTACTTGTGCCCTTTCCTTAAACACCTCGAGGGACGATAACTCTACCCCCTCCCTGAACAGCCTGTACCACTGCCTCACTGCTCTTTCTGAGAAGAATTGTTTCCTAACATCCAACTTGAATATCTCCTGATGCAACGTGAGGCCATTCCCTCTCGTCCTATCACTGTTACCCGGGAAAAAAGGCCAATCCCCACCTCACCACAATCTTCTTTCAGATCATTATAGAGTGCAATAGGGTCTCCCCTGAGCCTCCTCTTCTCCAGACTGAACCACCCCAGTACCCTCAGCCATTCCCCATAAGACTTGTGCTGGGAAGAAACAGGTAAGCCATTAAAGAATGGTTCATTAAAAATGAAAAGACATGATTTTTGAGAAAAGTTGTTACTTTTAAATGGAGAAGTACTTTCAAAATGGCAATCTATCAATCAGAAAGATCTTAAAATACCTGTATGTTCTTATGCAGAAGACTGCTAACATATTATAAAACCTGGATTATGTAATTGTGATACAATTATATACACAGAAGAGATGCAATTATTTTCTTGTTCATTTTCTTATTCTTAAGTGACGCTCTCTACTTATGAAAGAATACTGTTTCTATTTTTTTATTATTTGCCACAATAAAGGCATCATTTTCTGTGAAGTTCTCTGTATAATTTCCCATCTATAGAAAAATCTTGTTATAACTTACACAGGTTTTTGTTTGCTTGAAGGTGGTGAGTATAAAATTATACAGTGTAGCATATAAGATCCAAGTTTGACCGTAAAGGAATTTCATTCTCTTCTAACTCTTGCTTCCAAATCCTGCACATCTTGGCATGCACTGTTCCAAAACCAACCACCACTATACAACACACAATATCAGGACATATTCTCATACCGTATCATAGTATGACACTGCATATCAGGGTACACTGTGACAACTGTTGAGGGGCAGGGTATTGTAAGGAACCTTTAAGTAGTTGCATTACACTATGGCTCTTGGCCAATGTAAAATCATATCTGTGTTATGGATCTTTCTGTTACACCAGCCATTAACGTCAAGCTTGGAGTGATCGCAGCAGTTAGGTTGAGTAATATGGATCATTCTCTGAATGCTCTTACCACTCACTACAACACAACTCACACAAATGGTGCGACAGACAGCTTCTGCCTGAAAGCGCTTGCAAATCAGTCTTCCAGTTGAGCCAACTCAAGTCAGAAACTCACAAGTCTTTCCCTCAACTGAGTTTCAGTGGAAACAGTTTTGCTAATGAAAAACAGGAAACAAGACAATGATGGTCAAAGAAACTGGTGTGGAAGTGGATCTAATTACAGGATGGTCAAATCTCAACAGCGAAATGACAAGTAAAAAAAAAACCAACACAACAGAAATAACACAAACAAAAAACAACTGGATGCATATACTCACTGCCTCTTTAACTATTATCCAGTAGCAGTTTTCTCTGGAGACATCACAGTGAACTATGATGGCAGGTAGGATATTTCACAAGAAAAATTGAAAAGTCAGAGGAAGTAAAAGTCAGTGATGTAAAGGTAAGGAAACGATGGAGTCCCTCAGTGTTTCAGAAGTTTTTTTATTTCTTTGTTTTAAAAAATGTTCCACTTAGCTATATTTCATGTAATGAGTAATATTCCCACCTGACATGCACAGAGCTGTAGATTTCTTGTGCACTACTACAGATGAGAAGATAAACAGATCATCTTCTCAAAGGCAAACTGAACAGCTGTGTACTGAGAATATTCATTAAATAGGTACCTACAATAGAATTATTCTTTGTTCATTATAAATTCATAATAGGCAAACCCTGCACTTTTCATGCTGACTCTAGTTTTATGCTGTCAGAGCTTTTTAACGATGCTACATTGCCTCAGCACTTCATTTTACTGCAGACTGGATGTATTTCTCAGTTAGTTCTACAGCTCCTCAAAACATCACCCCATGGTAACATAACAAATAAGCTTTATGGTTGTTGTTTTTTTTCCCCAAAGTAAGTTAAAAAATCCACTGAAAGAAGCCAGCTTTTGAAATGTGTTTTGTGCCTCTATTTCCCACTGGTCCCCTCAGCATTTGCATGAAACTTAGCACAAACATCTTCTAAGCAAAGTCTAATCAACCAAACGTTTTTGCCCTTACTGGAACGAACGCAGTTAATCACATGATGAACCCGGCTTTAATAGACAGTCTGCAAATACTTCCATGTTTATTTTAAAGAGATCTAGTAAGATTATGTTAATGCTGTTTTCTTCTGAGTTTTAGAAGCCCATTGGTTGTCCATAGGGATCTTCGGGGATAATCTTCATGTGTTTTGAAAAATAAACTTTGGGCCTTGTGATGTCCTTCAAGGTGATTCAGCAAGCTATTTAGAACTCCACGTACCTGCAAAACTGCACAAGCCATTACATAGTCCAAATAGTCAGACACACACCCTCCCTTCCCCTGTGCACATTACACGTATGTTTAAAATGCCTCTTCAAAAAATCTCTATTTACCCAGTGTGCTGGATAATAAATAGATCCCAGTGATCTCACCTTCTCCCTTGGCATGTCTCTGTACCCTGTGGTGCCCCTCAGGTGAGTGTATTTCAGCCCACAGTCTGTGTTTAGAGACAAAACTTATTGGCAAAAAAGATAGAGGGCTCCCAAATACATAACGATAGGAAGTTCTTTGTTACCTTCCCATGGAACAGGGCCTGGCTGTAGTTAGAGCTCCACTTTCAAGGAGATGGAGAGAGCACTCTATTGAGAGTCTCATCTGACCTACAGATGAAGCCTACAACCAAGGCTTCAGCTAGTCTTTGCAGATGACCTGCTGGCCAAGAAAACCTAAGACGACTCGTAAGGGAAGTATGCATCTATGATTTCATCTTGCCTCCTTCTGTAACCAGGAAAGAACACAAAATACCAAATCTCCCATTATGTAAGTCCTGTACTATGTACTTAAAGCACTGTATACTTTGTGCATCTGACATGCCCAAATCCCGAAGAGTCTTGAAAGTAGAATTAAGGTCAAATGGACCAAGTCCTGTCCGTGCCACCTGCTATGAACAGGTAAGTCTTGCTGGAACACTGAGAAATGCTAGTAGGCTGGGATTTGACTTTGACCCAAGCCATTATTTTTATTATTTAAACCCACATACTCCTTTTGATGCAAGGCAAGTTGCATAATTATAGGAGGCCAGTAATGCCTGCTGCACAAAGCTGCATGCTGATGGTCACAGGGTGGATATTACACACGAGTCAGGCTGAAATACAAAGTATCTGTGTTGCTATAGGCAAGTAAAAACGTGCACTCTGCATTCTAGAAGGGGTGAGGTGATGAACTATGCAATTACAGAGGGACGTTCAGCACTGAGGAAGTTTAAAGGATCAGATTTAGAGATTAACCTCAAGCTGGTGTAGATGCAGCCCGTTGGAGACAACTCAGCATAAATGGCAGAAGGACAAGAGTGCAGTTATGCCTGGAGGATCAGAGTCAGTGTCATAGCACATACGACACAGACCCTAGTGGAAGGATTGCAGCACTTCCCTTCTTTGAGCCGACTGTGTTTACTCCCTTCTGGAGGCTCTCAAGAGAAGCTCTTGCAGATCGGTCCAGTTATAGTGCCCAGGTTCTTGGTCTCAGTCCAGCTGCTGTTAGGTTATAAAGCTACAGGATAAGTTATGAGAGTTAGAGCCGTAAGATCAAACCACTGTTTGATATGAATTGTAGCAGAGCATGGTCACTCAGCTTTTCCTACTGATTTGTTCTATTTGCATGGGAATTATGGACATGAGTCTAAAGTTTTATACACAGATATTCAGTTTGGAAATCACTGACACTGACAAAAAAAAACATGCACTCTTGCTAATGATTTTTCTTTAGAGTCCCAGTACAGGAAGCTAAAGGCTAATTAAAAGTATTTAGGGGCAGGAAAATATTGGTTTAGAGAACAGCGTATAATGACAGCTTACACGATTCAGTGATTTAAGTGCCTTTAAAAGAACCAGCCTGTCAGCCCACAATCTTTTGGGTTGAATCAAGACTATCAGCACCTTCTTGGTGGCATTTGGTGCCTTTCAGAACTCAGTATACAGGCCACGCATGTGACAATGATATATTGCATTTAGTGAGGCAAATTATTCTTCCTGAGAACTTGCAATGTTTTTGTGCTGCACAAACTCTGTGACATACATAATTTTCTGACATCAGCATATTTAGAAATTCTGTGTGTGCACTGCTGCACTAGATAGCCTTTTCTGGTCACATAAATTAATTTTCAAATGTATTTCATCTTTCATACATGGGACAGAATCTGGATTCATAAGAGTTAAAAATTCTACCAATTTAAAAATAAAAGAGGAGGATCAAGGTCTATATTGGTAAGTTTCTAGTTCTGTCTTGACCATGAATGCAAGACACCAAAATACTTAGCTGAGTGCTTTACTTATAACCTTCTGACATAGTTTAGGATCAGGTAACCTTATGACCAAGTCAGAAACTTAACTTAGAAGTCTTAGTCCATTCCTCTAGATCCAACCATCCCCCCCAAAAAGGTCACTGTTTTTTCTAGAGGTTCCTATAAATGTCTATATTTTCATCAATCCTAAGTCACCTTTGTCATCAGGGAGAATTCTCATGACATTTAGGTTTGTCTGCGTATTCAGAACCTCATTATCATTAAGTACACAG
Source organism: Tetrao urogallus (assembly GCF_951394365.1). Lineage (NCBI taxonomy): Eukaryota > Metazoa > Chordata > Aves > Galliformes > Phasianidae > Tetrao > Tetrao urogallus. The sequence goes on along the minus strand of NC_136813.1, from coordinate 59,703,877 downwards.
GTTTTGCTCTTCATTCTTGTACATGGTGTGTATGGCAAGATGAAGAGGCATGTCTACAGCATACAAAAGATAGGTCCCATGAAAAATGAGTGGCTGGACAAGATACAGGTGAAGGTAATGAAGACCCATAAAACACTTTCTACTACTGAAATTCCAGAAGAATTATTCATGATTTTTGATTATGCTGCAGCAAAGTTCAAGGTGAGGTGATGGGTCAGTGTTGCAAAACTGAAGAAACTAGGGAAAGCAGATTTATGCAGTTTTAATCAGCTGAATTAGCCAAGGGAATTAAACGCAAAGATGTATTTTCTTCTCTCTCTGTATTTATGATATTGAATGAGAAAAAAAAAAAGACAGTTACTTCTTGCTTCTCTGCTTTTTTCAACGTTTTTTTCAATGTTTTTGTGCTGCGTGTTTTATATACCATATTGAAGGGAGTGCATAAACATAAAACCTATCCCCTTTTTTTCATCTCATATTCTCTTTGCAAAGGGTTTCCTCTCAGCTGCTGTTCTTTGCTTGAAAGTGAGAGCACACTCATGAATAAGGTCAAGGGATATTAAAAAAAGCAACTTAATGTGGCCAATAATCAGTATTCACGGCTATCAAGCACGGTCTCTGAAAATGCCAGTGAGATGTAAACACATCAATAAAACAGCAAGTTCTCATTTGCTTGCCCTCCAGCCCCCAGACTCTGTGAAAGTAAGGAGGTTACTGCATCTGTGAGGCATCTGCAAGGAGATTCTTCCTTTCCCAGCTGACTTCACATGTTTGTTTATTTAACTCAAAGCTCTTTCAACTGCTCCTCAGCATCTGGGGTATGGAGGGGAAAGGACTGGTGGGGATAATAAATTGTACCTTATTGAGTAAGTGTGAATGGTACCTGTGTAGTTTAAGGAAAGGAAATTAGGGCTAGGGTAGAATGCACAACTAAGCCTGTCACTGTGCAAGGGCACCTGGAGACGGCAACCCTGATACATTTCTAGGCACAGATGCCATAAACTATAAAATGCAGTCACTTACATGTTTACATTAGGAGAAAGGTGTCAGATTCCTCTTTTAAATCTACAGTACTTCAGTTCTGCACAGCTCTGAGAAAGATCTATTTTTCTCTCAAAGCACAGCAGACAAAAGTGGGTGTAGCTTTCATGCCAGCAGGAACGTGTGAGGATGTCTAATGGGAAAATCATCTAATGAAAAGTGAATAACATACAGGAGACCCCCTACTACAGTGTACAGTTTCTTAAATTTGCCAGTTAGAGGCTGGCTCCCTTCTGCTTTGTATTATATGATTTATTGCTCTCTTATTCCTGCTTTCTGGTTCTAAAATATCCATCAGCCTGGGTCAAATTATGATTTCAGCAACCCAGGTGAAAATTTAAAGCCCTCTGAGATAACTCTGCAAAAAATAATGGATCTAGTCTGGACACATAGGGTTGCAAATTGAATACGCTTCTGGTCAATAGCATATACTTGAGATCCATCACTTCTAGGGTTTTGAAGTACAAGTCCTGGTCTCTAGCATTATCAGTTCTATTTTTAATCTGCCAAGACTCAGAGTATTCTGGGTGCTGCTCAAACCATCAGAAGACAGTGTTTTCTCCTGCAGATTGTACAGTCAAAAGAAAAAGAGAGAAAGGATGATGTGAGCAGATATAATACATAACCCAAGGGATCATCTTAGTAAACAGAGTTTTATTATTTATTCATTTGGATTTTAATTACCATATTTTAACTTGGCTTCCAAAGGAATTTAAGTGTAGAAGATTATTAACTCCACGGTCAATTAGGCAGGGAAGAGTTTTTAGGTCTCAGTTCTTAATTTGTTAGGTATGTGAGGCTTGAGTCAGGTAGAATCTTCTGTAGAGATTCACCAGTGTCTTAAAAGAATTGAGTTCATGTTGCAGCCTTTGTATAATTTAATTAAAAAGTCAACTGACAGTGATATATGCACCCACTAGAAAGCAGGCTTCACTACCTCTGTGAACACTGAAACTGATATTCATAAGCAAACTGATCTCATCTCTTTGATTTTCTCCTCATGGGTCAGTTCCAGCATCCTGCCCATCCTCACTCACATAAACAAACTTTACAGTCAGTAACTCCCCTGCTCCTACAGATAATATACCCTTATGAAAGCTAAATTCACTTGTAAGAGTAACAGAATCTCATCAGTTTTCTACGCAGTTTAATTTGTCTTTGGAAAAGAGGATGAAATAAAAAAAAGGAGGAAGAAACACAGAAGGAGGAATTTTTGGTTAGTCCAACCTGGATAAAACAAAAATTTGGAGAAAACAAAATATAGATAAATTACCCTATGCAAACATTGCAACAGAAATGGAAAATTATAAGTGTGTTGGCATTTCAGGTGACCTAGTCCCCTGAATTGTGACTAGCAGAATTCCTGGTGTCTCCATGCCCCAAACCAGGAATGCTACACAATAAAAAGCACACAAAGCCATCAGGTAAGTTCCTGCACACACAGGATTATACATATATATACACATATATACTGAAACCAGGGACTACTAAACCTGATACTGAGCTGCAGTACCACAGAAAAGAGTTGTATTTTGGAAGAAAGGTGCAGATTCATACAGACCAGTGCAGGAAAGAGGATTTCAGCTAGAAAAAGGTGGTCTTGTCCAGTGTCATGGTCATAATAGAGTGTCAGCCACACAGGAGGGATGGTGGGGTTAGTGACAGGAACTGGGAGCAAAGGCTAGACATGGCTAGTATGTTCTTCTTCACTGAAGGAGAAAGTATACGGGTTTTTTCAGCTGGGCTTGGTCAGCAAGAGAGAAGTTGGTAAAACAAGGGACTGGCAGGAGCACTAAATAAGAGAGCAGCTAAGAAGTCAGAAACATTACAGATGGGATTGCTTAAACCTAGCAAGCTATACTAGAAATTTCTGAAACTTTTGCAGGTCAGTGTGTTCAGTGGTGGTATTAAATTGTTACTGTCTTGCTCCTCTTGTAGCAATTGCTAAAGGTGTGTGTGGAAGATGTGCAGATCTCTTCAGAGAAGACCTGAGTGTCCAGGTTGACAACAGGTTGGCCATGAGCCAGCAGTGTGCCCTGGTGGCCAAGAAGGCCAGTGGGATCCTGGGGTGCATTAGAAAGAGCATGGCCAGCAAGTCAAGGGAGGTGATCCTCCCTCTCTACTCTGCACCCCACATTTGGAATACTGTGTCCAATTCTGGGCTCCTCAGTTCAAAAAAGACAGGGATCTCCCAGAAGGAGTCCAGCAGAGGCCCACGAAGTTTATAAAGGGCCTGGAGCATCTCCTGTATGAGGAAAGGCTGAATAACCTGGGTATGTTCTGCCTGGAGAAAAGAAGACTAGGAGGTTCTGATTAATGTTTATAAATATCTAAAGGGAGGTGGGAAACAAACAGATGGGGCCAGGCTCTTGTCAGTGGTATGTAGTGATCAGACAAGGAACAGTGGCCTAAAACTTTAGCATAGGAAGTTCGTACAAACAAGCAGAATAACTTCTTATGTTCTTTATGTAAAGGTGATGGAGCACAGGAACCAGGTTGCCCAGAGAGGTTGTGGAGTCTCCTTCTATGGAGATAGTTAAGACCCGACTGCACACCTATTTGTGTGACCTGCTTTGGCAGGGGGGCTGGACTCAGTGATCTATATAGATCCCTTCTAATGCCTTCACTTCTGTTGTTCTGTGACCTGCAGGTCCTCTATGGGAAGAATGGAAAGAGCCAGGAGAGCCCCTCATGTCATTTGATAAAACTATATCAAACAACAATTACTAACATCTTCTAAGACTTTCATAATAGCTGGAACAAACATTTGTATCTGCACTGCACAGGGTCAGTGCAAGCCTTCATTTCAAAAGTATTTTCCCTCTTTCCAGTTTGTTTTAGAATTATTATTCACAGTTAGTAGGCAGATCATTGAGGCTTTCTTATGGGGGAAGGAAACACAAAACCAGCTGAAACTGAGATGTGATTTTTCCAATCCTGCTTTTTTTCTTTCTTTTTTTTCTTTTTTTCTTTTTTCTTTTTTTTTTTAATTTAAGATAAAACAAATGCAAACTAAATGAAAAAAAAAAAAAAAAAGACAACAGAAAATACAACTCTCATCATGTGCTGTCCCAGGGCTGCAAAGACTGTAAAGCAGAAACATACAATTTACTTCCTCTTTATAATTGTAAGGAATTTCTACCAACTTGATAATACCCATTCTCCTCTGCTTTGCTGCCCTACCTTCTTACTTTCTCTGAGACATCAGGGGGGCAAGTGAAGGCAAAAATTAATGATTGGGCAGATAGCATTTGATTCTCTTCACTACAGCCCAGGCAGCCTCCAATCCTGATGTTACCAATCAGTTCATTTACATTGGTGAGCAACAGGTCCAGTGTTGCATTCCCCCTGGTGGGGCTGTCAATTAGTTGACTCAGGAGGTTGTCCTTGGTGCATTCCAGAAGCCTCCTGGATTACCTACAGCTCGTTGTGCTACTTCTCCAGTAGAGTTTGGGTGGCTGAAGTCCCCCAGCAGGACGAACACTTGCAATCACGATGTCTCCTGTAGCTGGAGGTAGAAGGCCTCATTAACAGGCTCTGACTGATATGGTGGCCTGTAGCTGACATCAATCACAAGGCTCCCTCTGCTGCTTCAGTCTCTAACTGTCACCCATAGGCTTTCAACTTGCTCATGACTCCTCTTTAGGTACAGCTCTTCACATTCTATCTCTTTTCTGGTGTAGATAGCAATAGCCCCTCCTCCTTCCTCGCTTATCCCTTCTGAACAGCTTGTAGTCATTGATAGATTGATAGCCACACTCCAGTTATGGGAATCATCCCACCACATTTCAGTGATAACAACTGTATATCGTGGTTTGCAAGCAACACAGTTGCTTCCAGCTCCTTCTCTTTGTCTCCCAAGATGTGTACACTGGTGTAGAGGCACTTCAGCTGGGCAGCTGGCCTCGTCACTTCCTTAAAGGATAACTTCATAATTCCATTTAGGTATTTCCCTTGATTTTCCTCTTTGTCTTCTCCACTTGCCCCAGCACTCACTGCCTCATCATCACAGAGTTTGGTATGTGCTGCAGTGTTGCCAGCACCTCTCAAGGCAGTGGGTCCTTCAAGGCCCCTGTCAGTACCCTTCCTCTCTAAAATAGTTCTGCCTTCCCACACCTTATCATTAGGCTCACTATCCTCCCCATCCCCCTTAACACCTAGTTTAAAGCTCTCCCAACGAGCCCCACTAGCTTTACCCAAGGACTCTTCTCCCCCTTTGAGAAAGGCAAACCATATTTGGTACCCCATCCCACAAACCCAATACCATGTAGGCTAATTGGTCATCAAAAAACCAAAGTTCTGATGATGGCACCAGCAAAAAAAAAAAACAGGTATTTAAAGATATGGCCCTTTGGTTTGTTTCTGTGCCCTTACCCAACACAGGAGGCAGAGAAGAAAAGATTATCTGTGCGTTCAATTCCTTTAGCCATTGTCCCAAGGCCCTGAAATCCCTTTTGACAGCCCTTGACTCACATGTTGCTGCATTATCACTCCCTACTTGGAAAAGCAGTAAAGGATTGTTGTCTGTTGGCCATACCAGGCTCGGTAGTTTCCCAGTGTTGTTCCACCCTCCAGCCCTAGGAAGGCAGCAGACTTCTCTAAAAAAGGGGTCTGCTCAGCATATTGGATGTTCATTTCTCTATACGGAAGAATCACCTATAACCAATATCCATCTCTTCTTGTTCGATTCAGTAGCCTTAGCGCTGAGGGAAGACTTCTCCTGGTTTGCTTTTCAACTTGACCAAGTGGGCTGTTTCCATTCTCAGATGGCCTTCCACATCCAGGACCTCATACCTGTTGTACAGAGGTACTTGCCGGGGGTGAAGCAGGCAATAAATATATGTAAGATGGAATGGCTCCAAATGTTCCACCACATGAGTTGTTCTGAACCAACCTAGCTAATGCTGGTGGAAATGCAACATGGGCCTGTGTTCCCCTGTTTGGTGACATCAAAAGCCTGTGGTAGCTCCAGGAGGGAATACAGATGCCAACCATCATGGCAAAACTACTACCTCAAGACACTGTTATCTCGTAACCAAACATTGTCAAATGTGCTAGTGGATTAAAATCTTAACTTCAAATTGCCATAAATAGAATGGTTAAAATAATATAAACTCCCCTTTCACATTTCTGGTGTAACCTTGCAGCTTGTAAAGCTGAAGCCTGGAGAAATCCTTCATAGCAGTTACAATAAATGAAGCAAAAACCACAAAGAAGGATGAATGCAAACTGGATTCCTAACTTTCATTAGCCAACTGTATTTAATACATTTGATCTAGAGCCTTCATTTCAGAAACACTTCAGGGTCTGATTACTAGTTACATGTCAAGATGATGGGCTTGAAGACCGTAGAAAAAAGCTCTCACTGCTTTTCCATTGCAATCCTAACTGTAAATATACTGAATTGGTGAAGAACAAACATTCACAGGGACCGTTTGCTTTCTCATTTTCCAGAATGGAAGTCTTGTCTCACTTCAACATTACAAATACTATGCTTGGGCAAAGTTCCCCGTGGTAGTCAGGCCTTAAAAATCAGGACATGTGAGCTCTGGACATCATTCCAAGCATCCTCATAGCTGGCAGGTCTGCTGAGCTGGACTGCTCAGTGTCCATGACAAGGACTTTCTTGATTATCTGTCCTTACTGCTTTACAGCAGGTTTATGCTGCAAACTGTGACCTCAGCATAATGTAAGTGTCCATGTTTAGCTTACAATAGCAAAGGAGCCTATGGAACAAGGGTTTCTGCGACAATATGTGATGTAGTGAAGGCTATAAGTCTACCTGAGACTTGAGCAAAGTATTTGGAAGACAAATATCAACATGAGACTTGAGCAAAGTATTTGGAAGACAAATATCAACATTCAACTGCATTTTGTAAAGCTAGCTTGGGTGTTTACAAAACCTTCCATCATGTCTTTGACTGCAACACAGATGGATTTCAGAGCTAGAGCCATTGAGCAGAACATTGCTTGAGGAGTTTCTGCATAGCAAGTGTAAAGCACGTTTAAATAATTCTGTTGTTCAGATGTTGATTAAATACTCCTAGAGGAAGCAATTGCCATTTTTCATACTATGAAAACTTTCATTTCCAGATCTCAGCCATTAACATATAAAAGCTTGATGGAATTTTGACTGGGTTATGCAGCAAGGCCTAACTTAAAGCTGAACATTGGTATCGATCCTCTCTCAAGCAGCACTTTGCATATCCATGCTCCAGTCCCAGTCTGTCAGACAGTTTGGAGATATTGAAATTTTCTTGGCACCTCAGCCATCCATAAACTCTGTGTCCTTCTGTGGAACGTAGTTTTAAATGGGCTAATATTTCATTCAAGTCTTCTTAAGGTAATAGTTACCACTTGTATACAAAGCTAAGATCCAGTATAAAATGCTGAACATTTCCTCACCCCCTCCCCCCACTAAAAAAAAAAAAAGGAGAAAGTCCACCGCAGATGATATTAGAATGCATAACTAAGACTGCTTCTGCTTGTGCTCCAGAATGACTCATCCCTCTCCCCCGCTTCGTTCGTGTACATGTCTGGGTGACATTTATTGCTATCTGCTTTACTTGCAGTCAGATACTAGTTCCACTGACAGTCCTTTCCCATCTGGCTTTCCTATTAGGTTTACATTTGGGAAACAAAGACACATCTTGTTGTGTTTGTAAAGAACTCTGTCACTCAGGGATTTTTTTCTTGTTCCTTGAGCCATCTATCTTTTATTATCAGCCATCTTGAGGAAACGCAAGAATCATGTCACCTGAAAAAAGTGAGAAGGATAAAAATTATCTCACTACTCTAAGACGAAGTCACAGCAACAGAGAATATAACCAATCTTCTGGGCTTCTCTGAAAGCACACTGCTTTCTACTGACACTTTAATAGCTGACCCATCACTGGGAAGGAAGGCGGGCCTTGAACAGAGCCTTTTCCTGCCCTGAGCAGAGCCTTTTCCTCCCACTGCCATAAACACTTGAGAGTTCAGAACACAGCAAGAGTTTGCACTCATCTGCTTTGCAAATAAGTATAGCAATTGAGAGAGAGGTGCTGATGCATGGACTCAAGCAAAACCACGCTGGATGGAGCAAAGCTTTATTTTCCTCCTAAGTCCTGCTATGCAATTCCATAGGGAAGATTATTTAAGGTCATTCAGATAAGAAGTTTAGTTAAAAAGAACAGTAGGTGGAATGTAAACTTTTGCAATAAGGAACAGATTTTAAATGGCTGTCCTGCATTTGGGAAACAGAGACCTTCCTTCTTTCAGACTGTTGTAAGAAAAATGATGAGAATGTAGGAAAGATGCCTGACAGAGTGAATAAAGGGAGCTGTTAGAGGACCACATTTTCCTGAAAGCTACATATAAAAATTGTGGTTATCAATAATTAGTTCCCATGCCTCAGTAAAGAACAGCACGGTAGAAAGCACTTCTGGGTCCTTATGAATGAATTTAATGGGTCTTCAGAATTCCCTCCCCATAAGCTCTGCTTGTGACAGGGTATAGATGCTTCCAGCCGCAAAAGTGAGAAATTCCTGTGAGGACTGATCCATTCTACTGCATTTCTTTTGCAAGCAGGAGGGACAGAGAAAAATCTCTGCCCCAGTGTAGGCTGGAGGGAAGAGTCAGAGGGGACCTTTGATTTTAACTCTGGGAGATGCTTCCATGATGGGGCTAGAGGGCTGGCTGATTGGCAGCTAGAAGAGGTCTGGCTGCTGGACTGAGAGCAGGTAAGTTTGAACCATCTGTCATAGGGACAGATGAAGAAATCCCTTCTACAAGATCTGTGAGCAGTCTGCCAGTGGCCTAGGAGTGGTCTCAGTCATTGCTGTAGTGTGTCCTGAACTGTGCAGGAATGCACAGAATGCACACACGAGGGTCTCTTGGAGTGTGTTTTAAACATGCACAGGTAAATACATAAAGTACACATGTACTTGCATGCACTTAGATCCTGAGACAGAAAAGTTTAAGCCCCCATATGCCAAGCCACACACCTGTGCTAAAAAGCCATCAACTCTCCTGTTCCTGAAGTTAACTGGATTACTGCTCAGTGGGAGGACTGATGGAAAACATAATGGGAAGAGATGATGAGGAGAGAATAACAGATTCCTGCCATCAGCAGCAATGAGAGTGACACCTGAAAAGCCATCCATTATCCCATAAAAATGGATGTCATCCAACAACACGAGATGTATATAGCCAGATTTCTTAGGCTCACCTCTGAGCACTCAGGGTAACTTGAGAAAAAATCAAAAGCTGAAGTCTCAACAATAAGGCACGCTGCTTTGCAGGGTGAGTCACTCGGCAGAAAGCAATTAGCAGCTGATTTTAAGCGGGAGCCTGCTGCTTTCTTAAATGACCTTCTATGTGGAAGGATTTTATACAAGGGTGCAATCCAGACAACAAGAGAAACTTTTTCATTTCGCTTTTATTTGCTCCAGGGTAGCAAGAAAAAAAGAAAGAAAGAAAGAAAGACAAAACAAATATATTTACCTTATCAACAGTGGTGAGTGCTGAAAGAATAGAAAAAATAGTACCTTGTATTCCACACAATATGAATTCTATATTCATGAATCACAGCTTTGGAGGAAAAAAAATGCTTTCAACAATACATCTCGCTTGAATTGAGCTTTCTGAATGTTAGTTAAGATGTATAGAAGCATGGAACGTGCCAATACAATATTAAAACCTCTGTGAGACCTAGCGAAGAGCTTGTTTTGAAAGGCAAATTGGCATTTGTCCTGATTTCAGATAAACATATCCCTCCAATGGCTTACAGGTACTCCTCAAGCAAAATTTCTCATTTCAAACAAATTAAGTCCTATATATTCCCAACTTTGATTTAAATGCACCCTGAAACACTGCTAACATAAATTTATACTTCAAAATCTTCTTTGATTACATATTTAAAGGAAATCAAAGACACAGCTGAAAGAGTTGTAGGCTGTTGTTGCAAAGCTCCATGCACTCCTGAGAAGAGCTTACACATCCCAAATGTGATACTAGAACTGCAGCATATAACCCAGAATCTAACACAAGCAGACAAATGAATTGATAAGACCATACTTACTCTGTACTCTCTTTTTTCCAGACTGGCTAAATAAAGATATAGTTGCATAAAATAGTGTGACAGATTTTCTGAATGAACTCATTTAAAGATAGGATTACTGAGGCAAGAGTATGTAGCTTTCATGCTGAGAAAACAACCAACCAAAATACTATTCAGTTGGTCTACTGGCTGCTTTTCATTATCTACCACTTTACAATAAGTTGAATGCATTCGATTTGATCATCCATTTCTTTTGATTCAAAATACACATTTCCAATTATACTACTGGAGGTGCTAGCACTGGCAGATTAGCAACGGAAGATTTCAAGGAGGGAGGCTTCTTTTTTAATTAAAATCTCTCTGTAAGATTAATGGAAAAGATTTTTATTTCTAATAAGAGCCCTCGGATGTACAGCATTCAAGAAGTGTCTATGATCTCTGAAGTAGCAGCAAAAGCTTTTTAAAGAAAAAACAACAGTGAGCATACAAGAATACAGGCAACTGACTCAGAAGCCAATTCCACTGTGTGCGCTACGAAATATTGAACGGAGTTCAGACTCAGGATGCTGATACAAGGTGCTTATTGTTTCTCTCTATACTGAGTTCCAGACATCAGTGTCAAGGTTGCCTTGGTGATTTGTTTGCAGGGCTGTGTCTCTGAAATCTGCCTGCAACATATTTCTGTAAAAGCTGCAAGGAAGGAGGAGAAAAAGGATATATCTAGGTAATCAATTCAAATCTGCTATCTTTGTCAGAGTTGTCGTTTAACTCCAAAATACCCTCAGGAAAAAAAAAGATTTTTTTTTTTTTTCACTTTTTGCATATACTAACAGTTTAAAAGTGTAATTATGCCAAATTTTGGTACCTATTTGCCACTAGCAGGAAAAAAAAATACATTGAATCCCTCAGGCTTTTGAGAATATCTCTTTTAAAAATACATACGTAGTGATTCATAACTCAGCCCAACTTGTAAGATTTAATACTTCCAGTAAAAATGTCTTTGCAAGGCCTCTTCTATGCATTATTTTCAGCCTCAAATTCAGTAAAGTAAATGGAAAATCTCAAGGAAATCTATTTTTCTGTATTCCACTTCAAGACATTCCTACATAACTGCTGGTAATAGGTGATGGGTAGGGGAGAATGGAGTTGCAAAAAAAGAAAGTTTAAAAATACCTCTGCAGAACTCCAAGTCCAACTCAGTCCCCCAATATGCAATGTATAGGATGATTAATTTATTTGCTTAACACTATATTCTCTACAGAAAATATCCAGAGGAATGAAATAAGCAGTGATCCCCCATCTGCCTACAGGTCCTTTGCAAGCTGATCTGCTGTTGCAGAAGAAGGTTTATGACACTGAATCATCAGGAAGGAGAAGGACTTTCATTTATGTTTGAAACTCGAAAAGAATTGGTGTATCTGAAAGATTTGCTTCTCCTTTTTCTAACTATGCCAATTTGACTAATAAAAGATACACCCTCTCCTTGCCAATTTTATCATGACAAAGGCTGAACTTATTCATAAACCAGAAAAGAACCAGTCTATTTTTGTAGAAATGCTACTTTTGATGGGGTTCCACATGAGCAGGAGTGAGTGTAAAACATTACCCAACAGAGCATTTCTGGCTGTTGAGAGCTTCCCTCTGCTGTTCTTGGACACCTTATCAATTCTGATTTTTAGCACTGAATTTGTGGTCATCCATTTTTTTCCTGAAGCTTTCACATGCGAGTGCTGACGGGTCCTGGCCTAGAGTAATTAATGAATTACTAACATGTGGGAAGCCAGCTTAGCCTTCAAAGACGCAGATGTGCAAATTCACTGTTTTGCATAATAATATATTGCAAAAGCACAGACATATTCCTTTAATAATACAGGTAAAGTTAAAGTGTGGTTGTGACAGTAAAATTCAATAGATTATGAAAAATTCAATCTTGCACAGTATTATCAGTCTAAGGAATCAAGCTGGATGGTGTCTGAGATAATTTTTCTTCTCTATATGAACATTAGCTAGATATTGAGCAATCCATACGAGGTTTGATCCATATCTCCGAAATGGGACTCAGTAGACTTACTAATTAATCAAATTTACACCAAAAAATTAAAGGAATGTGTGGAGTAGCTGATGGAAAAGTGGTGTTTTCTGTCTTGGAAGCCTGTTGAAATTCAGAGTCTTGTCTGTATGTCCAAAGGCATTTTCTTAAAATAAAACTTTAGAGGGCAGAAATTGCTTTGAAATCTATGAAACTCAATTTAGTATAGTAGGGTTTTCTTCAGTGTTCTTACATAAAATTAGTGTGATGAATTAATTATATATTCTGTTGGATGGGTTAAATTCTTACAAAATATGACTAATAAGTGTATTAGGACTCTAGCAAATTATTGGAATGGATTACAACTAACAGGAAACTTCATCTCCTGAAGACTTATATGCTAACCTTTGAGAGGATGGCAGACAATCTTAGTCTGTTGTTTGAGAATACATGATGTATAAAACACCAACAGGAAAACAGAGATAGGTTCTCAGACATGCAATGTGGTTGTTTTCGAAAGCTACTGTAACTCAGAATAAGCTACATTTTGGCATTTTTTTCAACTGGTTAAAACAGAAATCTGTGTCTCTGACTAGAATAGGAGGTGTCCACAGGCTCTGTATGACTTTGGTTCCATTTTGAATACGTGGGAGAAGACTGAAATAAATGGACTCATACTACTTAACGTATAGGTGAGAGTGCATTCTACAATAATAGAAAGTAAATCTTGATATTAATATCTTGGCCATTATGTGAGCTGGGAGCTCATTATAAAGCTTGAGTGTGAAAGAAAATTTCTCCAGCCTGTCTGCAAAAGGGATTTGGGGATCTTAGCTTTTTGCATCAGCCTAATGAATAATACACTGGGAAGCAACTAAGGTCACATCCATGAAGGAAAATGGTCAATAGAGATGCTGTCTCATTAAATAAAGAATCAGCTGATGAATCACTATCATTTATGACAATACCATTCAGTTCTTTATTACTACTGACATATTTTTTTTTTGCAAACCCATTAGCCCGTTCAGCATAAGCTACTGTACTAAATAAAAGGAATTATTTTAAATATGATTTCACTTAGCAAATGTGTGTGAAAGCAGCTTATTTGGACTCCATTCTCTATCACCAAACTTCAGATTCCTGCTTTCCTGCTCTTTTCCTAGGCTTTCTTCAGTTCTCCATTCCCATGGACCAAGTCCAGGGAGCCACAGAGAATCAGGGGACTGTGAGGAGCCTGAATCTCCTCTTGCAGTCTATTTCTTTGCTTGATAGGAAACAAACTTGTGAAGACCAATACAAGAAACAGCAGGCAATCAATTTAACAGAGTGCAGCCAAAGTGGTTTGTAGCAATTTTGACTTTAACACAACAACCTCCACAAGGCTTTTTATTTCACCAATTCTCACATCTCATGTAGGAAGGAAAAAAAGAAATTTTCTAACTCTAATAAACTTAAAAGCATATAGACAAAAGGAATGAAAATCCATGGAAATTCTAGGCTGTCAGCTGACTCCTCTATCAACCTTCACTGCTTCCCAGCCTCATGCTAGAGCTATTCTGGTTTATTCCTGTTGTGCAGAGAAACCTAGGTCAATGTAAGACTAATTCAAAACCGAATTGGTTCCTCTGCATATCTGAGCCTACAAGAAATGCAATAGAAATTATGTCAGAGTTGATCTGATACGGTTTTTAGGGCCATGTCTGCCCCTGGGGTAAGCATCTCTGAGCCAACTGAGCGTAACCTACCCCTGTTCCAACTCAGAAGGGCAACTTATGGGCATTTTAAGACAGTGCTAGCGGTCAACTGGCATTTGAAAGAAGCTAACTATTTTTCATATATCATTATTGCATTACCATACCATTTCTCTTGTCTGATAACTAAACAATCTTCTGTTTCTTGATTTAGTATTATAAACTAAAACTACTTTGGCTCCATCATAGTGAGTCAACATAATACCTGGCTCCAGATTTCTCTGAATATGCACATATTTACTTGCAACATTTTTAGAGATCCTTGTCCAGTGGTTTGGATCAAATATTTGTTTAAACTTGCTTCATCATAGTTATCACTGTGTTTTTTCAGGAAGAAGAAGGGACAGGAATTGGGATACATCAAAGGCATACACTCAGACCAAGGGACTTGAAAACACTCCCAGCCAAGTCATAAAGTCACAGCCTGAGCTGATCTGACTTTTTTTTACTCTTTCCAAGTTCTCTGCTTCTTTGGGAAGGCGAAGGAGGTTAGTAATGTATGGAATCCTGCAGCTTGCTTGTCATGGACATTCCTGACACTTTTGAGTAACTTTGATCTAAAGAAATCTTAAGTAAGTCAACTCAAGTCCTGATTTCTGAGGTCATTCGAATTTCCTAATCACTTTTCCTAGATAACCAAAGTTTATTCTTTTTAAAAAAGAAATGGTCTCTTAATCCAAAACTATCCTCCATAACCATCTCCTGCATGATCATGAGTCTTCCAAACCACATCTAAAATAATGTTGCCTCATCTCTTCCAGAGATCGTCTGGTGAATAAATGCATCAGATGTCATATTCAGATGTCACATGTCTCCCTCCAGCTATGAGTAGTTTATATCTATCTAGGGCACAGAGGTCTTTTGTGCCAATACCAGTTCCAGAACAAATTTTTTGCTAATAAAAACAGGGGATCTGCTTTTGCTTCCCTTGCAGAAAGCCAGCAAGGGAGTGCAGATTTGTTGCTATTCTGAGTGAATATTTTGAGTGAATTCTAGATGATGCTGCAACAGCCCCATCTGACTGTGACTATGACTAATATGAGCTGGCCTTACTCAAGCTGGCCTAATCAAGGATATTTGCCTGGTAATCAGTTATCCCTGTGGAAATAAAGACCCAACTAATCCTAGAAAGAGTGACCTTTATTCAAAACTCAACCAAAATAAGAAAAAAAATTATCTCAGCAGTGTCCTGTGAAAAAGGGGTGGGTATTAATGCCAAAATCAGAACAAAACAAAACCTTTTCTGAGCTTCGTTATTCCTCCAGTGGCACAAATATCCCGTTTAATCTAGCTGCTATCTGTAGTCTGGCTGACTGATGTACACATCTGCCATCTTACTTTCTCTTGGAAGAACAATAGCTTTCTCATGCTTCATATTCTGACTATGCTTGTCTTGGACAGAAATTAAGTAGATTAGCCTCCAATATTAGTCCAGCCCCTTGATACTTTTTTCCCCATTGCCCTTATGAATGAAGCAGATGCAAGAATCACCCATTTACGAGTTATGCTTGTCTAGGGAGCTCGTTGGCAAAATCTGCATCCAGTCTGCAGCCTCCTGCAGCATGTCAGGATGATGATGGATGCACTGACTCACATGACTTAGGGTACAGTGAGAATCCATGAACTTGCCCAGACTTTAGGAGTATTGCCAACTGCCATCTTTGCCTTGAGCTCTTGGTTACAATGATTTTCAGACAAACTCCTGAGCAAATATTTGCGTCTGCCCAAAATGGAGCAAAAGATGTGATAGGAAAAAAAATAATAATTAGAAAATAGATATTCAGTAAGAGATTGGAAATGATTAGGGGGAGATAGTGCCTCTCCTCCCAATATAGGTGACAAGGCAGAGACATTAATCCATAGTATTAGTGGAATGTATACTGCATTGCACTTACATGCAGATGTATTTCAGATGTCCCTTCCTTTCCCAGACACTGTTGTTCCTTAAACAGTGCCTCATATCTTCCTGAGGCTAACTGGGACCAGTGGAGCACCTGGCCTACCTTCAGCCACATCAGTCACTAGCAGTGTGTGATATGTGCAGCAGGTCATGGTGAAGAAGACGCACTTTGCCAACAGTATGATCTCACAGGCAGTGACTTGAGCTACTCAGCCACATGCCTGATGAACTCCTGGCAGAGATCCATGGATCAGGCACCATCTGTTACTGCATAGCAAGTAAATACCACTACTGAGCTTAGAGTATGATCACACTCTTTGCACCAATCTTATGTACAAGAATAAAATTGTGTTTCATCTTAAAAGGAAGACTCCACATTACTAAAATCCATTTCCCCCTATGGTTAGTGAGGCTTTGGCCCTTCACAACTGTGACTGTTGTGGTCTTCTACTGCCCTTCCCCACTCCTGATGTGCAGGGGCAGGCTATTTCTCCCACAAACATCCCAGCAGAGCTGAGTAGGATGCTCTTCCTAAACGATGCCCAGAGCGTTGTGGACCACAGACAAGGCATATGACACTGTGCACCTCATTACAGTGACAAAGTCGAATCACCAAATACAAATCCATGGGCATAGTCTAAAAAGAGTTGAGCCTGGCCATTCTCTTGAGAAGACTTTTTAACTAATACTGGACTGAGTAAAGGCCTAAAAATGTATGTGTTGCTGCTTCATAGTCAGTGCTCACTCACTGCAGTGACCCTGCTCCTCCACAGCCTCACAGCTTGCCTCAGAGCAACATGCAGCTGGAGCATAGCATGCTCAAAACGGGGTTGCTGTTATTGTACCTTGAAAAAAAGCATAGTGTGGCAGATCTTCGGCAGGCATCCATACTTTTGCTCCATTTGCACTAACCAGCAAAATATGTCAATATTAGGACTGTGGCAACTAAAAGTGGGCACTTATCCAGTCTCTTGCTTCTCCTTTTACTTAAAGTTTAGAGACTTTATAGTGTCTCTGTTGCTGAGTTAGTGTCTAGCAAGCTGCACCACTCTACTTGAATTCTCACTAATCTATTAATGCTCCTCTTTTCACAGGCAAATGAATACAGCAAACAAAGCCAATAGTTTATTGCTTTTCTAATTTGTCCTAGCAGTTTACTCAAAGAATTATCAGTACAGCTATGATGACACTAACAAGCAAGTTCTTCTCCAGGAATGCAATATTGATCTTCCTCGATCTCAGCACTATTCTAGACTAATTTTTCTATATTCTATTTTATATTATTATTCTAAATATTCTGTAGTAACTGGATGAGGCCAGGCTCTTCTTGGTGGTGCAGAGGTATAGGACAATGAGTAACAGCCTAAAAATTGAACAAAGGAAGTTGCATATTAACACATGGAAGAACTTCTTTACGGTAAGGGTGATGGAGCACTGGAACAGGTTGTCCAGAGAGGTTGTAAAGTCACCTTCCATGGAGATACTGAAGACCTATCTGGATGCCAACCTGTGCAACATATTGTAGGGTACCTGCTTCAGCAGGAGGATTGGAGATGATGATTTCTTGAGGTCCCTTCCAACACCTGCAATTGTGTGATTCTGTGATTCAGGGTTATTTTTGCATATTTGCTAACAACCTTTAACCTGTTCTCTTTATTCATTGTCTTAGCCCATGTTATATCTAAATTTACTATACGTGGCACATCATACACACATCAAATACCTGTACTTTTTTCTCTGTTACTTCTAAACCATTTTACCCAGCTCCAAGTGTAATACTCCTTTGATGGCTAGTAATTAGCAACTTGAATAAAGGGCTAATTTGTTACATTGTTAAAATTGTAAAAGTAGTTGAGCACAAACAATGGGAGAGATATGGGGTACATCAACTGTAACCCAAGAAGCTTGCTGGTTGGTCCAAGGAGCCATATCCTAGAAACCATTCTAGAGACTGAACCAGTTGAAGCTGCAATACCTCCTCAAACTACACCGGTATCAGAAGTACACTGCGAGGATGACATACGGCCTTCATCCCCATACTGGAGCAACCACCAGGAGGCACCATGCGTGTGTAGAAGCATTATTAGGGGTGGAGTTTGGGGCATAGAATGGGCATGGAATATTGTAATGAATTCCTAAAATTAATTATAATAACTACTCCTTGTATAGAAATAGCATGAATATGCATGTATTATTTCTATAAATAAAGTAGTTTACCTGCTTTTGGCGTGCAGGCCAGGAAGGAGTTATCCCCTCTGCACGAGGCGCTGAATAAACATACCTGTTTTATAACTACTTTGTGGTTATAGAGTTTGTTCCGCAAGCCAAACTGGTTGCTATCCTGCTCATACGCCTTCAAGGCCTCTGCCTGTGGTCCCATCCCAGGCCTGGAATCCTGTAAACTGTATTTCATTCTAGGCTCAAGCATCATTCTGCATGAAAGCACTACTTATTTCTACTAACTCTTAGTAGCTGGTATTGTAAGTGTACAGGTAGTCTTATGTGTTATACCAGACAGTTGCACCAAATTAAGCTAAAGTCAAAATAATATTAGTTAATAAATTAATGCAGTTACTAGCTAAAATAATCTCCAAGCAGGCCCAGCCAAGTCCAGACAAAGCCTGAGAAGTAATGGAGCTTGTGTTGTCAGCATACTACAAACCCTGAGTCCTGCTGCAAGCAATGGAAAGTAGTACTTACTGAGTTAAAGAGCTGAAATGGAAATTCCAAGGGTTTCTCTCACAGAGTTTTTCCCATTTTCAGCTCCCATAATGTCATTGAAAAAATGAATGTTGAACCATTGGAGAGCTGTCTAACAAAATCTGTGTAGGTTTTTAGTTCAAAGGACTAGGTGATAACGCACAGCTGAAGGTACAGTATAGTTGCCAGTTCAGTCACTGCTTCTTGTGTTTTTTCTAAAGTAACATTTAAAAATAGACATTGTCTCAGTCTCATAGATAAATAAAAGTTATTACTGTCTTAATAACTAACAGTAAAAAAATAACGGGGCAAGCAGAAAGTAATGAATTCTTACTGAATTATATATATTTATATTACACTGTCCTGCACAACATACTGGCCAGCAAAATGGATGTGATGGATGGACCACTGGCTGGATAAGGAATTGGCTGGATAGTTACACTCAGAGTTGTGGTCAGCACCTCAACGGCCAAGTGGAGACCAGTCATGAGTGGCATTCCTCAGGGATCAGTGCTGAGATTGGTGTTATTTCACATCTTTGTAGGTGACATGGACATTGGGATCGAGTGCAGTTGAACTTGATGATCTTGAAGGCCTTTTCCAACCTGAGCAATTCTGTGATTCTATGATTCTATGACACCAAGCTGAGTGGTGCAGTTGATACACTAGAGGGGAGGAATGCCATCCCGAGGGATGTGGACAGACTTGAGAGGTGGGCCCATGTCAACCTCATGAAGTTCAGTAATGCCAAGTGCAAGGTCCTGCAGCTGGGTTGGGGCAATCCCAAGCACAGATACAGGTTCAGTGGAGAATGGCTTGAGAGCAGCCCTGAGAAGAAGGATTTGAGAGTATGGACTGATGAAAGACTCAACATGAGTCTATAGCAGGGGGGTTGGAACTAGGTGATCTTAAAGATCTCTTCCAACCCAAACCATTCTATGATTTTATGATATGAAATATTTGAATCTCCCACATAGAAAGTATTTCTAAGCTCATTTGACAAATCTGTTTTTAAATGTTGTTCCTCATTCTTGGTGAACGGTTGAACTGATTTGTATCACTGTCAACTGCCTCCAAAACTAAGTGGTGTTTTGATGAGAATGTTTATATGTACTTTGAACGGAGGTTCTTACTGACAAAGCATTTTTCCCATCTCCATGCCATCCCACCACACAAAGGGCAGGACTGACACCGAAATAAGAAGATCCATTTCTCACTGAAGGGCAGCAGATGTCTTCCTGCCATCTGGTCAGACGGGCAGGCTTGGCCACCAAGCTTACAGCTAGCAAAGCAAACAGCCAATGTCATCAGTTGTGCTGCAGATGAGGAAATGATATCCTGGGGATATCATTTATATTTACTTAATGCAGAAGGATGGTTCTAATTTATAGTGTGTGTTCCCTGAATTATCAGCCTATATTGTGTATCCCTAAAGAATGTCTTCAGTATTAAGGTAAAACAAACCTTGAACCAGAGACTATTTTTCAATTAGATATCTGTGCTTTATTTTAATGCTATAGAGGTGAGAGAAGAAATGGAGGCTCAGTAACTAATGGGCAATGCTTTCTTTAGATAGCTCTTGTAGTGCTATATCTGGGTTTTAGATCTAATCTACTTCTGCTTGGTAAGTTTTGCCCTGAGCCTCAAAGGAAGAAGACTCCAGTCCTTATTTTGTGTATGTGCTAAAATATTTTCCAAAGTCACTATTTTTTCCAGTAAAATAATTGTTCTCCAGAATAAGTGGGGAGAAATCAAGACAAATACCCAATAAATATTGGACTACTCTATTGGTACTCTTTATGGAAAATGATTAATGAATGAGAAGCTGCATGTCATTACTGGAGCACGAAAATCCTCAGCAAAAGCAATTTGAGAATACAAGCCTGTCTCAGCAAGAGGCCAGAGTGCGTAAACCTTCTTTGCAGAGGAAGAAACAAACATGTAAAGCTTAATCTCTAGTCAGCAGCCATCTTTGTGGTGTCACTCATCTTGCATTTTGAACATTTCAACACTGGGAAATATCATGACTAAAAAATAAACACATTATTTTAATATGTAAGTAGAAGTAACTACTGGGCACTCCACGTGTGATTCAGCTCATGTAACAGCTGTTAGATAGCTAGAGTGAATGAAAAATCCCCTGCTAGTCAGGTCAGAGGAACCAGGAAATGCTGAACTGGTTTTAGTCTAGACTGCTCTAGAGAATCTGTCCTCAACCCCCATGACTGCACTGCCTTTCTTAAAATGGCCAGAACCTATAAAACAAAATGACATCATTTCTAACCTGTTTCACTGGAGACACATTCATAAAGTCTGGACTATTTAACTTTGAAAGATGATTTCTCAACTATTTCAACACAGCCAGAGGCACCAGAACTTGATTAGAATTTTCTGAGTCAAAGAGACTTTGTTTGTTTGTTTGGAGATAGAATAGTTCTTCAATACTATTATGCTTTTTTTTTTTTTTTTTTTTTTTTTTTCCCAGAGCTCGGTCTTCTTGATCTTTTTACAAGTTACAAATTCTAATAAATAATCTGGCTGACTTCCTTTAGAACTGTTTTTAAAGTCTTCTCTGCTAGAAAAAAGTGTGTGTGAAATTTCAGACAGATTTGTTGAGTTTGGGAAAAATAGTAAAGGAGAAAATCAATCTTAGTTACACAACTATGAGGAAACTACTGTCTCTGCATAAGGTACAGAAGATGTGGTTTGAGAACCTGAAAGAAGTGCTGAAGAAGGAAAAGTTAATGAAGTGTGGATTTGGAACATTTAGCCTTTCTGTACCTGCTGGCAAGCAAAAGAGGAAAAATAACCTAACTTTATGCAACCAATTGGAAATACAGCTTTCCTATGCGGGGAAGACTTTATATATCATGCAATGCATATTCACAGAACCATTGGTTATCCAGAAGAAACACCAACAGTTTATTTTATATATCTCATAAACGGAGCTATGAGGAAACTTTGGTACAGAGCGAGAAAAAGCGTGCATAGAATTAGTGGAAAAATGAAGATTTGTTAGATCCCATTAACCTGCTCACTGCCAATACATGGCTCATACCAATCAATTCTAATGGGTTCTGGCCACCAGTATGGAAAACAAGAAGACAAAGAACTTTGACTACTCACACATTGTTCCAGAAACTAAAAATAAGACAACAACAAAAGCCAAACTTATTTACCATTTTACATTCCTAGTGCCTAATCTGTTTTCTCACTTCTTTGCTGCATTTGCCTTCTGTGGGTTTCTACGGTCTTTCTGGTTTCTAGTAGTTCATATTTGTTACCCTTCCTTACCACTCTTCCCTGGCTTGTTCTTGCTTCATTTAATGATATTTAATGATAATAATATAATCATATCCTTAATCCTTCAATCCCACAATCTCTCTTCTGCTTCCTCAATCTTACTGGTATCCTTCTGTTCTTAGGGTGCATGAAGTGGATCTGATACCTCCAAGATGAACATGAGAGCACAAAGTGAACTATCTCCTGTTCTGTTCAACAAGTACTAACATATAGAACATTAATTTGTACCAGTTTTTTTTTTTGTTGTTGTTTTGTTTTTTTGCTATAGTCACACATTTTGAATACATGCATGGTGTTTTCTGTCACCTCTACCTTTCAGCACCGCCTTCACTATTTTTGCTTCTTTTCATTCTAAATGTGTGTTCGAATAGTAGGGGTAGTCTTCAACTGAATTGTTTAAATCTCTCTAAATCCCTTTTATGAAAGCTAATACTTGATTTGGTTACAGTAGCACATGTCTCTGTGTAGTATGATATTCAGGTTTTCAATAATGTGCTTCTTATTTGTTCATTAATAAGACTTTTAAGAAAAACTTGTCTAACATCAGCAGTGTACAGCCAATTATTCTCAAATGCATTAGGCATTTATCACTTCCTTTCAGGTTTTCAATCCAGAAGATAGGTTCTATCCAGAGACTTTTTCTTCCAGATAATACGTTGTGAATGTAATGCTTGATACTAAGTTAAATTAACAAGTATCTGCTGTGCTCCTTATTTTCATCTTAACATGTTTATGAAATGAAGAGTGCTGGGCAGTATTTGTCTATCATTCCATATACTGCGGAGTACGGAATTCACTGGAGCTTTATTTTGATTCATTCACTGACATTAAAAAATGTTTTATGCTACAAATTGCTAAGTGAAAATCAAGAGGACCCCTCTGAAAATAGAGATATATTCATGATGTAAATACAGATGAATCCAGCCCTGTGAGCTGCTTCTTACATATATTTTCCCTCCCTTTAATTCCTAAAATAATACATTTTTACAGAGCATTTTCATATTCTCCTTGTTCATCTGAAAGTCACCATATAGTATTGGCTTCTGCCCAGTTGTTGGGCAAATTACTTTTATCTTACCTTAGCTTTTTATTCATCTCAACTTATATCAACAGTTTAGTTTACCCAAGACAAACTGTGAATCTACTGGTGTCAAAGTGAAATATGCTGCTCTTGAACTGAAATAAGAGAACCTGCTCTTTTTGCTTTGGTTTCTGTGAATTGGTTTTATATTCTATACTGAAAATGAACAGACATTACTTATTTGAAAGTGCAGGCAGCCAGTTACCATGGCTCAGCTGGCATGCTGTAACTTGCTTACCTGCAGTAATTCAATCATGCTCAATTATAGAGCCACATCATCCATTATATTTTTGTAACTTTCAGGTGTAGATGAGGGCTACAGATTATATAGCTTTGGGAGGTGAATGCCCTAAGATATGATCAAGACCAGCTGGATTACATGCATTCATATTTTCCAAACTATTTGAGTAGTTTCTTTCTGATCGTAATATTTCAGCCTTTTTGATGTATATTCTTACTGATGACAGGCTTGATACTTCTGTAAGTTATCTGAGTCACTTCTGAGACATTATTAATTTCATGTCTTCCTTATATATAAGACCTGCTTTCTTCCCTCTGGTAAACTATCAAAATCTCTTGCTTTTCTTTCATGTCTCTGGCACATATTAACTCATTTTGTTGCTATGCTACTTAATATCAACTTTCTCTGCCAAACCAGCAAAATTTAACAGTGGTTCACTGAAACATTCATATACTCTTCAGGAGAGGCAAGATCCTCTTCCCAATGACTCAACTCCAATATGATGTCATATTATCAAAATGCAGTGAGTATGATTAGTGGTAAAAATCCAGATCCTTCCCTAAGGTCAGAAAAGTTATGAAACTGCCTGCTGAGTTCTGACAAAGCCTTTAATTTTCATGCTTCCTATGCAAAAGCAGGAAATGGTGCTGATTTATTTGACAGAGCTTCTCCAGTTTTAGCGTTTTAAGGAACATTCAAAATCCAGTCTTAAAAGAAACCCACGAATGGGAAGTATGCGTAAAGAATAGGCTGAAATAAGTCCTCCAATATATGAAATGGTGGTTTCTGAAAAGCTACACCCATTCTGTAAGGGTTCTGTTTTCTCAGCCATGTGACTTTAGACACATCTTCGGTGTCAGTTGTGTTCTGCAACTCAGAATAGATGTTCAAGAGTCTGAGAGGATCTCAGTGTCCACACCGGCCTAAATGAACTGAACAGCTTTAGAATTTCCCTCAGGCTCTCTCTGAAAACTTTGGAGAATCCTTGTCCCACAGATAGAACAATGCTTACACTTAGGTAATGCTGGCTTTTTCTTGATCCAATTATGCGCCTGTTCTACATCACTTTTCTCTGCTAGGAAGGAAACTTACCAACAGTGGCACTGTTAAGAGTACCAGGAAGGAGATGAAAAGTTAAGAAGTCACAGGAACAAGAACAGTTGAGAGAATTTTCCAAAACTCATCTATTGGAGCTGCAGTCTCCTTCAGTAGACCTAGCTTTCAGGTGGTAGTTACAGAAAATTCTCCCCACCAACACCACAGGTGCTAGTGCTCTACAGCACCGAGTTAGAATGTGCCGACTTCTTAATCTACACCTAGAAAGAGAATGGCAATGAATTTACTCCACCCATATCTTCTGCCATATAGCCTTTATTCCATTGTTGTCTTGGACTGCCAAGCAGTGTTAAATAGTTCATAGCTCATCTTCAATGTTGATGTATCCTGTCAATCTTGGTGTCTCCTGCCAATACAAGTCCACTAATGTCAGGGAACAAAACAGAAAGTCATATGCTATGCCTTCAGTCTGCCCTATCCACTGAAAACGTTTCTCTTCCCTTCCCTTCCCTTCCCTTCCCTTCCCTTCCCTTCCCTTCCCTTCCCTTCCCTTCCCTTCCCTTCCCTTCCCTTCCCTTCCCTTCCCTTCCCTTCCCTTCCCTTCCCTTCCCTTCCCTTCCCTTCCCTTCCCTTCCCTTCCCTTCCCTTCCCTTCCCTTCCCTTCCCCTCCCTTACTTTTCCCCTTCCCCTTCCCCACCCTTCCTTCTCCCTCTCCCTCTTCCTCTCCCTCTCCCCTTCCCTCACCCTCTCCTTTCTTTTTTCTGCACTAGGAATATATGACTGTTTTTATTTAATCCTCATGTCGTTTGTAAATAGGATGATCAATGCGCTGAAACAAACAAGCAAAAAGTAAGGAATAACTTCATTGTCATTCTTTAGGGAGTTTCAATTCCATTTGAATTCACATATCAAATATTATTGTAACATAATTACTCTGATTTTTGGGTCTCACGAGAGTTTTGCAAGCACTTTTCCAAATGAAAATTGATCAAGACTAGCAATAGGAATTTTATAAAATAGGAATAACTAGGAATAAAAACTTCAATTATGAAAAGTTTTTAACTACTTTTAGGGATATTGAGGTGTATAAATACTACCTCCATTATCAATTCACTGAAAAACCAAAGGGTTGCTGCATTCTGGAGTGGAAGCTACATTAGCTGGAAACCTGAGAATGAGACCCTAGTCTGGATTTATTTTAAGATGGATTTCCACAGCATATAATGGTGTGGTTTGACTTTTTCCTTTGAATCCAAGCATACAAAAAACCCTTGCCAGCTGTTAAGCAATTTTATTTTTAATAGCTCTAGTTGTGAGGAAAATTCAGACAATTTTATTACTTATTTCAGCTAGACAAAAAGCCAGGATAGAGAGGGTAATTTCCCTAAAGTCTTTGTCCTGGTATATCCACTTTTGGCTACAATATTTTCCTAATTTCTCTCCTTGCCCATTATTTGATACTTGGCCCACAGGTGTGCCAAGCTTAGCGACTCTCTTTGAATCCTATACAGAAAGGTCAGCTGTACCATACTCTGTTGGAGCTGAGTATGTACCCTTCCCAACAAACAGAACCTCAGTATACCATCCAGATGGTCCTTAGAATTACTCAGGTTAAATGAGATATGCCCTCTTGCACATTTGCATCTTCTCCTCCCACATGTTTGTTACATTTTTCTATGTAGATTTTCTTCTTACTCCATTTACGTTCAGGCTGCATTATTGCATTCACTGAACTGTAATGGTCATCTGAAATGGTGTTTGAATACACAAATGAGAGGCTTGGGTAAAGGATTTTGTGCTTATACCTGCAGAACTACTTCTCCCCATTTCAGTGAGGAGACCTAGATTTTTTCAGGGACACAAGATTACATCAGAAATATATCTACACAGTCTACTTCTTTGTGGCTATTACTGCAGTGCTGTCATGCTTCTCACCTTTTTTTCCTAATTGTTTCCACTGCTATCCATCTTCTTTTCCATTCCCTCCACAGGTATAGTAGTTGAATCATGGGGAATTAAAGGCATTACTGAATTCTAATCTCAGCTTTCAAACTGTGATTTGGAGAAAAATTCAGCCTGAGTTACTGGCAGTGGTACGTAATGCTTTGCTGAAGCTCTGTAAGTGCAGCTGTGCTGCCATGCAGATGAATAACTTATCCATGTTAACGGGCTCTTGACTTTGTGTCTGATTGGTGGTGCCATAATCATCCATATAGCCTATGCTCCACTATGACTTGATTGCGGGGTTCCTGAGGAGAAAATGTGAGCATTTCCATCTAATCTTTACCACCTGTATCAAAAGACTGGATAAAGAAAAACACCACAGTGAAGAAACCACCACAGGGAAATATTGTAGACAGCACATGGGATACCCTTGATAGGCAAAGCAGTCTCTCCAAATAGAAACTATGTCTGAACTATTGAAGGTCTCCTACTAGATATGCTAGCCTTAGATAATGTTAATCACATGCTTTGTTCCTACTTAAACTTTCACGTATAAAAGAAAGTTGTGAAGGGAAAGAATAGCAGCACAGATTTCTTAGGACTATGAGGTAGATAGTGCTTTTTGCCTTTTTCTTATGTCAGCTCAGATGGTCTCTATGAGATCTCCTCTATGAGGGTTCACAGCCTTACTGATCTCTTAACATCTCTACAACTCTATTCTGTACAATATTCATCGATTGCAATGACTTTTCTGTAGCCTCTAGCTGTAGGGCCATAGAAGGCTTCAATGATGCAAGTTATGTCTGGGAGTCCAGACTGAAGGCTGCTAGCAATCCACTCATCATCAACATCATGCAACAGAAAGCTTGGTGTAACTTTTCCAGCTGCCAGTTTCCTGATCCCATGCTGACTCCTCAGTGACAAGTGAGAGACTAAAAGCAGTGGCTATACTCTAGGGCTCCAGGGGCTACCTTGAGAGGTGGGCCCATGTCAACCCCATGAAGTTCAACAAGGCCAAGTGCAAGGTCCTGCATCTGGTTCGGGACAGTCCCAAGCACAGATACAGGTTGGGTGAGGAATGGATTGAGAGCAGCCCTGAGGAGAAGGGTTTGGGAGTATTGATTGATGAAAGATTCAACATGAGCCGACAGTGTGCACTTGCAGGCCAGAAGGCCAACCATATCCTGGGTTGCATCAAGAGAAATGTGACCAGCAGGTCAAGGGAGATACCCCTCTACTCTGCTCTCGTGAGACCCCAGCTGGATTACTGCCCTCAACACAAGAAGAACATGGAGCTGTTGGAGAAGGTCCAGAGGAGGGGCATAAAGATGATCAGAGGGCTGGAGAACCTTCCCTTTGAGGACAGGCTGAGAAAGTTAGGGTCTTCAGCCTGGAGAAGCGAAGGCCCTAGAGGGACTTTATAGCAGCCTTCCAGTATCTGAAGGGGCACACAGGAAACACGGGGAGGGACTTTTTTTTAGGTGACACGTAGTGACAGGGCAAGGGGAAATGGTTTTAAACTGGAAGATTTAGACTAGATATTAGGAAGAAATTATTTAGGGTGAGTCTGGTGAGTCACTGGAACAGGCTGCCCAATGATGTTGTGACTGTTCACTCCCTGGAAGCATTCAAGGCCAGGCTGGGTGGGGTTTTGAACAACCTAGTCTAGAGGGAGGTGTCCCTGCCTATAGCAGGGGGGTTGGAACAAGATGATCTCAAAGACCTCTTCCAACTCAAACCATTCTATGATTCTAAGGTGGGGGTCCTCTGGGAGGAGATACAGTCCAGGAATATCACCACTACATGTTCCAATTTCCAGGTGAAGTCTTGCACATTTTTAAAACTGTCTTGATTCTGGAAGCAAACACAGTCTTGACAATGGACTTCGTAGGATACCATAACCACTATTCAAAAGATGAAATAAATCAAAACATAATCAGCAGCATCAAAAAGGGAAGATTTTTACTGCTATGGTTTCCCAGCAGGACACGGACATCATCAGCCTTTTAGCAGTCCATCTGAAAGCCTCTGTAATATATATATGCTCTCTGAAGAATCTCCATTCTTTTTTTACATACAATTCTGACACTTTGGTCTTCACTTCCAGTTAGAATGAACCTCATATCTGAGTGTTCCAAAAAATATTCTCTGCTTATTTCTTTTACTGATAATTGTAGGGTGGCTATAATTTGATTAATACGTTGTTAGCTCAGTTCTCAGAAAGCAGAACATAAATAGCAGCATCTGGATAAGTTCTTAGTCTATATCATTGTCAGTTCCCTTAATAAAGAGAAATAGGCACTTTTGGCTTATGATTCATCTGATCTTTTCCAGCTATCCACTTAGGAAATGGCTTGTGTCCTGTAACTGTTGATTTCTCTCTGCTGAGAAGGCACAAAATCTAGGCACCTGTCTCAGACTTTAATGCACCTATTGTAGGTATTCATGAAAAAGTGTGATGAATGCCAAAGAATTATGACTCTGGTTAGTTTCTGTTGGAGAACTGCTTGAGGAGAGTATGTAAGTCCTAGAAAAAAAAAAAAAAATTCATCAAAACCCTACATAATGAATCTATTTCAAAGAAAGTAGACTAGACTTCAGTGTGTTTGCCTTTTATAATCAGTTTCTTGCACACGTATTTTCTTTTGGAGGAAAACTTTCAGTTATATTCTGAGATTTGACATGCTTCTTGGCTTGTTATACATAAAACATCCCCTTCTCCTGACCTTTCTATCACAATGCAGAGAGATATTCCAGGCACATTCATGCAACTCAAAGAATTACATCCACTCATTTTCTCATTATATCAGTCAAACATGTAAACCAACAAATAGAAATCTATTGCTTTTCTTTCCCAATAGCAACTTAAATCCCCCAAACTGTTCTTCTCTTACCTGTCCCTTGTACCTTTTCTCCAAATTATCCCATTCAGCTAGGCTCCGAACCACCAACCCATCACAAATTCTCCCCACCACCCACTACAGTAACATATGCTTCACTGTACTAATTGACATCTATTTTATATGTCTGATCAATCACTCAATCCCATTTACAAAGATGCAGCTTACTAGCTTGATCCCTGTCTTTTCACTCAAATTTTTTGACTGTGACTGAGATAGTGAGAAACTCCAGTCTAGTCATCGTGAGCCTGATTAAATATGATTTCATTAGCCAGAATATCACTGAGAGGAACATGATTTTGAGGTAAGAAGCATTTCAGCTGGAAAGTGCAACACAATTGCTCTTAGACATGGAAATTCTCCTCATTGTTTTTCTTATTGATTAAATGAATGGAAAGTCCACAACTGGATGAAGTTCATATAGACTTCATCATGGATGGTGTCATGCACAGGGCTTTGGCTTCTATGATCTAGGACACACCTTCAGTAGACTGGGAAGGCTGATGTGGGATGGGACACAAGTGATAAGAACAGGCAAGAATGTACTAGGCAGCAACCTGACAAGGCTCATCACCAGGGCTTTAAACTAGATTTGTTGGGAGAAGGTGACGTACTACTGAGGAACAGAGAAGAGTCAGGGAACACTGTCACTTTAGGAAGTGGGGAAAACCTCAGATCTGTCCAGAAGGTTTTTGGGAGGGCTCCTCCAAGAAATAATGTGGCTAAAAGGCCACTGTAGTGCCTTTATACCAATGCCCACATCATGGAAAATAAGCAGGAGGAGTTGGAAACCGTGGTGCAATTGGAAAACTATAATCTCCTTGTTATCACAGAAACATGATGGGATGACTCACATAACTGGAATACCATGACTGAAGGCTATAAGCTTTTTAGAAGGGATAGGCAAGGAAAGAGTGGGTAGGCCAATTGCCCTCTGTGTTAAGAAGTGGACAGACTGCGAAGAGCTGCTTCTGAGAAAAAGTTACTAGAGCTTATTAAGGACCAGACCAATAAAGGACATCTGGTGGTCATGGTCTACAACAGGCTGCCTGATTAAGGGGAGCCTGCTGATAAAGCCTTCTTGTCATCCAGGTATCTACTGGGAAAAAAACACAGCATGACAGCATGCTGGAAGAGATTTAGGAGACTCCTGGAGTCCACCGATGACAAGCTCCTGATTCAGGTATTGGACAGATCCACCAGATGTGAAGCACTGCTGGGTCTGGTGCTCACCCACGTGAAGAAATTATTTAAAAGGTTAAGATCAAAGGCAGTGACCATGCCCTGGTTGAGTTCGTGATCTAGAGGAACACTGACCTGGCAAAGAGTGGAGTCAGGAGCCTGAACTTCAAGAAGGAGAACTTCAGGCTGTTTAATGAATAGTTGGATAAGATCCCCCGGGAAACTGTCCTTAGGGGACAAAGGAATGGAACAGGTCTGGCAGTACTTTAAGGATGCCTTTCTGAGAGCACAAGAGTTCTCCATCTCCCAGAACAAGAAATCAGGCAGAAGAAGCAGAAAATCAGCATTGCTTAGCAAGGACCTTCGGCAAGGAGGAGGGAAAAAAAAAGGAAAAATATAAGTAGTGAAAGTGAGGTCGGATGGCCTGGGAAGAATATAGAGTTGCTATCTGGATGTGCAGAGATGAAGCCAGTATAATCAAGGTGTAGATGGAATTGAACTTTGCAAGGGATGTGAAAAACAACAAGATGGGATTCTTTAGATACACTGGGTAGAAGAGAAAGGCAAAAGAGAGTGTACTCCCTCTGATAAGTGAAAAGGAAGTGCTGGCCTCCTCACACATGGAGAAGGCTGAGATACTTAGCAAGTTCTTTGCCTCAGTATTCACAGCCAGTCAGTCTTCTCAAGCCTCGCATGTCCTTGACCTTCTAAGCAGGAGTCAGTGAGCAGAATCCCTCCCAGCATTAAGAGTGGAGCAAGTCTGACACCACTTCATGAGGCTGAATATGTATAAGTCTATCGGGACAGATGGCATGCAACCCAAGGTCTTGAAGGAACTGCCTGATATGGTTGCCAATTTGCTCTTCATTACATTTGAAAAATCATGGCTGTCCGGCAAAGTTCCTGGTGACTGGAAACAGGGAAACATCACACATGGGAAACAACAGGCTGGCAAGCCTCACCTCTGTTCCTGGGAAGACCATGGAGTAGATCCTCCTAGGAGGGATATTAAGGCACATGTGAGATGAGGAGGTGACCTGAGACAGCCAGAATGGCTTCACCAAGGGCAGATTGTACCTGACCAATCTGGGGCCTTCTATTATGAAGTGATGGCATCAGTGGACCAAGATAGGGCAACTAAAGTAATCAACCTGGACTTCTCCAAGGCCTTTGATGTCATCCCACACCACATTTTTATCTCTAAATTGGATAGATACAGATTTGAAGGCTGGACTATTAGATGGATAAATAATTGGTTGGATGGTCATAGCCAGAGGGTTGTTGTGAACAGTTATATCTCCAGGTGAAGGCCAGTCATGAGTGGTGTCCCCCAGGGCCACATTTTGGAACCAGTGTTCTTCAACATCTTTATCACTGACTTAGTGGGAATGAGTATATTCTCAGCGTGTTGACGGTGACACTAAACTGAGTGTTGCTGTTGATACAATAGAAGAGAGGGATGCCATCCAGAGAGTATGCTCAGAAATTGGGCACATGAGAATCTAATGAGGCTTAACAAGATAAATGCAAGATGTGCCACTTGGGCAAAAAAAATCCTAAACATGAGTACTGACTGGGAGAAGAACTCATTGAGAGCAGCCCTACAGAGAAGGACTTAGGGGTCCTGATGGACAAAAAGCTGGACATGAGCCAGCAATGTGCTCTTGCAGCCCAGAATGCCAACAGTATCCTGGGTTCCATCAAAAGAGGGGTGGCTAGCAGGGAGATTACTGTCTCCCTCTACTCTGCCCTTGTGGAGCCCCAGCTGAGTACTATGTCCAAGCCTGGGGCTTCCAGTACAGGAGGGATGTGGAGCTGTTGGATCAGGTCCAGAGGAAGGCCACGAAGATGATCAAAAGGCTGGAGAATCTCTCCTATGAAGAAAGGTTGAGAGAATTAGGATTGTTTAGCTTGTAGAATAAAAGGCTCTGGGGAGACCTCACTGCAGCTTTCCAGTACTTGAATGGAATTTACAATTAGGAGGAGGACCAACTTTTTACACAGTCTGATAGAGGTAGGACAAGGGGAAATGGCTTTAAACTAAAAGAGGGGAGACTTAGATAGGTACTAGGAAGAAATTTTTTACTCAGTGAGTGCTGAGATGCTGGAACAACCTGCCCAGAGAGGCTGTGGATGCCCCATCTTTGGAGGCATGCAAGGCTAGGTTGGATGGGTTCCAGACAGCTTGATCTAGTGGTTGGCAGCCCTGGCCACAGCAGGGGATTGGAACTAGATGATCTTTATGGTCTTCTCCAACATAAGCCGGTCTATGATTCTATTATTCCAGAGAATCAGTGTCTGCCATTCTGTTACAATAAAAAACAGTAGTAGTCCTAGACATAATTGTGCCAATTACCTTCCCTCCCTGTAAATTATGCTATACAACCCAATGCAGATCTGTGAAGAGCTTTTTCCCCTCCCTTAGGCACTGCGCACTTCTGTAGGAACAAAGTGTCATGTGTGGCTGTTGTGTTACAGTGTTATGAGAAATTTGCATATCAGAAGTAATGTGCATAAATTCAACAAATATTCTTCTTGCCTACACTAGGCAAGAATGCCACATGTAGGTATTTGAATGAGTCTGCATGGGCGAGAGGAATAATCCCAAGACATTCTAGTGGAAAATGCTTTCACGTTTCTGTCTTTAAGATCCAGTGGCCAGAATTCCAAAAGCTCAGTGGGAAAAAGTGATTGTGATTTGTAAACACCAGCAAAGGAGTGCATCCTTTCTCAAAGGAAAGCATCTTCCTTCAATGACACATGTGGAGACAAGAGTAAACTGTGACCTAGTTGATGTGAATGAAGGACAGAAAGTGATGGAAATCATTTAATTCATATTAACAAGTTTTACTTAGTGATGGAAAACAACAGGACATGTCCCTTTACCTCAACTTATAGTCATGGAAATAAGAGTCGGGAAATGGCCTTGGTTTTCCTACAGAAATCTTATAGAATCTTTTGAGTTGGAAGGGACTTTTAAATGTCATCTAGTCCTACTCCCCTACCATGAACCTACAGCTAGGTCAGCTTGCTCAGAGGGTAGTCCAACCTGACTTTGAATGTCTGCAAGGAGTGGGCTTCCACTACCTATCTGGGCAGCCTGTGCCAGTGTCTCACCACTCTTATTATACAAAACTTTTTTCTCACATCCAATCTAAATCTCCCCTCTTTTAGTTTGAAACCATTTTTCACCCCCTCGTCCCATCACAACAGACTCTGTTAAAGAGTCTGTCCTGTTCTTTCTTACAGCCCCCCTTTTAGGTACTTAAAGACTGCTCTCAGGTCTCCACCCAGACTTCTCTTCTCCAGGTTGAACAGCCCCAGCTCTCTCAGCCTGTCCTCATAGGGTAGACGTTCCATGCTTTGGGTCATTTTTATGGCCCTTCTCTGGATTCACTCCAACAGGTCTGTGTCTCCCCTGTACTGAGAACTCTACATCTGGACGCAGTACTCTAGTTGAGTTCTCACTAGCACAGAGGGGCAGGATCACCTTCCTCAATCTGCCAACCATGCTTCTTTTGATGCAGCTTAGGATACAGTTGTATTTCTGGGCTGTAAGGGCACACTGCTGGCTTATGTCCAGCTTCTCATCCACCAGTACCCTCAGGTCTTTTTGGTAGAGCTGTGCCTTACATCCCCCAGCTTGTACTGATAGCAGAGGTTGCCATGACGCAGGTACAAGATCTTGCACTTGCATTTATTGAACCTCATGATGTTCACCTGGGTCCACCATAGTCCACATTTTGATAGTTAAATTAAAAAGTCAGCTAATCTGTACAGTCACAAACTTACAATGCCATGTAGATTGCACTCCTCTTTCCCTCATTCTTCCCACTAGCTAAAGTACACACAGCAAACAAACAAAGCTGCTATCTTAGTTGAAAAATAAAAGAATGAAGGCCTCAGCTCCAGTTAGGATTTTGCTCCAGTGCTCAGGTAGCCTTACTTTCAAAAAAATGTTTTATTGCCAATGTGAATTCATCTGTCTTTCACTTCCAGCACTGATTCTTGCAAAGTCTTTTCTCTGCTGTACAAAAGAGCCCTTTGGTATTTTCTCCCTATGAGAGTACTCATATTCTGTAATCAAATCACTTCTCAGTCTTCTTTTTGATAAGCTAAACAGACTGAACTCTCTAAGTCTGTTACATTCCCAGAAAAAAATCATATTTGCTGAGCACCTGTCAGTCTATGTGGCACTTATTCACATTTAAACAGGACAGTCCATGCATAAAAAAAGAAAGCAGCAGAAAGTAGCGGAAGATAGCATGTTCAGAATACTCTGGATAGTTACATTCTTTTATTTTTCTATCTTTTCTTAAAAAAAATAATTAGCAAATAAATAAGCAAATAGTAAAAACTAAAAAGCATTTTGTCTGTGACTTCATATAGGCAGAAGGGATGCTACACTCTTGTTTTGGGGTCTGTTTTGAACCACCTTAAACTGTCCTATACCTTTAACAGTCATTTCTACTTAAATGCTTCAAATTCTCATTTTGCATCCATGGTGCATGCACGTGTAGCACACCACTGATGCAATAGTAGAGAAGGAGACTTTCCATTTAATCCACACTGTTCATTTTAGCATCCATTGAAATAAATCAGTAGGCTGTTTCCTTAAATCAGACTAAAACAGAGCTAAGGTCAGGTCACCTAAAAGTTTCTGCCATTTCAGGACCTTTCTCCTTCTATTGGCATGCATGGTTCATGTTTGGACTTTTGTTTAGGTTTGGCTTCTTATCCGTCACTGAATCTATTAGTCAGCACTTTTAGGGGGGTTGAATTTCCTTATACCTTTTTTGCCTATGCTTCCAACATCTGCTTTGGGTTTGTCTAAAATTCTTTTATTCAGTGTCTTCCAATTCTTTGTCTTAGAGCATAATGAATTGTGGTTTACCCTTTTCCCTCGATAATACAACCTAATTGCTGTGGATGGTAAATGATAGCGATACCTCTTCCAACTTCCACTGCCAGTCCCAGTAAAAAGAGAAATTACTTTACAGCTAGTCAAATCTAGTGCAAATGTGAATTTATGGTGATCTTTCCTTATATTTCTACTTAAAAATTGCTGTCAGCCCCCTACCTTTGTCAATATTTAGTCGAAGACTTTCAAGAAAAGGCTGATTTGTTCAGAGAAAGGAACTGAAAAAGAAACATAACGTATCAGGAGTCAAGGAGTATTCAAAACGAAATGATGCGTGATAAAGCACATCTAAAGGCAAAAAAAAAACAAACTGTAGTATTGCTCTATCAGAAGGTAAACTTGATCTCTAGATTGGGTTTGCATTATGCCCTGTCTACATGGTTAAATACTCAAGCCTAAGCTAAAATTTTCTCTAGTCTAGTTTTCTGGTCATCAAAAGTTTTCAAAAAGAGGAATTATTGCCAATACAGTAAAAAGAAGCCATATTCTCTCATTCTTTTCCTACGAGAATAACAACAGTTGGTCTGTTTTATCATTTTTTCCATCAGTGACGATAAAAACTTCTTTTATTGTTCTTCAGCTCATTCTGGGCACAGAGTTCTCCATTGGGAAGCCAAATAATAAAATCCTCGCTCAAGGGCTTGCTTGGAAATGGCTGGGCAAGGTTCCCTGGGTGTGACTTAGTATTAAGAGAGCTATAGATGACCACCCTAAAAGGAAATAAATTAAAAATACTGGTCACATTGCCCATAAAAAGACGTTATTTATTATCCCATTTGAAATTTCATCCTGCAGAGGCATATGTTTCTGTAGATTACAGGAAAAGAAAGTGCTCCTGTATGGTTTGTTAAAATGGTAGGGATTTCATAGTGTTTTTTGTACAGCTGGGATAGCCATCTGAACTCCCATTCTACAGTACATGGGAATCATAAAGATCTCTCTGAAAAAATGGCCAGCAGCAGTGAAAAGCATTGTGTCAGAGGTGTATTTCCGCAGAGCTTTGAAATTAAAGATGGTTTCTAGTTAAAAATAGATGCAAACATGCTGTCCTCTTTCCTGTGCTCTACATGTAAAAGTTTCACTTAATTAAGCTAATTAGGATCACTAAATCCCTAGGCTATGAGAGTGCTCTCAGTTCAGTTCCTCAGAAATGTGCAAAGGAACTGTAATGGGTTAACATGGTCACATTTGGTACGATGCTACAGTGAAGTCAGGGCAATGGAAAAAATTGCTCTGGGGACAGCATCTCATACAAATTAAACTGGTCTCACATCAAGAAAAATTCCCCTGCCATGTTCCAACGTGTTTCTTTTGTACTCATACTTTCTTCCTTTTGTGCTTCCACAGTATTGCCTTTTTTTATTAGTGCTTTGCTTTGATTTCTGTCATATCTTTAATTCAATGATGACTGTTCTTTTAAGAAACCTAACAAAGATCTGAAGCTATCACTGCCCTAATAAAAGGTCACCTGTTACTTGGCAAGCAAAATTCTGCAGCAAAATATCTCCAAACTCTAGGAAGAAGTTTGGTATACCTTGCTCTGAGCTTGGACAGATGACTATAATTTCTCATTTTCTCCCCACTTTTATACATGCTGATTAGAGCCCTTAGCTTCCTGGATTATGTTTCTGTAAATGAGATAGAGCTTGTAGAAAAAAAGAACTGCCTGCAGATCCACAATTACATTACTTCAGCAACACAATTTGTATTTATCAAATAAAATATAATCTTCACTGGTGGTAGAAGACAAAATTTGTCTTCCACCAGAATGCCCTAATTTGCCCTAATGTTCTTTTGTCTCTATTTTCCTAGTGATCAGTACACTAGCCACCAAGGATGGATCCTGTGCTGAAAAGAAGCATGTAGAGTTCAAAGGATTTCATCCTTCATGCAAAGCCCTCATTAAGATACATGACTGGTCTGTTCAATGTTGCAGTGTTATGAGCAATGAGAAAAGTGAATGCAAGTGCTTTGAAAAACAGCACACACAAAACTTGTCCTTCCAACTGTCTGAACTTCAGTCCTACACTGATGCCACCAATAATGATTTCAAATTTTGGTGGAAAGACTCTAATGCAGCCATACTTGCTTCTTACGTGCTGAAGGGGAGGGAAAACAGCAGAGGCAAGAAGGTTACTTTTCTTAAGACTTCACTGTGTTTGTACAGACAGGTTTGCATCATCGCTTCCTTTCAGTCTTCAGGTGGGGCAGCTTCAGGAGTAGAAGATAACTGATAGGAGAGAGGTAGACTTTATCAGCAAGGTCTGATTGAAAACAAATGAACAAGAATTGACTAGTGATAATTCCATGAGACAGGGTAGCTTTGTTTCATCTTCCTGGAAACAGTCCCTTTGAATTTTCCTCAAAAGATTTTTATCATCTCCAGAAAGCACACATCAGCAGAATAGCTGTGTATAATTTTTTTATTTTTTTTTATTTTTTTTAACTCAACAGAATTAGAAAACATGTTCCCAGGACTATACAGTGACCTACATACGGTAGTTTTCTTGGATACATATTTTTAAGCTTTGGGGTATTTTCATTAAAAAACAACAGAAACTTGGGACTACGGATGGACTGTTGGTTAGGGTTTATTTTTGTGGATTTTTTTTCATTGCTGTTTGTTTTGTTTGGTTGCTTATTTTGTTTTGTTTTTGAGAAAATCTACACATCCAAAAATCTCTAATTAAGCTAACAGCATTAACATATATCTACAGAAAGGGCAGCACAGGAGTTAAGGAAAGGTTTTGCATCCTTTCTCCACATATCAAAACATTTCATTCAGCCTCACAGAAACACTGTCAAACCTTAGGTCATTCAAATGTTGAAGCAAAGTATTCCCTTCAGAAATTTCACAGCTATTAGCCCTGAGTTACCACTGATAAATGATTCTAGAGCTGTAAAATTTCTTCAGACCCAAGAGGACATTTTACCCTAGTTTATTGTGGCCTTTCTGTCCCCTTGAAGAGAGGCCATCATTACTGATCAGCTGTGCTAATGCAATGTGATGCAATAGCTACAAAAAACAGCATCTATTTGCTCAGATTAGAATTTTGAAAAATTATGCTCTTTCATAATGGTAGTTTCTAAATGGAAATTAAAAAAAAAAAAAAAGAGAGAGAGAGAGAGAGAGCCTACTCCTTGATGAAATTTGGCATTCAAAAGCAAATAAAAAAATATCCTATTCTGCTTAGTTTTTAACATATTCATGATATGCACATACACATTGGGTGTATGGATGTTCTTGAGACCTCTGTATCTCTTTTCTTGCTCTCCAGATGCTAGTCATTTTTCAGTCACTGGGATTGCATTAAGTCTTCTAGCTGGGTTCACAGAATAGATGAATACCTTTACACATTGTCAAAGACGTTACTAACTCTGTGGCTGGAGAAATCTCCGTTGTCCTCTGAGAAATATCTTCTGTTTGGGGCACTGAATTGAAGTATTTCTCATGAATTGCTATTAAGATGCTTATGTTCTGATGACACGGATCTGCTCTAATCTGCTAAATCTGTCCCACATTCTGTGTCGTGTACTCTCTTACATGTCTGTGGCTATTTAGATCACTTTTAACACTAGATGTAATCACCTCTACAGCACTCAGTAGATCTGAATCTTATTTTCCATCCATATAGCTAAAAATCAGATCCCCTTCCTTCACACGTGTATCAGCCACGCTTTTGCTTTGCAAAACTGAACTTCTACTAGTCCTCCCAAGTAATCCACCTGTTATTCATGCAGATATGCTGAGTGACAAAGTGACTGCTTTGCTGTGCTGTACCCTAGCTGCTTCTAATTCCAATCAGCTTTACTAACGTATCATCTACATCTACAGCCTCATTTGCAACCACCGAGGTAACAGGATATCTGTGTGCCCTCCTTAGCACTCTAAATCATAATGAAAAGCATAATATTAATAGGAAAGCAAGTTTACAGAGTGTAATTGATTTCCATTACAATACTTACAAACCACTGGATTCAAGCTTGCTTGAAAATTATGGTAAAGGCAAGAGGGCTTGAGCACAGAACAAGTGCCATTGCAAAAACATCTGATACCTCTCCTTCAGAAATTAATTTTTTTTAGGTAGAGAAGCACCTCTCCACACATAATAGCTAGTATTTTATATCCATGTAGATAGGGATAAGATGTGCACAAACAGCATACATGGGCCAGATGCTTTTCCTTTGTTTTATCTGGAGAGGTAACGCCAGACTGGCTCTGATTTATTGATTATTATTTTTTCCGTTGCCTAAAAATGGCAGCATTGTGGCTGTAGTATGACATTATTAAACACAGAAAATAAATGAACATGAAGCAACCACTGCAGCTCTCATCTGACAAACAGAAGGAGCCTGGAAAAGCTTAATACATTATTCAGTAGCAAGTAGTGGAATCACAGGGCTAGCAGATGTAAAAGATTCATTGTAGAAGATACTCAGCCTCTCAGATGAGTATATGGCATGTTCTTGAAACCCATTAGAAGTATTAGTATGCAAAAATGGTGATAAAAATCTAAGAAATACTGTGCTCAAAATAAACACAATTTGGGATTACACCTTTTCAAATAGATTTTATTTGCCTTTTTACTTTAGTAGCACTTAAATGCTTTAGGTACATTTAACTTAGATTTATTAAGATATTTAACTCATATAAAATAAACTCTCTACATCTGAGAACATATTTCCTCCAAAATAATAACGCAGAAAAAATACATATAACAAAACAGAGTCTGCTTAAGTGAAAAGTTGCTGAAGTGAGATTATTTAATTATAGAGATTAAAATATAATTTCTTGAGTCATAAAATAACATTCTTTCACATGCAGGCTTTACAAACTGTTTACAGAGCCACAGATAGCCAAAGTTACATGTGGTCAGATTTACACTTACAATTTCTTTAGTTAGCTTTCTGATTAGCCAAACTCCATGGACAAAAACACGCAGATTGCTCTGATTCACTAGCTGTATAATTGTTCCCATGAAAATTTGGCCAGCTAGCCATCAAATCATATTTGTCAGGTCTTAAATAATTCATATTTACCAACTGTTATCTCATTAACAATTGACAAACATTTATTAGACGTAAATTATATCGTAGCTTGGGTTATGGACTCAAAAAAGTCACGTTTGTTTTGATGTTTTGGGAGGTTTGCTGTCTAACAAGCAACTGGGGAATGCAGAGGCATTTCGGACAGATTCCCCCTTAGGCAGACGGACTTCACTTCTCCAAGCCACAGTCTGGTGCACTTCTGCATGCCTAGCTGCAGCTCCACAGAGCATCTTTAGTAAGTGTCACAGCTCCCCGTGGGCACATGATTACACAGCCCTGAGATTTCATGTTCCTTTGCTTTCTAAGCCTAGCCCTGTCGTTCAGAAACACATAGCATCATTACAATCTGTCCTCATTTCTTCTGGAGTTCTAAAAACTACTTGCTTTATTTCATACTTGAAAAAAATATCTCACACTCTCAATATTTGGTGTAATTTAGCAACTAAACTAACTGGTCTAATGAATGGGATTCTTTCTCCTAAAAAGTCTTATCTTGTCTCTCTCTGCCTTTATACCACCACAGTAAAATGCCACTATACCTATACTAGCTGATACAGGTTTCCATTATAGGCAATATCATTTAAGGATGCCATTCAGATAACCTCCATTTTAGACATCCAATTAAGAATGTTATCAATTGGTCTCTGGGCAGGGTAATTTCTCTGCATTAAGCATATACAGGAAGTCTACACTGACCACATCTGATATATAAATTTACACTTAATCATCAGATGAATCCCAAAAATACTCTGTAGTTTTGTTTGCATCTAAAAAGAAATTATAAGTGTATATAAAAATTGCTGAAGGAAATCTTTCAGCCATTCTTTTTAAGCAATTAGTCTCAAATCACTCCTTTTTGCACATCCCTGGTTAAGCACGTTGTTACTGACTTACATTTACCTGCTGCTATTTAGTTTAGAACTCTACAGGGACTTATTTCTATTATTATGAGAACAGTTATTCCAACCATTTGACATCACATGAGTTGGCAGGTGAGTACTGAGGAGGTTGAGAAGTAAATGTTGTCCAGGAGTAAGTGTGAAATGAAGGAATGTGAGGTATTTTTTATAAATGGAAAGGTGGGAAGTGAAGAAAAAGCAGAAAAAAGGTAGCAAATAAAAATATAGAGATTGAGGGTATCTCAATGCAATCCCCCTTACACCAGCACGAGCATATTACATATAAGGGACTTAAAGAAACTCTTACTTTGATGCTGGTGTCTGTAAAGTTCTGGACTTGGATTCATTCTCAATCTACAAATGAAGGCTCAAAGAAGGAAAGCTGACTTGTACCACTATCTCATTCCCTTTTCAGACTGTTCTATTACTTTCCAACACTGCCAAAATGCTTCAGAGAAGTACCTGAATTCTCAGATGA
Organism: Tetrao urogallus; assembly: GCF_951394365.1. Classification (NCBI taxonomy): domain Eukaryota; kingdom Metazoa; phylum Chordata; class Aves; order Galliformes; family Phasianidae; genus Tetrao; species Tetrao urogallus. The sequence continues at coordinate 59,662,362 of NC_136813.1, read as the reverse complement.
TTTTCTGATGTATGAATGATTCTGCAAGGAACGAGACACAAAAAGAGGCAAAAATGCAAAAGGATAAACTGTAAGCTAACTGTTAATGTAAATGTCATAAAACAACCTAAGTCAAACTCTCGGCTTCCACCAGAAAAGCTGTTTCTGCTCCATCCCATTTCCAGTTATATGTCCTCATCACTTCACATTTGTGAGCTTGAGTTATATCTGCAGACCTAAAGACTAACCTAACAACATCAGCAAATGATTAATTTCTGGCCAGCCGAGGTTCCTGGAAGACATTATATTGGATCACAGTCAGAAGATATACAATATTTCTCCCTTTACCATTGGTGTTAAATGTTAAGAAAAAAAAGATGAGTAGAATCAAAATTCAGATTTATAGAAGCAGAAGAGGCCCTGTCAGCAGCAATATAAATTTATATGCCAATCATGAAACTGAAACAGTAGGATCAGAATAGTCAGAGCTCAAGCTTAGGAACACTATCATTGAAATGAACAGTTGACCCAGGTCAAGGCCCTTAGCCAGATACAAAGGTAATCAGAACCCCAGGGAGCCACAAGACAAGGTCTTCAGATTGTGCTGCCAATGTATGCATAATGAAGGTATGGGTGTAGATGAATTCCACATGAAGAATACTTCTCTAAAACAGATTTGACATTTAATCTATAATAACTTGTCTATTGAAGTATCAATCAACAGAACAGATGTTTTGCATTTCAGTCATTTGTTCCATCTTTCAGTTTTAGCCTAACAACCTGCACGTACATGTACATCATCCTCTTAGCTCCAGACTCAGGGAGGCAAATCAGTAACTAGTGTCAACTGGATTCTAGAATTTTATTTCTATGTGAAAATGAGATATTGTTGTGTTTGTTTCCATCTCATATCTGGAAAGTAATTCATAAATTACTCATAACATTAACACACACACAAAAAGACAAAACTACTTTGAAAATGCTGAAATGATCCTTTGTTTGAAATGAACTTTTTCAGAATTGCTGCATCAAATGGTCTTTTTCAGTTTTGTCAAGACAAATGGAAATGATTCATGACTTACAACAAAAATCTGAACTTCAGGCATTTTAGCTTACAAAGAGGAGCTTGAGGGAAAATGTGAAAACAATTTTCAAAGATGGAAAAGGGTTACAGAAAGGGCAAAGAGAAGAACCTGTGCTCCATGACCAGAGTAGATAATACAAGAAGTAATGGACTTAAACAGCAGGAAGATGGAAGTAATGTTATACAAAATCTTTTCTAGGAATGAAGAAGAAATGAACTGAGTTGTTTTGGGAAGGATAATATTCTTAAAGAATATAGATGAGTGTCATTAATGCGCCTTGTGGCTGAGGGATTGCACCAGGTGAACCAATAGTTTCTTTCAGACATACAAATTGAATGCTGAACTGAAACCATATGAGATTCATTATGACCTGCAGCAGTTAGTGCCCCATGTAGTAGCGTTCAACCAGCAGTGCCCAGCAGTGAGATCCCCATGTTACATAATCACTCCAAAATAATGCCTCCTATTTATTTCCATGGAAATTACCACAGAGACCTATAGCTACAGCAACTGGTTAGATAAAAGACCAGAAAATGCCATAATGACCAAATATATGACCATATAGATTACCTGGTATATTAATTTAATTGACAGAACATAGCAATTAGATTACCATTTTGCAGTAGCATGCCAACATGGTGATTCCAGCATGTGCTGCCTTTGGGTTTCTTTTGGAGAGAGAAGTGGAAGGTTTCTAGTACTGGAAATTGTGTAGGTAGTGGGAAGGCAGATAAGAAAATCAAAGCCATTCCCTTATATTTGTTATTTCATAGAAACATAGAATCACAGAATAGTTTGGGCTGGAAAGGACCTCACAGCCCACCCAGCTTCACCCCTGCCATGGGCAGCGCAGCCCCTCACCAGCTCGGGCTACCCAGGGCCCCATCCAACCTGGCCTTGAGCACCTGCAGGCATGGGACACCACAGCTTCTCTGGACAGCTGTGCCAGTGCCTCACTGCCCTCTCAGTGAAAAACTTCCTCAACATATAACCTAAATCACCCCTCCTTTAGTTTTAAGCCATTCCCCCTTGTACTATCACAATCAGAACATGTAAAAAGTCAGTTTTCTTCCTGTCCACAAGCTCCTTCTAAGTACTGGAAGGATGCAAAGAGGAGCCCTCTCTTCTCCAGGGTGCACAAGCCCAATTCCTTCAGCCTTTCTTTTTAAGAGAGGAGAGGAGAGGAGAGGAGAGGAGAGGAGAGGAGAGGAGAGGAGAGGAGAGGAGAGGAGAGGAGAGGAGAGGAGAGGAGAGGAGAGGAGAGGAGAGGAGAGGAGAGGAGAGGAGAGGAGAGGAGAGGAGAGGAGAGGAGAGGAGAGGAGAGGAGAGGAGAGGAGAGGAGAGGAGAGGAGAGGAGAGGAGAGGAGAGGAGAGGAGAGGAGAGGAGAGGAGAGGAGAGGAGAGGAGAGGAGAGACATTTACTACTTCTGTTGACACTTTTAGAAAAATCACTGCTCTAGAACAGTTTTTCCCTTTCCTAAAGCAGTACTGTTTTCCAGCAGACTTGCTGTCTATCAAAGTGGTGTCCTCTGACCTAGAATCCCGATCACGATCACCTTCAATCCTAGAATCACGATCACCCTCAGAAATATTCCTAAGGATGCAGGCCCCTTACATAGCAAGCAAATTGAATGAGGTGTCATGTCTGTGAGAACAAACAAGTAGTTCCATCTACTTTCCACTTCTTTCATTATTTGCTTCTGTTAAGTTCTATGACATTCCCAATGGCACAAGCAATACATGAAATCAAAGATACCATCATTATAATTATAGTTACTTCAAAAAACAGATTAAAATCATCTGCTGTTGTATATTGTTGCAAATATTTTGCACAAATCTCATGTCAAAATATTAATTATATTTGTCCATTCACATGTTGCATACAGAGAGGAATGAAAATATTCATATACAAGATGCTTTCCACTTACTGATTATGAATCCTGCTTTGTTTTGGACAAAGCTATAAGTGAAGATGGCACTTACGAAAATGAACTATCAGTACTAGCTCGAGCCAGGCAGTGTGCCAACAAACTGTGGAAGAGCTACAGGGAGAAGCTTGCTGAAGAGCCTATAGCTTAATGTCCAAAATCCTTTCTACTTCTGTCCTCACTCTCTCTTGATCAGTGAGTGCCTAAATAATGAACAATGATCACATGTATGATGGCTTGGTAACATAAACAGGAGACGATTAGGATGAGGCCACCAAAATCAAGCCCAGGCATCAGAAAAGTTTTTGATTATTCTTATCTTGACATTATGACATAATTTTGACATAATGACATCTCGTGTCATTAGTGATAGGACCAGGGGGAATGGTTTCAAGCTACGCCAGGGGAAATTCAGGCTGGACATGAGGAAGTATTACTTTTCAGAAAGGGTGGTCAGGCACTGGAATGGACTGCCCAGGGAGGTGGTGGAATCACCGACCCTGGGGGTGTTCAAGGAAAGACTGGATGTTGCGTTGAGGGACATGGTTTAGTAGGAGCTATTGGGAATAGGTGAACGGTTGGACTGGGTGATCTTTTAGGTCTTTTCCAACCTTAGTGATTCTATGATTCTATGATTAAACTTTAAAGAAGTTATTATGAAATTAAACATGTTGTCACCAATTTTAACTAATAAATACTGTCAGAGTGTCTTCTTTTCCTCAGCTGGAAATCACATGGCACTGACTGAAAGCTCTGAAAAATGCTCTTCCCTTCACAGCATCTGGCTTTTTGGCAGCTTTGACTGACTCATTTCATTGGCTATTTTTGCACTGCCTGCAAATCTTTCACACTGCTGTTTGTCTGTTTGGATTAGTTTGTACTCTTGGAAAATGTTTTATTTAACTCCATTTGAATGTTGAAAATTTTATTGAAAAAATCATGCAGTGCATGAATCTCTCATCCTTGACTGTCAAGCCTTCTTTTAGAGAAGAAGAGAAAGATGTGATTGATGTAAGGCAGAATTTAAAGAGTAAAGAGGTAGGTTACAATGAAAAACAAATAAGTAAAAATAAAACACAAAACCTGGATTCCTCCATTATCATTCAGGGCTTCCTTCTCTGTAACACTTACCTCCCTTGGTCTAATCTACACACGAATAAAAGAAAAGCACACACTAAATTCAGTTATTAAGTTAGACACTGTCTTTTACCTTGTCCTCTGATGGAACAAACACGTCTTCTGACATATAAACTGGAGTTTCTGAGAACTATTTTTCTGAAAGTATTAAAAAACTTCATTCTTCTTTTTAGTATTTTATCTCCTTGTAACCTCTTATAAGCAGTACAAACTGACAGTTGTACTTAGATTCAGGGTAAAAAGAATGACTTTGTGTCTCTTAGATAATTAAATTTAAAAAAAAAATACTATTAAAGCTTCTGTCCATAATGACAAACAGCATTCTACAGCTATTTTCCAGTTCTCTGACTTTCTCTAAGGCTTTTGACCTGTTCTATTATAAACAATAATTAAATTTAAATGTAATGTTTGAACACAGACATCAAACTTCGATATTCAGGCACCTAAATCTGGAATAACATTTAAAGATGCTGAGTCAGAATCATTGACAAAAGAGAGGTCACAACCTTCAGTAATGAAGTTAGTTGAGTGTATAGATACAGAAAACACAGAATACTTGTAGGCATTATTGTGCAAAATAATGACCTTATTTTTTCATTTGCTTTGGAATGTTGTGATTGGAATTGGCCAAAACTAAGCACACTAAAACTGTGTCTCTTTACCTCCACACTGCCACTTTAGAATAACTCATGTTATGCATGCATGGCTATACTACATAAAATTTCTCAGTCAACAGAATCTGGCTTAACAGTCTAATTGCTGGTATGATACTGTGTTTTCAAGTGTAATTGTATTGTGTTTTCAAACATGAAACATGATCCCATAATCCAAGAGCTACTGAGGAACCTGGGGGGCCTCTGGAGCTCTTGCTACCCCTATTGAATGGTGAGGAGCTGTGAAAATCACTAGAGCTCGATCACTTTCAGTCCATGGGTCAAAATCCATTTCAGCCCAGGTTGTTCTAAGATAGAGTATGTCTTGCAACAAGGGTATCAAAGCACCAGGCTGGTTTGCCAGATTACAGGCTTACTAATACTTGCACATATGTTGTAATTCCTTACATTTAGAAGCATCTAATACAAAGAGACAGGTTGCAGGAGTGAAACAATCCAGATATACTCACACTTTGCAATGCCCAAAGTTCCCCAACTTGAGGCTACTCTAGGTTGTAGAATTTGGAAACCTTTGCTTTTGAGCATTAGTATCATCAAATACGTTATTTCACTCGTGCCCTTCAAGACCACGCTCCCACCATTACAAAGAATTTCACACATCCTGCTTTCAACATTGCCAGTGTCCTCTACAAGTCATCATCCCTCCACCCACCCACAGTTCCACCTCTTCTGCCTCATTTCCCCTTAGCTGTAGAAAAATTAGTACATACTATGACCACTTTGGACAACAGGCCAACAAAAGGCCACCACTTTCAAGCTCATGGTGAAACATTTCCCTGGGTGACACATTATTTTAGGGCTCTTACTTCTTCATCCAACCACTTTCCATGAAATACATCATGTTTAACTATCTTGGTGAAAGGTAGCTGAAATTATGCCAGCGGATTTGAAAGATATTAGAAGGGGACAAGGAGACAGATGGACTGTGAAGATGATTGCCCAAACCTTGTTTCTTAAGGCAATTGGGTTAAAAACGTCTTCACTCTAATTTAGCATAAGGAAATCATTTTAGTGTCAATAACTACTTAAAAAAAACTTGGCACACCCTGAAATGTCCACACCGACTTATCTGGATTTGATAGTGCTTGGAGTCGTGATTACTGTATATGTATGGATTTATCTCACTGTGCAAAAGTTGCCATGGCAACATCCCTCTGCAAATAATTATATAAAAATAAATGAAAGATTTTATGAGCATACATTAAAGCTTCAGCTCTGATATAGATTATTTTTTGCAAATTGAAGAAAAGGGTTATGTGGAATTCTTCTTGATATGCATATTTATTTGTCACACTCAAGGAAATAAATTATTCTTTAAACATTTGCTTTTTTGCTAAAATTTATTAACCCAGAAAACAAACACTGTCCAAACACCAGCTAAGGGATAATAAATTTTATGTTCTTTAAAGCCGAGGGTCAGAGGTACACGTTTTGAGCCTCCCTCAAAACTGTGAAGCAGATTTAAAGCAGCCTTAACTAGGCCCCTGGGATTCAACTCGTATGGACAAATTCCCAGCAGGTGCAGGACTATCAGCGAGCTACTTTTATGTCCTTTACACCTCAGACACAGGCTGTGACCATGGAGAAGATGCCTAACTAATATGTCTGGCTTCCTTGCATCTCTGGCTGTCTTAATACAGCACATATTAGCACACACTCGCTAGAGTTAGTACACAGTAACCTGCTCCCTATCCTCTGGCATGTCTCCAAACATATATATACATAATATATATACAAATATATATAACATATATATTTAACCCATTCTCTGGGCCATGTCCTGTAATGAATCTCAGTACAGAGCTCTGGTTTGACATGTACTGAACAGTTTATGCAAAGGGGAATTGGCTACTGAGTATTTTCATCAGAAGGCAATGAAATCTCTCCACTAAAATTATGTTTTTGTGTGTAGGAGTGCTCCTGAAAACATTGGTGGGAAGGGCAGTGGAGAACTACTGTTCATCACAAAACTAGTCAGGAAGAGAACTGTGTTCACTGGATGGTTTCGTCAGTGATAGCTGCTGTTTTCATCAAACTTGGTGAATCAGGAAGCAATATTTACATGTGCAGCCTGACTGGTTGGCATCATTCTATATTATCTTCAATATTTTTGATAATGAAGAGGTAGACACAAAACCAACATCAATAGTTCAATATTTCAGACTATTTTGAATCACGGCTTCTATAATTATAACTTGAAGCCTATCTAGAATTATTATAAAGTCTGTTATATGGAACAGGTGGATAGTATACGTGCATGTACATATACGTGTAATTATTGAGACATTTATACTTCATATAACTATTATGTCTATATAAAATACATCTAAAATACATAGTCAATAGAACCAAAGAAAAATAAACTACCTCCCATTATGAACTTCAAATCATTTAGCTGAAAATACCTGCTGTTGTTTTGTAGCTTTTCATATTCCTCCGAATAGAAGCAAAGATCCACTTTTCAGTGTGGTTTTAAGGACCAGCACCCAGCTTTTTTGGACTAAAGCTGAAAGTGACTTCAGAGCCAGAATTTTCATAAGTATTGTCCTGAAACCAGTTCCCTGTATTTTTTGCCAAGAGACCAATAGCCTAAATATCTCCATCAAATGATGCTGGCAGCCTGTTAGGTAAGCAAGCTTCAAATTCTTTGATGTAAGAAGCTTGAATCCAGCTATATGTCTAGTTTGAACATGAGTAATCTCAATGACCTGATTATTGTTAATCTAAACAAACATGTCACAGTTTTCCAAAAATGAGCAGACCAACCCAGACTATGAAGCATTGCTTTGACAACCCCACTGAGAAACTCATACATCAAAGGTTTTTAGCTCAGGCCTTTGAATTCAGGCATAACTATAACTACACATTTTAGAAATCAGAATCGACAGCTACAACTGACAATGGTCTGTATTTTAAACTAAGATGAATATTTGATTAAATATAGTACCCACACATTCAGGAGCAGTATCCAAAAGTGGGAATGGTTTAAGGCTCATGACCTTTTAATTTCTTCTGTTCCAATAGTGATGGCCCTAACTCTGTTTGCAATCTTTGCCTTGCTGTAAGGAACAGTAGGAAACCACCTTGATCAACAGGTACTCCCACACTAAAAGGTATCAAACCTTCCCTGACACTATTATAACAGTCCTCAACCAGTTTGTACAATGACTATAATCTCACAAAAGGAGGACCTAATACCTAAGAGAGGACACAAAATGGGGAAATATTGAGAAATTGGACCATGTATCACATTTCAGAAAGCAAAAAACACAAATCAAAGGTCCCTGCTTGTAGAACAGGGAGGGCATCCCTTCAGTATCCAATCACACAATTGGTTTAACACTTAGCATTAAACAAGACACACCACTGGCCATAGGACAGATATCTTGCTATCACTAAGAGCAAATGCTCATGAAATATCCCATTGCCATTTGTGTCTGGTTTACAGTCCTCCAAAGAAAGTAAAACACCATATTCCTCCTTGCTCTTCCCCAAAGTCAAATCATTTATCTGGTGTAACATAAATAAATAAACAAATAAAACTACTTCTTCTACAGGAAATGTAATATAAAAGCACTAGCAGTACATGGAACAAGCACACTTGACCAAGTTTGTTTAATCCTTCTTTACAAGTACCAATAAGGGTACCAAAGGTACCAAAAGCAACACTGGACACTTTAATCACGGGCTTGAGTAACAAACTCCAGAATTACTCTCACCTTGTCACAAAAATACTGTTGGGAAGTGTTCTCATGAAGCTATTTCAGATCTTCTCTGTTAACTGGAAGGCTGTTCTTTTAATGGCCAGAAGCACTGTTCATCTTAACCTATCCTTCCTTAGCAAGGATCTGCTAAATCCGCAGGAAAATGCAGCAGGGTGATCATTATATAGCAAGGTACAATGCAAACACAGTCAGCTGTGACCTAAATGTGGTTTGCATATTTTTTACTATTCTGGACTAGCTTCAGGAAATCACTGCAGCAGGTGAAACTACAGCATGCTGTTTCTTCAGATAAGTCTGCTACGATGGCCTGGCTTGCCACTGAGTATACAGTAAATAAAAAAACATTGCAGATTTTTTCAGTACACTCCCTCAAAACACCATTTTGAGGGCTGAATATATATATAAAACTGCTTTGAGAACACTGGTCTTATTCTAGCTGCTTTAACCTCTGCTAAAATATTGTTGTGAAAACAGACGTCATCCCTTGGATAAATGACAGCTTGCTTGTCTTCTGGAAAAAGGAAAATTGTACACAGGTCTCTCCAAAAATAATGCCTTCTATTTATTTCCATGGAAACTACAACAGATACAGAGCACAATAACATTATTTGATACAGAAAATTCTCAGCTACAAAAGCCATTTTTCAACATGCTGTGTTCATGTCCTGTGTTTGGTCTTCATGAATGTTCAACAAGCATCAATGAATGTCAATGGATGCCTTATGGAGGAATTCACTGACAAAGTTTTGCTTCATCTGCACTTCCATGTCAGACACATTGTGTCAGAGTGCCCCTCTGCTGCCATCTGTCAAACAACAACAACCTGTGATGGAATATCGGTGGGAAGGCTCAGCCTCTACTGTGATACCACCAACATCCACCTCTGATGTCGTGGGCCAATATCATGACATAGAGGACATTGCTTTCAGAGCAGCCCTCATACATACACAGGGGAAAAGAGTATCCATAGTAAAATGTGAGCTAATAATTGCCATAAAAAGTTAGAGAGATTCATATATTTCTCAAGAAAATCCCTCTTAGGATCCAATTAGATACCTGAAATGTTACCTGCTTAATGATGTGCATAGTTAACTCAGTAGCTCAGCTCCTCTTACCTGCTCCCAAGCCAAGGTTCAACATCCATCTCTGTCATCGTGGGCCAATATAATAAATACTTTCAGAGCAGCCCTCATATGTGCTGCATGCAAGAAAGAAAACAATCTGGAGTCCAGAGTGGCTTGAATTTCAGCAAATCCACTAAGAAAGAAGCTTAAATATGGTTCTGAGGTGCTACCCTAAGTCTTTTCTGCTTCATCTCTTCTCTTTTTTAAACTGATCAAATATCATTATATTTGACAGTTTACCCCGTCAAGGACATTTCCTCATTATTACCAGTTCACATACTTTCTGTTCCTTAGTGTAAATAAAGATCCTAATACTTTGCTGTAGAGTAGAACAATCTGGGTACTTTTTCTCAAAGAAGAAGTTTAAAAGAGAGCATAGCACCACTATTTATGGCTTCAGATTTTATTTCTGGTGATTCAATTTAGTACCTATATCATAATGCTAATTCCAATGACAGTTAATATACTCATGGAAACCACACAAGTTAGATTAAGGTCTAGATCACCATCATAGAAGGTAAAATAACAAAAAAGGATTTTGCACACAGCAGATTTTTTTTTACTTTTTCTCATTATAAAAGCTTATATTAAATAAGCTGACAAATTCAGATTTTGTACATATGCAGCAACCCAACAGTAACCATTTCTACATACTATGATTGTATTGTTTGTATTGTATAGTAGCACATGTGATGGTGAAGTTGTTTCTAAGTGTCTTCCCATTTGTTCACTTTCTTGTTACTGTATTTTTGTTTTCTGATAGAACTGGTCCTGGAATCTGGTCATTATTGTCCCTGATGCAGCAGGGGATAAGCATATGTCTGAAGCATTATATGTCTGAATCACTACACAAATAGTTGCTCACAAAATTCAGACATCTTCTGCACCATCGTGGATGCTACACACTTTTAATGCTTTATTTAAAAACAAATCTGATTTTCTAAAGTCAAGCTAGGTTTATTGTCATTCCTTTCAGTATTTATAGGTTTGGATTAGAATCCTGTAACCATATCCATTAGATAGCATGCACATTTTAAGGATACTAATACCAGAGCATCTATTCAGCACTTGGGCACGAGCAGACAATTTTGACAGGGCTTATGCCAAGAAGGATTCTTCCATGAAATATATCATGCTTGCAGTCATTTTGGATATTTATCTTACTGAGTTTCTATTTTTCAACAACACATGTGACATACCACATATTGATCCATGGATGCCTCATTAGGGCTTGGCTCCCTTTCATGATACTGCATCACTTCTACTACTTGGATTCCCATAAGTCACGCTTTTCCCCTTGGCCTCCACCACTACAGTGCAGCCCATCTGCAAGCACTCTATGCCTGGGAGGAAGGCCGAGAACCTGGTCTTCTAAAAGAGCAGCTAGCATCTGCTTAGGAAGTAATCCTTGCAGGTAGAGCTCATGATAAGTCAATCCAGCCCTTTTGGGGGAAGCACCAAACTCCCTAGGAACTAACTGCCTTGAGGATGTTCTCAGAACATACTAGAGGCAGAATTCTAAGCAGGTCCATCAGTTCTCTTCTAACCTGTCCAAATCTGCTGCGTGAGAATGAAAGTACAGTGAAGCTAGTATGATGTTTTCCAGAAGCACTGGGCTTGCTGTCTATGTCTGCACAGCTCAGTACAGATGTACCACAGCTCCAACTGGGCTCCAAACAGTAGTAACATCCAGAATGTAAGTGTAAAATAAGTCACAGAGATTCAACTTATTGCAGTACCAGATTTTGAGAATATTTGGACTGAAATCCCTAATCTCCTCTAGAATCTCTGAAGGATGAAGGGGAGATGCCATGTGGAAAACATAAAATGCTGAATGCTGATGCTCTCGATTTTTTTCATGTGGAACACTGTATAAAAACCGCTGAAGGAGCAGCACTCCACTCCATTACATGCTTCACAAAGATACAGCCATGGTGAAATTCATAAATACGACTTCTCAGGAGGAAGTGGGAGTCACTGCTTAGTGAGTCAGTTGAAGCTATCATGACTGAGGCAGATGTGTATTGTTAAGTGACTTTCTAACAACATTGCTTCTTTCTGTAGTTAGAGTTTGCTATATAGTTACTATCTTGGACTCTTTTGCATTGACGTTTTGCCAGAAAACAATAAAGGAGATCTAGAAAATGCAAGCAGATTTATACCTGAAAACTTTAAAAGCTTGGGAAGACACTTCACTTCAAAATTCTTCTTCTTCCTTTTCAAATGTTTATCTCTTCTGAACTAGGCTTAAATTTTAAAATGTCCCTGACTAAAGAGCCGCCAAATCTGACAGGTAAGGGAAATATGCTAGTACACATTTTGGCAGATCCTGAGAGTTTGCTGTGAAATCTGTGAGTGCAGTGAAGGAGAACAGACACTCAGAACCATCTCTTTGAAATGTGTATTCTTATATGAAAGGTTTGTGAGCTAAGAGATGAGTGACTTTTTAAGAGTTACCTTATGTGGAGAGGTGGGTAATTTCTTTCTCTAAAATGCCTTTTCTCTTAATTTTGAATGATGTCACCTCTCAATTTATGAGGATTATTTGGGGGTTTGATTTGCTCATTCTCAATTCATTAGAACTATAAAAACATTACATATAAAAACAGAAGAGCCTTGAGGCGCATTTATTCCTCAAGAACTTGTGAAGCCCTGAATCAAAGAATCTGCTATTTTTCTAGAGCAGCAGATAACAAAATGGTGCATGAAAACACAGGGACAAAAATGAAATCTTAGTGAAAAAGAATATAATTTATTTTTGAGGAAGAAAAAAAAAAAGAAAAAATGCCTGTGGAGAATTTCCTCGATTGTGTTATATTATAGACTGAACTCTATCTTTGTATTACTTTTCAAAAGAGATAAAATCCAAAGGTAGGAAAATTCTTTGCAAACATTTCTACCCCCTTCCATGGGGATCTAAATTCATCTTTTTCTGCACCCTCAGCCCAGTGTGTATTATTTCAATTTTGATGTTACTGACTGTGATAAGGGCAATAAGGAATTGTGAATTTGGCAGCTGTAAAAGATGGAAAAGGATCCTCCAGCTGTGTGTCTTTATTTTATAACTGTTGGAACGACAAACACTGTGCTAACGACCACCTTTTAGACATATACACCCGCCACAGGAAAATCAAGACTTTCTCAAATGTGGCCAATTACCCTGAAGTTGGCAAGCTGCTCCAGAGTGAAAGTTACCCAAAAATCTGCCACATGAGCTCTTCCTGGGGAGTGAGCAGAAGTGGGGGTCCATCCACCAAAGACAGAGGGGCATCTTCAGTCCCACGTTGGGATGGTGCAACATCACTTCTCTATCTGTGATGATGGTGCCCAAAGAAGTCAGCTCTGGGACTCCCCCACGGCAGATGTCTGTGTCCTGACAGAGGACAGAAATCTGTCTCACATTGTTTTGGATTTAAGTGATTTGTACAGCTTCTCATTCCTTGAGGTTTCCAAAGCACCAAAAAGATAAATATCAGAGAGATGCTGCTTTGTCATCTCAGAACAGCCTCTGGAACTAGGAGTGATGAAATAGCTGAGAATATACTTTGTGCCAAAGGCAATTCATTTGCATGAGCTGCACAGACAAGGTGCTTCTCTTTCAGAGCATTTGTGCAATAAGGACACACTTTCCAAAAGTAGTAAGAAATGTGGAAAACAGCTAAAGAGACAGAGATTGACCTCACTTCTGAAAATCAGACTTTATTTAAACCCTCATCCTCCGCTTAGCAACTGTTTCTGAGCCACGTCTGAGCCTCGTCTTCAGACTGAAATGATAGTGCTTGTAATCTACAGATACAGACTGTAGATAAGCTTCTGTCACAGCACAGACAGTGTTACTTGAAATGAATCAACAAGCATTTGGAAGTCCACAACACACACTGAGCCTACAGTCTTCTGTACCTCAGACTTCCACAGGATTATCTGGTCTTTGCCAAGACTAAGAGATGAGACATAAGCACACATGCACACAGGCACACATAATCACAGAATCACAAAATGGTTTGGGTTGAAAGGAACCTCACAGCCCACCCAGCCCCACCCCCTGCTATGGGCTTCCCCCCACCAGCTGAGGCTGCCCAAGGCCCCATCCAACCTGGCCTTAAGCACCTCCAAGGATGGGGCACCACAGCTTCTCTGGGCAGCTGTGCCAGCACCTCACCAGCCCTTGAGTCAAAACCTTCCCCGACATCTAATCTAAATCTCTTTCAGTTTATAACAGTTCCTCCTTATCCTGCTACTACCTACCCACATAAAAAGTGGACATCTATGGCATAGACGGAGCAGCTGCCTGGAGAACTTCTCATCATTACATTTAAGCGTTGTCTCTGAGCAAACTGTCACAGCACACGTGTGCAGCAGTGCCACATAGTGCTGTGCCATGCCAGCAGGAATCCACAGCTGGCTACAGTTGGAGAGCAAAGCCTTCCGCAGAGATGCCACTTGCAGAGCTGCCATTCTCTCCCAGCATCCCTCTCTGAGGGGGGATGTGTGTTGGATGAAGCTCTCAATCTTGGCTTTTGTCCCTGTTCTGCCAGCAGTAAATGAAAGCATTAAAGCTGCTATTACACCTGAGCAGTACCTCTTACCTTTCCATTTGTCTGGGAGGGGACCCCTTGCTTTCTGTGCAGCAGGGTACTTGCAGAGGAGGGCTGGCTGATGTACAGACACGTTGTCTCGCCTCGAGGCAGCTCAAGAAATCTGAGACGATTTGTATCAGTTGTATGTGTTTACAGCAGATGCAATTGCAGGCCTAGTTCTTGGCAATGCAGCAGTGAGAAAGCTGAAAGAGAGCGATAGCTCCGACCTGTTCTCATGAAATATTAGTTCTCTGGGTTATGCCAAGGACAGGACAAAAGCTGAATAACTGATTGACAATATATGTAAGCCAATTTGTCCCCCAAAGCCCCAGAATAAATTTCTCCATTGCGATAAAATGAGAGCTGGGGTTCACTGTTTTCTAAGGGAAAAGAAAGTGATTTATCTGTGTAAGCTTGGTTTGAGTTTTCTCTACTGACAGCAATCACAGCTAGCAGCTGTGGGTGCCATGAAGGGGATGGGCCCTTACTTTCCTCTGCGCCAGGGAGAAGTGCCAGCAGAAACATCTTTTCAAGATGTATTAATGCTACCTGTAACCAAATGTGATAACCAGTGTTGTTCGTAAAAACACAGCTGTTTCCACCAGATATCCCTTAAGCAGATATGTTCTGGTCAAGCTGTCACTGCTCTTTCTCATAGGCTAGCCTGCACAGGTCAAATAAGAAAAAGAAAGTCTCCCTTTTGTTGTCAAAGGATAGGAGCTTTCACCGGGTATTTCCTGACCAGTTCTCTGCCAGATTGTCCTGAGAGCTGGAGCCCAACCCTGCAGCAGGAAGCCTGGCAACTTCAAAGCACCAGCAACCTGGAAAGGGAATCAAAGCAGGTAAAGGCTTCCAGATGCTGAGCTTCTCAGTAGCTGTGCAGGCAGACAGCTGGAGACCCAAACAGATCAGGGCTCCGTGTCAATTATGGTTAGGATTGTTTGATATACTTAGACAAATTATGGATCTTTTCCCATTCCATAGGAAATTCCATTTTGCTAGATGCTGTCCTGATGTAAAATTGCTGGGGGAGTGAATGTGGAGGACAGGGCTTTCTGGAGCACATAGTCTAGACTCTGCCTTTCTTTAGGAGGCGGGCACTGAGAGTCTGCTGCCCAGGACACTCTCCAGCTTCCTGAAAACTGTGCTGGGTGTTTAATGCATCTCTGAGCACTAAAATATAGTAAGGCTCTAGTCTTAGGGATCAGTCTGACATCCATTTAATCCAGCTCTGCTTTACTCTCCCTTATATGCAAACGTTTGACAGGTACTTTAAGACTCTCAGGTGCACCAGCAGTGAAGAAGCTCTGCAGCATGAACTACACCCAGGTGCTGATGCCATGATTTTAAAAGTATGAGCATCTCATCATGAAAAATAGTGGCAGGGAGGTTGGAACCTGATGATCTTTGAGTCTCACTTCCAACCCAAACCATCCCATGAGTCTATGATAATATTTCCTCTTTAAACCAATGGAAAATATGCCTTTAAAAGTTTGAGCCTAAATTGCCACACTTAGGCTATTCTCAGCGCTATATTGTGCTGCTGGAAAGAATCCATTTTTGCTCTTTTAAAATGCGTAGTCCCATGCTGACTTGCATACTGTTTAGACAAGCCTAATGCTCTACCTCTCCTCTGGTCTATTTAAAGAAAATCAATCAGCATTCCTCTGATGAACTTCACTGGCACTGCTGTTAGACACTTGCTTAGACTTGCCTGCTTAATGGAACACATTCTTATTCAAAGCACCTTTTTTAAAAGAAGTAATGGAACATCTATGAGTTTACCAAAAAGGGGTCACAGGTGAACAACAATTACTGGCAGAGAAAAATCCTTCTCAGGCAGTCACCAATTGCAGGTAGGAGTTCCTTTTAAGGTTGAACCATTGCCTTAAGCGCTTTCACTTGTGCACACACTGGATTAGCTATGCACCAGATAAAGAAAAGGAAACAAAAGCTGAAAAACAGTCGTGGAAAAGGAGACAAGGGGCAGGCAAACAGGCTCTTAAAACTACGAACTTCAGATAAATGTTTGGGAAATGTTTGAGTTTAAAGCAATTCCTTAATTCACCTCTTGAATTTATACTGAGCTCTATGTCTATCAGCTTCCCCTTCCATTTTTTGTCCATTTGTCAGTCGTTTGACTGTAACTTCTATGAGCAAGGAAGCAACCTTCTTATCTGCCCAGAACTGTCTGGATGTAATTTCATCTCTAAAAAAATGCCAGGTATAGACAAAACGAATCTGTGCAGATAATTTGAGATCTCAGATCTTTCAGATGAAAAAACTCACTTCTTATAAATTGGCTTGTTGAAACAAAGCAGTGAAGTGGCAGCATGCCTCTGACTGGTCCTTGCTTAAGACTGTGTATAGGTACACACAGTATGGAATGTGTGGTGCGCAATGCTGTTTGTGAATCTCTATACTGCTGTATCTTAACAATCTGTCAGTTGCATACATTTTCAAAGGAGATCCATTTCTGCTTTGAAGTCAGAAGAAAATTATTTTGCTTACATCTTTTATTTCCTTCCACTTGCTCTCAGTTCATTAAAAAACAAACAAATAAACATAGCCTGTGGGCAAACTAACCCCAATGACACCAAAAGAATAATTACTGGTTAATTTCTGTAGTAAAGCTCCTATGTTCCCTTATGTAGTTCACTCTGCATATCTGGAGGTCTTTTAAAACCCTCTCATTATGCCAGCCACGTTCATTCCTGTCAGTTGTGCAGGTGAGAGAAATTGTTTGGGGACAGCAAGTGAGCAGTGATGCATTCTGAGCTCTTACACTCTCCTCTGCAGAAGGATGACAGGGGATCTGGTCCTCCTGCTATGCCCACCCTCCCTCAGACCCACTGCTTATACCACAGCCCAGCTGGAGACACACCGCTCCCATCAGGCTGCTCACCAGCATCTGTCTACTCATACTCACACTGTGAAAAAGTGTAGATAGTGTCAGTGAGAAGCTTTTCAGCTTCTCATCCCTAACATCCACATTTACTTTGCGCTGCAAGTTGCTACAGTCATGATATGGATTAAGGCATCAATAAATGAGAAGACTATTGCCTCAACAGTATCTCTCTTCAAGAGTATCTCCATGCGGTTGGAGTTTCAGTAGGAAATGACTAAAAAAACTGTGATTTTGTTTTCAAGCCAAATGGGCAAGACAGGAAATACATATCAAAGAAGTTGCCATTTGCAAAAAAGTTTGCCTGTCTCTGAAATGTTATTGGGCCAATAAGCGGCAACCAACAAAATAAACAGAAGAGTTTGTCATCACCAGCTGAGACTCTCATAAAATGCCAGAGAACAGGGACAGGATTTGTGAACTGAGCAGATCTGGCTGATTTTCCTTTGGGGATGCTGCCATGTGATGATCCATTTGATCCACATTAACTGAAAATAAGAGTCATAATGTGCTGTTTCATAGAATCATAGAATTATAGAATCATAGACTCACAGAATCACTAAAAAGACCTCTAAGATCATCTACTCCGACCATCCACCTGGTACCAATATTTCCCACTAAAACACATCCCTCAGTGCCACATCCACACGGTTCTTGAACACCCCCAGGGATGGTGACTGTACCATCAAAAAGGGCAGCCTGTGCCACTGCCTCACCACTTTTTTTCCTGATATCCAACCTGAACCTCCCCTGGCTCAACTTAAGGCCACTACATCTCAACCCATCACTGCTATGTGGGAGAAGAGGCCAACCTTCACCTTCCTACTGTACTGACTGTAATGACCTGTCCTTTACAGGTCACAGTAAAGAAAGAGCAGAAGTCTGAGGATGAGATGGAGTCTCAAGGTTGATTGCTTCAGGGTGTTTCTGAAACCTATTTTCTTGGACATGTCATTAGCTTGTCCAAACATACACATGAGATGTGGTAACAGCAGAAAAGAAAAACAAACTATTCTAAGAGTAGGAGAAATTTACAGCATGAGTAGGATGTAGTGACAAGAACTGCTGAGAGAGGTCAAACTGTCTGAGGTTGGAATGGGAGAAACGGTGTGAATGGGGAAGGATTGTAGGAGGAGAAATAGAAAACAAGAAATAAAGTGAGGACATAAGATAGATATTGTGGGAGGAGTAAAAGATGAAAAAGATGCATGCAAGAAAAAGGGCAAGAAAGCAATTTCAGCAGGTCACCTCCATCTCACCCCCAGCAATCAAGAACTGCTGATCAATATTCTTTGCTTGACTGCAGCTGAAGGTGGGGGCTTTAAGCCAAGGTGAAAGCTACCTGTAATAAACTAGTACTCTATGATATGACAATGGGGAAGTTTCTTCTTCAGGGAGCTATTTGCCTGCATCTGGCTTGGTTTCCTTATGAATTTGATTTTAACAAGTGTAACGGAGTGATACTCATTTTGTTCACTATCTGTGTCTAATCCTTTTTAGACTTCTGCACAGTGCTTTTTGTGAGTGGTATCTGTCACAGGGTTACAGAAGTGAATTGTGTATTCTGATTTTAAGTGTTAGTTTGTAAATGTTTCTTTTTTCAATTATTTTTTTTTCTTTTCAGCTCCTGCCTCTAACCCATATCTTCGCATTCATTTTAGATGACAGTTTAATATCACCTTATACATTTCTTCTCCAGACTAGTCATAACAGTAGTGAGCCAGAAAAATGGTTTACATAAAAAGCATCTGTAAAAATAATTCTCTTTTTAAGAAAAGAAGCCTTCTTTTTTTTTTTTTTTTTCTCTAGCTCCCACTCTATTATCATGTGGAGCTATGTACTGATCATGTAGAAAGCTTTCACATCAGCAATCACTTCATTACTTCGAGCATGGTTTTACATTTTAGTGACAGGGATGACCAAAGCTGCACTGGCTATGAGTAAGGAAATAGCACTGACTCACAGGCTGTTTTCAAACCGTGACATGTGCAGTTTCCTCTAATTTTCTGCTTTTATATTTCTTCTCTGCACACAGCAGATAGTTTTTCTGATATTTAAATATATATTTTTTCCTCCCTATTTCAATGGCAAATTAAAAAGTAATAATAATGAAAAAACACTGAAAGAAAAAAACCAGTATCTCTTTTCAATACAAGTTATCTTCTGCTCTCGTTTGCATTTGTCAGCCTTCTGACTGCTTATCCAAGTCTGGTAGGTCCATCCAAATGTCTGAAATTTCTGGTTTGTGCATTAATGGCATTGTTCAACTATCACACAGTGGTTAATTACAATCAAACGAAGGATGACAGCTGATTTAGCAGACTGACTATAACTTTAATTAAGGTTAATTTTAATTTTAATTAAGTTAAGCAGCAAGGTTATAAGTTTAGGAAAGGAAAAAGAAAAGAAAGAGAGAGAAAGAAAAAAAAATGCATTCTGGAGAGGAAGATTAAATCAGTGAAATCCAAAAAGAAGATTAGCTATGAAAGCAAATATGTCCTATCAGGAAGTACTTTTCTCTGTAGCGGATGCAACCTGAGACAGAAAATATGTAGGAGGACAAAATCTGCAATCAGGTAGCCTTAGGAATGTCTACAGCAAACCAGCCAGCAGCAGAGAGAGAGAAAAACCCTGGATTAAATTAAATAGAGTAAGCATGTTCTTTTCTTCCATTTCTTGACCCATGTCTTCTATAAACATTGGCAGCTGTGTTGTCATTTTTGTTTAAGTAAATCCATTCTTTCCACTCTCTCCCCAACCATTTTGTCTTAGCTTGGCTTGATTTAAGAGCAGTTTTGTCTGACAGCAAAGCATTCCTTCCCCTGGGGTTTGCACAGATATCTACAAATCAGGGTGGATGGAGACCTTAACCAGATGCCTCATCTCCTCAGCACATTTCCCAGCTTACCCGGTGGGTCAGGAACCTCCAGAACAGAGAGCACAGACATGACTTGATCTCATGGGGCCAGGAGAATGGACAGCCACCAACAGGGGATATCCAAGAGGCCCCCCTAGCTTGCAGTGAGGTATTGAAAACTATGCCAGAACCAAGACACTCCTGTGGAATATTTCTACAAACATGAACTGGGAAGACCAGCACCCTGTCAGACCCTTAAATTCGTATTTTAATTTTGAAATGATGCGTTTTGATGTCAGAACATTCAAATTCACAACACAGTACTCTCTTTCTGCAGCTTATTGAACAATTACCCAGGATCCAATCAGAGATGTGCACAAAAGCAATTATAGCCTTTCTTGTTACTAAAGACACCCACAAGTATTTAATAGAAGAACACTGGAAATGACTACAAATGTTTCAGTTTTTTAAGTCAAGTAACTATAGGCAGCTTATTATGCACAGTCTTAGACTTCTGTTTTATATCTGAAGAAGGGACTGAATACCCAAAAATTTATCTGTTTTGCCCAGCCTGGTTCAATGATCAAATCAAAACTATTACATCTCCCTACAAACATGCTTGTATCCTGACACCATCATGACTACTGAACACTGTACTACTTAGCTGTCTACAGACAAACCAGAAATTGATACATTATGACTTGGGCTGAGACTAATTCCATTTTAGGAGGAAACACCTGTTTTGCTTCGGTTCTAATTTGAAAACCTTTGCTGTTTAAATAAAAAAGAAGTAACAGGGAGAAGAAATTGCTGTATCCCACGCAAGATGGGTTCTAGGAACCACATCTCATTTGGCTGTCTTAGTCCAAAACCTCCTCGGGCACTGGCATTTAGGCCACCAAACATCCAGGCACCTACCTTCTGCTGAGGCTCGATAGGAAGCAGCTGGCAACTAGAGGTTTGGTGAAATGCTGTCCAGACTGCCACTCATAAGTTTCCACAAAATCTCACTTTATTTAAAGATTTCTCATTTTTGTTGTGTCTGACCAGCCTGTATCATAGAGGCTGGATAACAATAAATCTTTGCAGTACATCACTTTAAATAATACTCTAAAGCCAAGCATCTGAAAATACATATTTTATCAGTGCAGCCTATGTCAGACAAGCTAATGTTGATATTTTAACTGTTCCTGCTCTTATTTCCAAGACCTGGATCATGTTATGGGAATTGCACTGCTCATGGCAAAATGACTGATATGAAACTGCAGGAATTTTAAGCCCTCAGGGGTTAATGGTATGTTTTAGTAATCTGATGCAGGACTGAACTTCACGCTGATTAAGCTGAGTGGCCCTCTTAAAATGACTTCCAGAAAACATTTAACTTCTAAAATGTTTTTTTGTTACAATAGTTTTGTGAAAGGAGCACAGACTCCACTTCTGGCATAAGTTAACAGTGAATTGGTTGGTGTGCTAGCAAAAGCACCCGTGTCCTCCTTGTCCCTCCCTTTGGGCATCCCTAATACAAATGCATCACCAGCTAGGACACTTTTTCTAACAACATAAAGAGGCACTAACCTAAAATTATTTTGCCTTTCAATGTTACCCTCCCTGCTTTCCCATTTTTCAGTAGAGACTGATTATCACTGATTTTATGGCTTGACACACAGAAGGACATTTTTGCTATGGAATTTCTATAGGAGGTGGAGTGGTGGATTTTACTCTTCACAGGGTGATGTCAAGAGTCTCTCTCCATGGCAGCTTATTCTGACATCTCCAACATGCCTCCTCCACCCTATGCATACAGTATATCTTGAAGCTCTACAAATACAGGGACAAATTATAATTTCTGTATGTCATAGGTTAAATGATCCAAGCAATACTCACCAGCCTTGTAGATTGGAAGATACACTTTCTTCCGTAACGGAAATACCCCTAACATATCCACTAAGCACAACAACATGATTTCCTACTACTAATCCAGCAGCCCACTCCTAGACAACATTTTATGACTATTTATTTCAAATCTTGATCCATGGGAAAGCCCAAGTCTTGGCACAAATATAATTGGTGATGATAAATTAGAAACAAGCACGGTGTTACTTTTCAGGATTCCAGGCTCTGTCTTAATTTAATGACTGTTTGCTGAGGCTATGTGACTAACAATAGCATAAAATATTTTAGTCAACTGGCAAAGTGAGGACTCAGGATGATTGAGAAGTACTGTAACCAGCTACTCTGATTAATGTTGGGTAAATTACTGTTAATGCTGGTAATAAATGTCACTAGCAGTAATTCACTGAATAGCAGCTCTATAGGCTCTGATCACGTTGAATTTTAGCTAGAAACAGCGACTAGCTAATCTTAGCATGCTCCAGACTTTGCCATGCTTCCTAACAGCTGCTTGAATGCATCACAGGGTGAAGTAGGCTGTGCACAACTGTGCCACGTGCGGGCTTGGAATGGCTTTTTTATCGGCTATTACTCTTTCCTTCAGCTGAAATGACGTGTGCAGTATATTTATATTTGAAAGGAAGCAAAGCTTCTCTGTTGCCTTTGGTGAGGTGAGTTGCCACAGAACCTGAGAACCTGGCAGTAGAGCAGACTTCAGTGCTGTGCTGTGAATTTACTCTTCAGGGGAAAAATAACATGGAGTCCACTGAAATCATGTGAATCCCAAAAAGGGTTACTTTCTCTCCTCCTGCAAGTCCCCCATAAGTCATCTTCAGAGGAGTTTCATGTTGAGTATTAGAAAAAAATTCTTCTCAAAAGGAGTGGTGAGGCACTGGCATAGGTGGTCCCTGGAGGTGGTGAAGAACCACGTGGATGTGGAACCAAGGGAAGGAAGATGGTTAGTGGGCATGGTGGTGATGGGTCAATGGTTGGACTAGGTGATCTTAGTGGTCTTTTCAACCTGAATGATTCTATGATTTTATGATATTTTGCATATTTCCACCAGTGCAATATATATGTAATATATATGTATGTAACCCTTCACCAACACAGCATACAAAGTTGTGGTAGATTGTGCCACTATCCTGTAGGTGAAATACAACTGTAATGGTATTGTGCTTTATGATAAGGAGGCCAAGTCACAGTTAACATAAGATATGAATGACAAAGTATACTGCACAAAAATGTTGCATCTTTAATTATTATATTTAACAACTCTTAGTGACATAAACTGTTACAGAGGTCTCTGCACAGCATCTTCACTGGAACCTCCAGTATTAGTTTCAAATAATTCCATCAAACTATTTCATAATACTATGAGAAAAAAGCCATTACCTCTCATATGCATACATATTCGGGGTGAATTCTGTAACGCTGTGTTGCTTCAGCCAAGCATCTCTTACGAATTACAGAACGTTGTATCACCACTTTCCTAGTTCAGAGTATTTGTAGCACCTGATTTGCCATGATTTGTTACAGCTGTGTTTTTCAATGTTTTGAGATGCATGCAGACCCAAACATGTTGCAGTTGGCTTATTCACTCATTACAAACTTATGGAGGAACCTGCACAATCCAAAGGTTGTGTAACTCTTTCATCAGGGAACAAGACTAGGTGCAACAAAAGGAAATAGCCAAATTCACTTTCCCCATAGTTAAATGAGGTGACAGTTTGCTCAGCCTGATGAAGTGCTGTCTGCCCACCACCACATGCAGCCAGACATTTCTGTAAATGTGGCTTTGGTGAGGCAGCACATGATGTATCAGGTGTTTGAGTAAGTTGTTTCTGGAATTGGTAGAGTACTGGTATTCAAATATTGAATAGCATTGAGCTATCAGTTAAAACTTTAGGATAATAGTAATGAGGAGTCTGCTTGAGAGAGCAAGGAGAGCTCTTTCACAGATGTGAGATACAAGAACTGATACTGGCAGCATTCCGTGAACAAAGAGTGAAACAAGGAGTGCTTAAAGAAGTACATGTGATACTGCAAAAATAACATAACCATTATTTGAACCTATTAGACATACATTCCAACAAAAGTAAGATGGCTTTTTATTCCCAGGCTGCTAGCAATGTATTCATTCATGCTCATCATATTTCCTATTTTCATTAGAGGGGAACCATTCTGCGTGCAAGTCATTAAATCGTCAGGCTACTAAACATGCTTATCTTAGAAGAAGCTGCTGCTAGGTAGTTTAGTCTAAGTATGCTATGAGTGAAATAAAAACAGTACATCCTTAATTTGATTGTTTACCATGTGATGCACTTTTAATAACGCAGTTTCATTAAATTTTACTCTCTCAGCTATTTGAAATAACAGCGCAGATATGAGGGGTCTGATCGCTGAGCTAAACTGCAAGAAGACTAAAATGGGAACTTTGTTTATAGGTCTTGTAATGATATTTTGAAGTGATAGCTGATGTTCTACCTCATTCTTTAGGGTAATATTCACACCACTCTCATACATCCTCTTGCTCATTCCTCTTCTGCACTTCCAAATCTTTAATGAACTTCCCCCTTTCCCACACTTCCTTGTAGTAATTCTGCCCCAGATTGCTTCCCATCTTTCCTCCCACAAAGATGTTTTCTATGAGCAGCTAAACCTCTTTGTCCCTGTTCACAGACAATTTGAAAAGCACATTTGGACTCACTGGGATTCAGGCATAGTTTTTCATGCTCTTGAGCCTAGCCTCAGAAAAGCGTCTGATGTGTCTAATATCTTAAAGATGCATGTCAGATGATCTTATGAAAGAAAATGTTCACTTCCTCACTGTGTATGTCCACCCCAGTATTTACACAAGTTAATTTCTATTTCGGTGCTCAGTGGTAGCTGGGAAATAGCAATGAATTCCCAGATAATGTGCCACTTACTCATTTCAGCCTCAGTTTCAAAAAGTAAAAAATAAGACAGAGTGGTTGAGATTCTTTTTTAATGTTGTTGAAAATACCTTTTCCTTTACTGTAAACCTATCACGAAGCATAAAAGAAATAGCTAAGAAATGTCAGTTCCACAGAGATATAAGCCCTCGCAATATAGATTTCACTGGAAACAAAAAGGAAAAATACCAACAGCTTTCTCTTGTAAGGGCTGCTGCTAGTTCTCTGAAATCCTCTAAGAAAATGTGAGGGAAAATTCTCACACAGTGTTAATGGAGTTGTCATAGACGCACTCAATCACACTCTCATGACCCAAGTAGTGTCTTGTAATGCGAAGTCAGTAAATAGATTTTGGAAAGGAAGGTGGAAAGGACTAGAGCCTTACTGTTGCTAGAAAGTCATGCTGTGTATAAGCTCAATTGCAAAACTATTTTGGATTGCTTTATTTGTCAGCTAGATATGTCTCTCGTTTATAGACTGTCTCTGTATCTAAAGAAATTAACTAACGTGTTTGCAGCAGTAAGTGTATCTGGTTTGGAATCCTCAGCTATACAGATTACAAAACTGTTATGAGTATAAGGTGGGTTTTCTGGGGGTATTTTGAAAAATTAGAACCAGATCTGTTTTCAGGAGGATTTTCTTTCAAATCTAGTAAAAATGTTCTGTGTGGTATTGCTTGATCCCTTCTGTAAATGCAGTTTTAATGGAGGAAAAGGGGAAAACAGCTGAATGGAAGATATACGAGTTATAGCTCCTGCTTTCAGCTATTCATAGACTTCCACTTAGGAGCATGCTTATTTAAAAGAGTTATTTAAAAAAGCTGCTAAATGGGACACTAAAACTTTATAATTCTTCATTTTAGGTGTTTTTTTTTTTTTTTTCCCCCAGGATTTTTCTTTAGGAAAAAATGGAAGGAGAAGTGATGACTTACATAGCATGACTTTTAGACTAGGCAATGAAGAATCAGCATCTTCACTTTAATGGGCTTTTCAATAGTTATGATCACTGCAAATGGAAAGTTTGGAGGGATTTCTATTTAAAACTTAAGTGAAAACAGATTTTTGAACTTATGCATTTGCATGCTACTCTGCTCTAGCAATGCATGAGGGCAACGTTAATGCATTGATTGCCTGGACGTAAAGTCCTGGCTGAATTGTGTTAAAATTAGGGCTTTCACTCTTCATTACTGTGAGTATTGTGTATTTAGTTACTCTTGCATCAAGTGGATGTAAAATGTCACTTCTGCCAGAGGGCGTTCTGATTGACTACACAAATTATAAATTAATTCAAAGTAGCTGCAGACATCAAGCAACGCTTTGTGCTCAGGTCCAATCAACACTTTCATGTATGTTTATTTGATGCATATTACTTAAAACATTAATATGACATCCTATGTAAAGTATTTCCAGTAAGTTTACTGAGCTGAGCCATTAGCAGGAATTCAGGTCCAAACAAAAATTGAAAGCCAAAAGTGTTTTAAACAGTGCCACATCGTGTAAGACCTCAATTTTTCTCTCTTGAAAGCAACTGCTGCTTTGGAAAGAGATACTCTGCAGGCCATTTGCCTGAAAAGCAAAGCTAAGAAGAAATTAGCAAGAGTAAAATAATCCTTTAATATGTTTCTTACTGTGCCTAAAAATGCGGGTGATAGTCTTGCCCCTCAGACAGTGTCCATAATGATGTAAATACAAAAGACACCCCAAAATGAGAGGCGAAGCATGAGTATGTGACTGCTCCTACTTATCTCTCATGTACAGCCACCATGGCCTTTTATTTCATGCTCAGCTAATACAAATCTGCATTTCAAAGAAACTAATAAAACTTCACAAAACACACTATTTGCTTTATTTAAAATCACCTCAGTTGCCTTTTTATAGTTTCAGCTAAATCTATTAAAATCACACAGAATGACATCTTACGAAGACAGCAATTACTCAGAAAAGTAACTTACCATGACAATACATGGCTATGCACCCTTTTGGAAAAGTGTTACTTTTTCAGACAAAAAGCATTTGTCATATCAAACTATATATCATCAAGTAATCGGTTGTGGCCTTCTTAATGTGGAAAGGGAACTAGAAACCTTTCTACTTACTTTTTGGTAGCTGCTAGCTTGCAGAAGTGTGGTTTCAGGGACCTTAGTGTGAGTATTCTTCTTTCCCTTGGCAAAATCCTGCCTAGGCCAGCTGTAGCACATGGCAAACTTGCTGAAAACATGCCACTAAAGAAAGCAGAGCGTTACACTTGCACAGCGTGCATTCCCTTATTTGGAACTGTTTGCCTGTACCTGTCCATGTGATATCCCAGGAGGCAGACTGATTCCGGAGGAAATAAATGAGCAACTCCACTCAAAACCCCATTTGAAGTCTCCTCTCCCTGATTCCTGGCTCTGTTTTTGCTGAGTTCTGTGCAGCCATCTGTATGCCTCCTCAGTGGGAGTGAAATGCGGCTGAATTAAACTCCCCCACTCATTTCCAATGCTTGTAGTTTCTTTCTGTGTTCACCTTATGGAAATTGAATTGACTGCGCAAGAGACACATCGTGCTGAGATGTGGGCGGTGATTTCTGGGCTGTCTGGGGCTTTTCCATGAGTTTCTATATTTACTCGCTCATCTCATCATGTCTCCTCTTCCAGAAAAGGATGCTGTTGGTGAAGGTGACTTGCCATACCCCATCACATCACACTGCTTCAGAGGTTTTGCAATTTCCTCACTAGAAAAAGGGGTGTAGCTCTTTTGACAGCTGTGTGGGTTGGACTTCGTGCCTGCTCTGAGGACAGCTTTGAAGAACTGAGCATAAGCTACACCAGCGTGCTCTGTGTACTATCTGATGAAATCTACAGCAAATTTTCCACTCTGTTTTTCTGTCCTTATGCTGTGCTCTGCGGATGGTGGTTATGGGGAGTATCAGTGCTCCTCTCTGAGGGAGGAAGAAGCAGTGCTGCTGGGGAAGTTATGAAGCATTCAGGTGGGAGCTGGTAGTGGCCAGCCCCATACTGGAGAGATACATCAGGGCAAACAGGGTATCTGCAAATGAGTGGCATCCATGACATGTTGTATAGGGTGGATCAGGGCCATCTTATGGGACAAGTCTGCTGGATGGAGCTTTTAGAGATTCCCTAGCTCCAAAGTAGCACTTGGAAGATACCAATCTAGTCATGACAGAATTGCTGTGTGGAGTCACAGCTGATGTGTGTCTGATGCAGAGGACTCAACAGCACGTTTGTGGATGTAGACTTCCCTGTGACATCCCTGCAGTGCTTGAAAGGGATCAGCATACACTGGTGTACCATGCTTCTACATTAAATCAGAGCATACATGCATTTTTTTCAGAAGCAAAGTGAGACAGAATAGGGAACATGCCAGAAGAACAGAGTTTTCACTTTATTATTTCTGAATTGATACTTAAATACGTGCATATGTGTATAATAATAAACAGAGATTGGAGAAACTCTGCCTGTAAGACCCCACCTGTTTTCTTCAGATTCTTTAAAGTTGTTTGACCCCTCATGAGGAGATAGAAGGGCAGTGCTGAGCTCTGCTCTGTATGACAGCGACAGGGCCCGAGGGAATGGCATGGAGCTGTCGGGGAGGGGCAGCTGGGGGTTAGGGAAAGGGGCTGCACCACAGGGCGGTGGGCATGGGGCATGGAACAGGATGCCCAGGGCTGTGGGCATGGCCCTGAGTGCCGGAGTTCAAGGAGCCTTTGGACAGTGCTCTCAGATACAGGTTTGGATTTTGAGTCGTCCTGTGTGTAGTCAGGGATTGGACCCAATGATCCCTATAAGTCCCTTCCAACTCAGGGTCTTCTGTGATTGTGTGAGTCTATAATTCTAACAGCTGGAGACTTGAATATACATTGGGTTGGATATCGGATTTTCAGTAAAGGTGAGACTTTTTTGATTGTCTGATGAGCAGTGTAAATCTTCGTGAATTCGTATTAACTAACTTCAGCTTGCTACACAGTAGTGAAGGAAGTGTTAAATCTTCCATATGAACAGTGACAGAATCCATGTTGCTGAGACTTCTGTGCTGTCTGCAAATGCTATAATACCAAAGCTATAGCTTTTTACTGTCAATTTACTGGCACAAAGCAAGCCTATTTGCATTCATTAGTTGAAAGCCTGAAAGCGAGCACCAGCTAATATTAAACCAGTTGTGCTGTGGTCAGGATCAGGTTAGCCCACAGTCTGTCTACCATTTGCTGCTTTGGTTCCACCTGATTAATGCAACCAAATGAGGGGAGCCTTCACACAAGTCCATCAGAAATAAGAACATAGTGCAATTGTCTGTCTGAATATCCTAGCTCAGACAGGAGGACATGTTTATCTAAAATATCACAGCAGAAGTGATTGTTATACCAGAGAAGTTTCTTTCCAGTTTAGATGACATCACTTCTGAGCTAAATTACAAATTCCTAGAACACTGAGCACTTCAAAGAGCCATACCTGCAGTGCACTTGCTATCTTTTAACTTTATGATCACTGCAGAAAAGAGATTCCATTTTCTTTCAGCTTCCAGACAATGATAATGGCCATTTTTCTTTTCTTGACAGCAGCGTAAGTTGCCACCTGGCACGTTGCCCTACTGGCCAAAATGATAAAGACTGTTCTTATGGGTCTTTACAGAAATGATACTTTCAGGCAGATTGCCATAGCATCGCCAGTCAATAAACTATAGCATCGCCAGTCAATAAACTGAGTAAACACAGTTTGCAGATTAAAGGATTCCCCTGCAAATCTGCACTTACCCCAGTTAAAAAAAAAAAAAAAAAAAAAATCTAATTATGAAGGTTCTGCTTCCAATAATCTTCAAGTCATTTAAGTAAGGTTAGAAGTAGATTTAATTTTGCACTTGGACACACAATCACCAGTGACAGTAGGAGGAGGTAGAAACTTCATGGTGGCATGGTAGGGACAGCATAGCCAGGTTTCTGCCTTAATTGTGCTACAAATTCACAAGGAGGCTTCTGCTTCTTCAGTGGTTTTCAAATGGTACAAACCCCAAGTAGCAATGTCAAGGCATGACACTCGACCATGTAACTCCCATAAGAGCTTTCATCCCTTGTCAGCTGAGAATATTAAGAACGAAAAAGACCTCCAAAATACACAAACCCAGGTAATGTGCAAACAATGAGCTAGTTAGCAATAACCCTCTGTTTCTTAGCTGGTAAAAGCTGTGCTCCTGGGAAGTGAAATGCTTCCCACACAAAAGCAGCTGATGAGCAAATGGATCAGGAATAAGAATAATAGCAGTGTTTAAGAAACTAACAATGAAGTAGTAGCTGCCTTCTGACTGTTTTGCCTTTAGTATCAGAATCACTTCCTTGCAATCAGCAATACGCAGTTGCTGTTTTACAGTAAGCATTTGGAGGCAACCTCTGGTTCATCAATCAGTCTACGACTGGACCAGTCATCTACACTGCTGAGATGGCCAAGGTGTGGTGTGCTGAACTGGTACAGGCTCTTCTCAGGTCCCTGTGGGAATCTCCTGGGTGTAATTTCATGGAGGTTGTATATTGGCTTACCAGCCTTTTGGGGGCACTATCCAAAAGTGCACAACAAATAGTCACTGCAAAACAGCATTCACTGAGGATGCCACATATCAAATGAAATGGCTGCTTGTCTTCTGATCTGTAATCAAGAACATTTCATGGTTCACCAGCTTTGGGTAGCTATAACATCTATTACATTTATTCAGGTCTTCCAACATCTCTGCATTTGTGTGCCTCCTCTGTAAGTTTTCTAGCTTGTGCTTTGCTTGGCCACATTTTCTCCATTTTCAATTGAACCACATAAATACGTAACAAAAAAATAACAGCAACTGCAAATATTAAAGCCAGCATTGCTCAGATTCCAAAAGAAAGGAGCATCTGCATCCAGAAAAACACAATACCTTAATGCCTGTCAAAACAGGGGGATGTAATACTTTCTTTTTGTTTGTCTGCTTGTTTCTTATCTCTTTAATATGATATTATTCTTCTTTGAAAGTATTTATCAAATTTAAAAAGATAAAATTGAGAGCTCTTGGACAAAGTAAATTACAGAGATACTGCTTGCTAGGCACAAGGTGTACATCTGAGTGAAAGGTAAGAGAGAGAATTATGCCACTGTTCAGAGCCTGATACAGAGTGATGGAGGGCCACAGCATAGATCAGATAAACAGTCTTTGTTTGATTAGGCCCTGTCTACACTGCAAAACACTTCTAAGGAAAACAGTGGCTATTAAATTCAAGCCCTAATGAGGGTATGATAAGATTTTAATA
The DNA here is from genome assembly GCF_951394365.1 of Tetrao urogallus. Taxonomy (NCBI): domain Eukaryota; kingdom Metazoa; phylum Chordata; class Aves; order Galliformes; family Phasianidae; genus Tetrao; species Tetrao urogallus. The sequence goes on along the minus strand of NC_136813.1, from coordinate 59,631,281 downwards.
ACATTCTGTAACTCTATTTTAAACTGCTCAGGAGTCTGACACCATTAACAAGGAGCACCTCACACTGTGCCAGAGCTGTTTAAGCAATGGCTTGGGAGCAGGTAAGAGGAGCCGAGCTACTGAGTTAACTATGCACGTCATTAAGCAGGTAACATTTCAGGTATCTAATTGGATCCTAAGAGGGATTTTCTTGAGAAATATATGAATCTCTCTAACTTTTTATGGCAATTATTAGCTCACATTTTACTATGGATACTCTTTTCCCCTGTGTATGTATGAGGGCTGCTCTGAAAGCAATGTCCTCTGTGTTACAATATTGGCCCACGACATCAGAGGTGGATGTTGGTGGTATCACAGTAGAGGCTGAGCCTTCTCACCAATATTCACAGAATCACAGAATCACAGAATGGCCAGGGTTGAAAGGGACCTCAAGGATCATGGATGTCCAACCCCCCCGCCACCTGCAGGGCCACCAACCTCCCCATTTAGTATTAGACAAGATTGCCTAGGGCCCCATCCAATCTGACCTTGAACCTCTCCAGGGATGGGGCATCCACAACCTGTTGCAGCACCTCACCATTCTCATAGTAAAGAACTTCCCCTTGACATCCACCTAAATCTTCCCTCCCTCAACTTCACAATCACAGAATCACAGAATTGTAGGGGTTGGAAGGGACCTCCAGAGATCATCGAGTCCAACCCCCCTGCCAAAGCAGGTTCCCTACACCAGGTTTAACTTAAACCAGGTTAAGCTTAAAACCATTTCCCTTTGTCCCGCTGTTTTCTATCCTTTCAAAGAGTTGATTCCCCTCCTGTTTGTAGGCTCCCTTTAGCTACTGAAAGGCTGCAATAAGGTTACCCAGCAGCCTTCTTTTCTCCAGGCTGAACAAGCCCAGCTCCCTCAGCCTATCCTCATAGGTCATAAGACATAGGTGCTCCAGTCCCCTGATCATCTTTGTGGCTCTCCTCTGGACCCTCTCCAACAGCTCCCTGTCTTTCTTGTACTGGGGCTCCAGACCTGGACACAGTACTCCAGATGGGGCCTCACAAGAGCAGAGTAGAGAGGGACAATCACCTCCCTGTCCCTGCTGGCCACCCCTCTTCTGATGGAGCCCAGGATACCATTTGCTTTCTGAGCTGCAGGAGCACACTGCTGGCTCATGTTCAGGTTTTCATCCATCAAGACCCCCAGGTCCTTCTCCGCAGGGCTGCTCTCGAGGACCGCTCCTTCCAGTCTGTATGGATGCCTGGGATTCTTCCAGCCCAAGTGGAAAAGCCATGCACTTTGCTGTGTTGAATGTCACTAGGTTCACCTGGGCCCACCTTTCTAGCTTCTTGAGGTCCCTCTGAACGGCATACATCAAAGGTTGTTGCTGTGTTACAGATGGCAGCAGAGGCGCACTCTGACACATTGTGTCTGACATGGAAATGCACATGAAGCAAAAGTGTGTTACTGAATTTCTTCATGAGGAAAAAAATGGCACCCACTGACATGAATGCTGAACATTCATGGAGACCAAACAATGGATGTGAGCACAGTGAAGAGGTGGATGGTGTGTTTCAGCAGTGGTGACAGTGACAGTGGGTCACTTCTCGTGCAGATTGTTATGAGAACGATATGCAGGCTTTTGTTTATCACTGGTGAAAATGCATAGCTGATGGTGGTGGCTGCATTGAAAAATGTTTTGTTGCTGAGAATTTGCTCTATTAAATAGTGTGATTGTGCTCTTTGTTGTAGTTTCCATGAAAATAAATAGGAGGCATTACATTCAGAGCTAACTACATATATAACAGCTCTGCAAATATTAAATCATATACAGATTTAAAAGTTCATGGCTGTTCATTCAGTAAGATGCCATAAATACTTCATACTTTCTGGAAAATAAAAGTCTTGTGTATTTCACTGGTTTTGCTTACAGCACCTGTTTTATAAATTAATTTTTTATTATCAGACATCAAGGATACAGCAGTCAGGATACAGGATAGTTACTGAGCATATTAACAACTCTTTCATTCTTACCAGCTGCATTGACAGACTGTGTCTACAGAAAAGCTGCAGTCTTTGTCACTGCCAAAAAGACAGATGCTCAAATATCCTCTTTGCACCCTGATGGTCACTGGATGACTACTAAAACATCAACATTATGCTCCTCTTTCTGATAAATTACAAAGCATCTTCTTTCTATTATTACTTTGACCTTTACCAAAACAGACTTATTTGTGTATCCTTGAAAACTGAAGCAAAAATACCTAAGGAAAAAAAAAAAAGATTTGGCTCTGAAGTTTTGAATACAGTCTGTATGTCAGCAAGAGTTAGTGAGAGATCCAGCCTGCTATAAACTGATAGGGTCTTACTGTCAGTACAGATACCCAAGGTCACAGAGCTGGCACTGCGCACAATGAGGAGCTCTGCCTTTGTGGTGGAAAGGAAGCATCAGTATAGCAGCACATCACACTACAAACAAGAAAACCTCCCAGGATGTTTTCAAATGCTTCAAGGAAAATGAAGACAGATGGTTCAATGTTTAGGAATTATTTTTATCTGTATATACAGTTTATTAGTAAAATCAAAATAAGTGCATTAAAACTGTCAAAAAGAATTTTTTTACAGTAACAGTCATTAGAAAATAACGTAGTGTCATTATGAAATGCAGTATATTTCTTTCTAAACTGTAGCAAGCTGAATATTCAATATTCCTTGTGCAGAAAACATCACAAAGTCAGCTTCTTTAGCCAGTAGATCCATTTTCCATTTAATGTGAAATAACTTATGTCACCTTATGATCTTTAGGGACCTTTTCACAATAATCCACTTGACAAGCAAGGCAGGTAAGCTTTGCAAAACTTATAATTGATCACTGGTGCTATTGTAGACATGATGGAAATACCATATATAACATAAATATTTTTTAGCAAAAAATATTATTGCTTCATAATCAGGTGTAGGTGTTAGTCTCTGATTTGGCCTTGCTTTGACATAATGAGCCTATGGTTCTGCATATACGGTATATAAACACAATGATGTTTTTATAAGAGTTCCAGACGTCTTGCCTGTATATGAAATGTAAACACTGGGTTCTATCTTTAGCTGTTGAAATTGGGTGTGAATGAGAGATTCTGTTTGGGCCTCAGCACAGCCACGCTTTATTTGGGGGCTGTATTGCTATGGAATTGCCACTTGTTCAAATGCTCCTGACACCCAACAAAGACTGCATTGTTCTGTTGGAACCTGTTTGCTAAAGTCTGGCTAGCTGTAGCTAGGACGGCTGCAACAGGAAGAGCGAGTTACTCAGCATTCCTCTGAATGAGGACTGGTGGTTTATCACAGGGATGATGGACTGCATCTGGCCAGGGGAGCAAACAATGGGGAAACAAAGACCAACCTTGCTTTGACACAGTGTGCAGTGTGGGCAGGCAACCATGCTCCTGCCATCGGCCTGTAATGATTCCATCTAGTGCACATGTCTGATGTGACCTTCATCAGAAGGGTTTTAGCAGCAGTGCTGTAATTCTCACTGTCGATCTGATGTGGTGAGTCGGATTCTTGAGCAACTGGACTTAGTTATCTGTGAAAGAATACTGATGCTCAGCCTTATGCTGACCCTTACCTAGACACTATTTCCACTGATGCTTCTGGCGTGATCACCACCTATGTACAAAATGGTGGAATTTGGGAACACTGTATTAATTTAAGAATGAGTAGAAGTCAGTGATGTAGTCTTGTGTTTGATCTTGCTTTGTTCTGCATTCATATATGAATTATATAAAACCAACCATAGGAAAAAAACTTTTACGGAAGTCTCAAGTGAGCCAGCATCTCCTGGTTCCTGGGAAGCTGCTCTTTCTGGAGAATTGCCTATGGATACAGAAAACAAAACAAACAGAAATCTTCATCAGCTGCATCTCACTGCACTATAAATTCGGTAACTGAAAGATGAAAATCTTGCTAAAACACTAAGGACATACAAAAGGTTGTGCAATGATATCATCTGGTGGCACTGATACAACAGTTGGAAAATTCAACAGAGAACAATAAAAGCTCCTGTTTTGTAGCACAGGGCTACTACTCTTTGAGAGGAATTAATAGGTTACTACAAAATACTAACATGTATATTTAACCTTTTATTGGTAGTATCTGGCATTTTCCCAGAGCCCTATCAGACTACATGAATCACTGATCAAATCCATAGCGGTAATGTTTATGTACCTGCACACATGTATACACAAAGAAATTTTGCTTGAGGATGAAATTGACAAAAAGATACTCATATTTCATACTCATTCTTATAGTTACTGAGTTTGAACCAGAAGAACATCAAGTTTAACAGAACTTTCCTGTGGCTCAGCTGGAGCTATATACAACGCAACCATTGTTTGTCTATAAACGTGCTAGCTGTTTTTCTTTGATTCTTTTTACAGAGATGCTAATACCACTAATATCACTGTCTTTCTTCCAGGAGTGGTTAGACTTCTCCTGGAGCTCTGAATCTGCTGCTACCTATGAAGTAATTAATTTATTCTTTTAACTTACTTGTCTTGGTCTGTCACCTTGAGCTCCTAGGTGCAACCTCTGTTTGTGGCCCAGCCAAATCTGCTGGCACATTGGCAACATGAGCAAAATGTGTATGAGGAGTGGACCAGGGAAGCAGAAGAAAGTAAGTCTGAAGCCACCCTTTGAGGAACACTCAGAAAAGTTCCTCATGCAAGGGAGCATACGATGCTCTCTTCAGTAATTCCAGTGCAGATTTCCCTGGGAAATGATTTACTGTAGCTAAGGGCAGAGCATGTATCTCCTCATTCTGCTGCTGCTATCCTAATGTCATATCCAGTGATAAGCTGTATGACTCAGCTCCTTCCCTCATATTTTTCAGTTTCCCATCATCCTTTTGTCACAGAAAATGATAAGGGAAAACCTGCAAGGACAGTCCTCCCTGCTGGCATAGCCACAACACTTATGGGGATAGAAAATACAGAATAAGGAATATGGGTTTTTTTCAGTTCTCTGTATGCACTGTTAGTTTCGGACAAGATCAACCAGAACATCTTTAGATATATTAAGGCATAAAGTTATGCTTACATGCTGGTATTTCCAAATGTGGCTTATTTTTTTCTAGTTTATCTGTACGGTCTGTGGTCTTTGCAAGCAATGTTAGTTCTTTATTTATTTATATATATATACTATGTAAATTTATATACTCACAGATCGACAACTTGTTCTTATACTTGTCCTCTGCTATGAATGTTTCACTGCCCCATGTTTCCCTGAAAATAACATGATCAACTATATGAAACTTTCAATCTATATCTTATTTTTGGAAATGAAATTAGACTTAGTGGCTTCAAATTACTAAGTTTTGAAAGTTATATCTATTCAGAAATGAAATGAAAGATATGGGAAGTACGATTACAGAAAACCCAAGAGGAGAAAGAATTGGGCTGTGGCTGCTTGTGAACAGCAGGAGCATATGTGGAACACAGGGTTGCTCTTCTCTGCAGTACATCTCTCACATTACCTAGAAATGTTCACTGATATTGGGAAGACCTCACTGCCACTTCACTTAAATTCTAAAAATATATATATAGTTGGATACCTAAGTGAGACAGATCAGATCACACCTTTTATTATCTTGCAGCAGAAAGTGTTTTATTTATAAAGGAAATGTATATTCAAAATTAATTTTAAAAAGTCTTGCTACCACATCTTTACGCAAACCAATAGCAATTATCTTGATATGACCTTGAGGTTTTGTTTCTCAGAAATCCTAGGTAATATAAGTCAATTACAACGTGAAGATTAAGGTATTTGTCATTCAGGACTATGCTATGAAGAACCTGGGGCCGCGTTGAGCTGTATTGCTGTGACCCTGGTTCTGCAATCAGTCACCAGTGTCGGTCTGTGCAAGAGCTTATCCGAGTGGAACTGATTGCGGAGTCAAGACTTAAATTTACCAGTTATAGTGCTTACACACTGTGGCAAGGTCCTGATGAAGAAACCTTAGTTACGCCCTCTGTTTCTCTGGGAAATTTTATTAAAGGAGAGTAGGGTGGATTTTGATTGGTTACACTAGTTATTACAGAAATAATTTCCCTCTTCTGAAAAGCCAAGATTGTACTCATGATGTACATTTATACTAAAAAAGCCTCTTTTTTTTTTTTTTTTTCCTTGTCTCCCAGTTAGTTCTGTGAGGCTTTCAAGGACTTTTATTTTTACAAACAGAAGCCCCAAGACCTTGAAGAATGAGAAGTTTGACACCTTTGGGTAAGCTGGGAAAAGCAAGTTGGGCTCCTGGAGAGGCTGATATTCTGTCACCATCTGTTGCATGCTCCAGGTCGCTCCTACACGTTTAGTGGTATTTTGGCCTGTTATTAGGCATTAAGAATTTGGAAAAAAAGTATCTCTCTGAGAAAGTAAAGGAGAGGGACACACTCAAGTCTTTCAGCAAGCGTGCCTAGGATGAGGAGGAGTTGTGCCCCACGGGAATACTGGGCAGCAAAAAGTGAGATGGGCATAGGAGGAAGGCAGTTTGCCTTTCAAGTTTCAAACAGCTCTCCAACAGTTCCTCTGCAAACACAGTGTTGTAAAAAGGTAGTTTTTCCAAGCAAGGAGTAGTTTTAGTTTTCAGGTGGACAAAACCTCAGAGGCCATTTGCCGAAGCAGCAGGGAAGCAGAGAGCAGCACCGTGGGGACAGTCTGCATGGACCCCCCCACACTGCAGCAGAAGAGAGAGTGCTCGAGAGCAGAGGTGAAGCAGCAGCCCAGCTTGCAGATGATGGGGGTTGCAGTGTTGAGGCCAAACCTGAGCTCCACCCTCTTAAGTGAGCAGGGCCACAATGAATGGTGATGCAGTCTTCTCATCAGAGGATGAAAATGAAGTTTCAAACTGCCCTGTCACACCTTGTGTGTGTTGTGTATAGCAAGGGGATTTTTATTTGATATGTCCATGACACTGTTGATTATAATCATCTTTCCAGATTTATTCCATGTCTCCTTCGATTCTTCATCTCCAATAATGTTTTCTTTGTTTCATAGACTTGATTCTTTTATAGACTAAGCTCAGTGTTTGCTAGGAGGAAGTATTGCATGAAAAAAAGTATTTCTCGGGGACCTGGATGAAAAATCCATCTAATCTCTTTGGTATTTGTACAAAAAAAAAAAAAAAAAAAAAAGATCCCTAGAACATCAAATATGTTTTTTCTTCTTGACAATAGCACCTGGGATGAAGAAGGAAAAAAAAAAAAAAAAGACCTGCAGAAGAGTTCTTCTCATTCATTTCCAAGTGGAAAGATACTTTATAATGCCACTGTAGTTACCACCATGCATTCTGAATAATTACAACAATACATTTTGGAAAATTACAAATGCTGAAAGGAGATAAGGTTAAAAAAAAAAAAAAAAAAAAAGTAGATACCATTTTCTCCTTTGCATAATGTAAAAACAAGTTACATGAACCACATCTATTTACTTTTCCAAGCCAACTGCTATTAGTATACTAAAAAAGCTTGAGAAGTTGCTTCTCAGCCAGTATCAAATGGGAAAAAACCTTACTCACCCAAGTGTCATAAAATGAGCCCATCATAAAATGACCAGACTGCATGAAGTTCATTATCCAATCCACTGACTTTTTCACGAGAATCAGCTTATTTATAGCACAGTGCAGCGTATCAGCTGCCAACTCTCTGCATAGAGTAGTATTAAACTGTACAGGAAAAAAAAAAAACAAAACCAAAACCAAAAACCAAAACATTTTGCAGCATATTAGTGAGATGTGTATTCCTGACAAATGGCTCCCCTGTAGTTGTCTCAGCATTTCCTTGCCAGAGAGGACCCATTTAAACTGCTTCATTTATTGATAAGCAGTGGAAGTTGTAAAATAAGTATCGTATCAGTGAATCTAAGGAAGTAACTCATGCAGTTCTTAGAGACTTAGTGTTTGGAGACTTTAAAACTAACTCCAGGAGATATTTATGAGTATTGTGAATGAAGAAAAAAAAACCAAAAAACTCAAGAATGATAATTTGATGATAGCATTTTAATTTAATTTGAAGTAATGCAACCAAACTGCATGAGGGAAAGGAACAGAGGGAACAATCAAGCCCCTTAACCAACACTATTTTATCCTGCCATTAAACTGTTATAATTACCCAGCATTTGACCAGATGGCAAGTCATTTCTGAAGTCAGACCAGGTGTTCAAGATGCAGAGATAATCACAAAGCTGATGACTGTGGTGAAACTAATTAAAAAGTGTGTTGCAGTGGCACAGTGGTGATGTGGAGAGAGTGACCAAAAATAACAGGATAGAAAAGATGTAATGTACTACAACAAAGTGATTTGGAGGATAGCAGGCAAAAACAAACAGAATTTAATTAATTCAAATGATCAAGGTCAGAGGAGCACTCTAATAAACTATTATATAATGCAATCTCCATGGGGCTTTCTGGGGCTTTGTTTCTGTTTTCTAACACAAACATCAAGACAGAAGTGAAAGACAGAACTAATGAAGATGAAAGCTGTCAGCCCCATCAGAAGAAAGGCAAAAAACGGGCACAGATGCACCTCAAAATGAAATACGGGCACAGCAAAATCCTTTTAATGTTTGTTATTGCCGATTACATGACCACAGCTGGAAATTACAGAAGGCTTTATTCATTAAAGACTCACTATCTTCAATTAGGCTTTGCTTTCACAATGAAGCAGCAGAGTGGTGAAGCAAGGTAGTGCTGCGCTGTGCCTGCACTCCTCAGAGCGCTGCCCTCCGCCTGCACCCGGCACGCTTCTGTTTAATGGACACCTTCACCTGGCTGAGACCAAAAATCGATTCTGACACAAGGGGAAAAAAAAAAAGACCAAAACAAAAAAGAAAACTTCGAAAACAACCCGAGGAAGTAAACATCCAGCCACACACTAACAGAAATCCAAGTGCCTCGTTGCGAGCTAGGCATGCAGCAGTCCTCCTGCCGGCTCAGTGTTTTGTGATCATCTCTGGCTGTCTGCTCTAAAAATGTAAGTGTGAATGCTCACGCTGTGCCCATGGCCCCGAGGAGATCACTAATTGGCTCCATGCTATGCCCATACACGAAGCCTGATGCTAAAGGGGTCCTGGACACAAGTAAAAGCTGAGACCTGTTTAAGGCAGCTCTCCATGAGGCTTTTCAGGCAGGAAGGTGAGGTGTTCCTATCTGCCCACCTCCTCTCTGCCCTCAGTACCTGCTCCAGAGCCTGGGGGTATCCACGAGGGACAGATTTGTAACATCAGGAACTGAGGAGGGCCTCTGATATTTCTCTTCAGTGAGCGTTTTTTCCATTAAAGAACAATGAAAATTATGAGCCCACTTTGTTGCTGTGTTATGCTGCTGATGTATTTCAATGCAGCTGTATGAGAGCTTTTGCTAGCCACAGGAGGTGGGATTCAGTGTCACTCTGCAGTTTAGTTGTTGTTGTTGTTTTTTGGTTGGATTTTGATCTCTGAGAGTTTCCATGGTTGTGTGTTGTGCAAGGCTGCTGATAGCACTGCAGTCTCATTCAACTCTTCCAACATTTGGGAGTTTCTCCTTGTTGCTGTGTCTTTGCCTGCAGAAAAGTTGGTCACTTCTTAGTGCAGAGGTCTTAGAATGTAAGATAGGAACAGATACAACACGGAGCTGATAAATCAGTTGGTAGTACAGTTCACCCTGCCAGTAGGAATTTTGCTTTCACATTGGTACTAGCAATAGCATCTTGTTGGCTTTTCTCATGACTGGAGCTACAGACTGCAGAATCCCCTCTGCTGCAATCACATTTCTTCATACATTTCTCTGGAAAGCAGAAGGGCCAATGTATTTATGACTGGAAACAATTGACATCTGTGGTACCTTATTTAAGCACTGATGTTCAGAGCAGAGTGAGCTGAAAAACACAGTCTGCTCAAATATTACCTCCCTTTTCTTAACATTTGTTCTCTGCTGGCTCAAGAAACAGAAGATTCTTTTTTAATTCATTCAGTTTTTTTCTTTTTTAATTGTCACCAGATTTTGGAATTTTTCAGTCAACTTTGCTGGTGACATTCATGTTGGGAACACATTTCCTCAGTGGAATGAGGAAAAATAAAGAACTATAACTGGAAACAGGAGTGCAGACCACAGATAATGGTATAAATCTTTGGAAAACTGCACAGTTGAAAATACAGCCCCATTAATTCCAGCAGTGCCTTCTCACCACAGAATACACACTGCTGGGTATGTAACTTTTCAAGTGTTTTTAACCTATTAAGCAACTGGAATTCTGGTAAAATAGCTTTTATATTCAGTGTTCTGCAGATTCTAATAGATATGTTTCTAGGGGCACGCATCCCAAGGCCTGCAGCTGCTCTGCAAGCTGGTGCAAGTTCAATGTCTCTCACCTTGGAGTTTTTCCTTCCTGAGGATCTCCAGCAGCTGCCTGGCTGTGGCCCTGGACACCCTGCTCTGGGTTGCCCTGCTGGAGAGGTGGTGAGCCAGAGGGACCCTGAGGGCCCTGCCATCTTCAGCCACCCTGTGAGTCTGTCTCCTGTACCAGCAGTGTTTCTACTCTGATTTCTTGCCATCATCCTTCCTCTGTGTTCACACAAATGGCTGTTTTCTGTTTTTTGGTAATTGGCAAATAAAGATAGGATTAAGGATTTGGAAGTAAAAGCTTTTTAAATGAATTCAATAATGACACCACGGGCTTGAAGCAGGCATATAGCTATCTAGGGGAAGAAGACTTCATGTTAATTCTAAGAGTTGCAATTAAAAGCTGATGCCACATACTTGGCCTTCTGCCCAAGCTTACAGTGACCTGCAGAGGTTTTTAAGAGACATGCAGTCGATTTTTAGCGTTCAATAGGCCTTGCCACCTGTTTACCTTTACACACACAAAAGTGAGGGAAAAGCCCTTTCTCATTCTGATGCAGTCACATGATGGTCTCTGCTAATTACTGGTAGGTAACGTTTTGCAGAAAACTGGAAGACCAAAGTCTGCTTGTTCCTTGTCCAGGAGAAGGTAGTTCAGAATGTTAATTTCTCCAAATCAGGTGTGAGAGTTGGCTTTCAAGCACAAGGAGGAAGTTAAAGAAAGGGAAAAATGGGAGAGAACAGGAAAGGTGAGAATGTGTTTTGTCTTTTTTTGCAACTGACCATCTCCTTATGTTAGGAATATGCAAAAATAATTCCTCCTGTCTGAATAGGATATTACATTTAACCTGCAGCTGATATATCTATACAGCCTTTCACAGCTCAGATGGGCTTTGGTTTTCCGAACTCCATCCCTGTGCGAGGACCCTGGGAGCATCCCCCCTCCTGGACGTCTGGCTGTAAGGGCTCGAGACCAGCTTAGAAGCAGCTTAGAAGTACCCATCCCATTCAGACTATGTTTCTATATTCCTCCTGACTTTCTTGTCTCTGCTTCCACCTCTTGTATACTTTATGTCTAAATTTCACCTGGATCTCCTTGTTTATCTGTCCAGCTTTCCTGGAATCTCCAGGGCCATATTCCATGGGATTCTTCCAGTGAGGTCTTTGAAGAGGCCACTGTCTATCCCAAGTGGGGAAAAATAGAGGTCCTGAGAGATCTCTGAGTCTCCTCTCAGACAGAAAGAAAAGAGGTCACCTGCCATTTACTAAAATTAAAGTAATCTTGATATTGATCTGGCCCTAAAGCTCATAGATATATTTTAAGGCATAAGCCTACTTGTCACTTACTCTATGAGGAATCTGCATTGCTTAGTAGTTGTTTTGGATTTCCACTTTCAAAATAAATGATTGAACAGAATTTATATTTTGACCAGTCAAGTTTGAGGTAAGCTTTTTTTTCCCACCAGGAAACCTAGATTCTCCATGCTGATCCCTTTCTAGTTTCACAGAAATGCAGTACTGTTGGCTTTGTGGATGGCGTCATTCCTGCAAATAGTGAAATACCTGCTCAGCTGTAGCAATTCTGCACTATTTAAATTTTAATGCATGCTTAAGGACCTCAAAATCTGGCCCTGCATCAGATTAAGCTCATTCCAAGTAGATGTAACCTACTGTCATATTTACATATGTTAATTCTGTGACAAAATAGAGAAAAGCATCTCAGTAATAACTCCACTCATGCTAATCAAACAAAGGTGTCTAGAGAGGATAATTACTCCATGACCTTGCTGCTTCACAGTGAATGACCTTATAAGATTGGAGTGTAGAGGTGGTTGAAAAGGTTCTGGTAGAACCTTTTTCTCTCTCTTTTCCATAAGAGAGCAATCCCAAAACTGAGATGCGGTATGCAAGAGCATACAAATGGTCCAGAAGATTTTCACACAAAATTATTGAAGTTGGTTTGAATAACTTTGCAGTTAATGTGATCACAAAGCTCTCTTTGAACTGGTGCGTCAGGATTTGAGATGCACAAGATGCAATTTTGAAAGAAAAAAATGTGTAGAAGGGAGCCTTTAAGTAAAGTCATGTCAGTTTTTCTCATGCTTTATAACTTGCTCTGTGTAGAAAAAATTAATTGTAATTCACAATGTGGAGAAATAATTAAAGGTAGAATATTTTGTTTTTTTAACTAGAGGTATTTGAAGGAGTGTATTACTAAGGCAAAAAGATAAAGACCCACATCTCTCAGATAGGCAAAATGGTGTCAGTTTAATTATTTGGGACTTCTTTATAATTTACATAATTAAGGCAATAAGACGATAGCAGTGTTCTCACAGTTTAGAAGGAAGAAATACCTGTGTTCTGCAGAGAAAAGAGATGATTTATCAAACATCAAGGATAATCAGCATATTTACATACACACTTTAATGTTTAACTGCCAATTTCTGTTTCCCAATTAAAGTAGTTTATTTGACTGTTATCTTTAGCTAATTAGTACTTATTTTAGGGAGTGAATAAAGAGCAGGTTTCATGGGAGAGTAAAATCATTGGCTGCAAGTAGGAAGAATAGCTTGATGGCTGATAGAAAATCACCCCAGATAATGAATTCCTGTGTGTTCTGTAATGTAACCTAATGTCTCATACAGATTCTAAACTCCCAGGTGGCCCAGAGAGGCATATACTCACCAGATGACATATTAGCCAATTTCAAAGATAATTAGTAAGAACCATTCTTTCTGTATTCTTTAAGCTTTGGGAAGATTCACATTCCATTCTTTTATGTACTGGCCTCCAATTGAAAACATATGGAGTAACTCTCTCTCTCTCTCTCTTTCTCTCTTTTTTCTCTTTTTTTCTGGAGGTGCTGCTCTCTGGTTTCTCCCACTGACTTCAGCACCAAACTCACTTGTTAAAATGCCATCATGCACGCATGCTGCTGAGGCTTTGTTCTTCTAAGCATCTCGGCTTCTGAAGGTAGCCATGCTGTCAGGATACCTGCTATTGCAGATGTTTTTCCAAGTTTTAGACTAGGGATAATTTATTTTTTTTTATCAACAATCTCGATACTTTACATCACTAATACAGTGAATGAGCCAGGTGTGATTCAGTTATTGGAGGATATCAGTGCTCTGTATGTGCTGGCATTAGGGCATTTTCACCAAAACAACAAAAAAGATTAGGAAAATCTAGGAAATTGGCCCAGAATCTGCTTTAATTCTGAATGAAAATATAGACCTGGCTTCTCTGAGTTCCTGTCTTTTTTGGAAAGTAGAAAAAAAACATGTAGCTCCAATAAATGTAGGGTATAACTGTGTACAGGCAGGTGAGGTTAACTCCCTCAGGATTAAGGCTGGACAGATTCTGAACCAAAGGGCACAACAAAGAGCACAGCTGCTCTGTTCTGGTGGAAGCAGATCACTACATCTCCCTCTCCTAAGCAACCCAACCTGATTTCCCTCCCCAGGCAGTGAATGATAAAAACGTGTGAAGCCCTGGAACTAATCTATGGGAGGAAAGTGCTGGGACCTGACCTTTCACCGTGTAGTTTTAAGACAATTTGGCCTGGATTTGTTTTGCAGACTTCAGGTGCCCAACCCTGAAATTAATTTTCCTTCAAATATGTGCACATACTCCAGCAACCGTTTGCAACCAGGAGGAGGCTTAAGTACAGTCAGAACACCCAAGATAGTTGTCCATACTGGATTCAGCTGTTGGTTTACATCTTTTTGTCACAGCTTTTCTTTCTTCCATTTTTTATCCAATTGCTTTTCAGTCATAAGCACTTTTTTCCCCCCGTTTGTTTATACCTCAGTGTCAATTTTCTGCCATTAAAATCTCAAAAGGACAATTATAAAGGTATTATGAAGTGGGAAGTTCCATTTGAGTACACTGACATCCATTTATCACTTAGTCTCCTGTACGTGTCTGAGCAGCAGTATTCAGCAGTAAAGGCCTGAATCTACCTTCAGGTCTGTAATAATGTCATGCTAATAATCTGTATGTCATTCAGATAGACCCACAAACAGAAATATCCACCTGTTTACTCTGCAGCTTGTGGTTCCTGCTGAGTGTAGTGACATGTAGGTGCTTTTGTGGGCCTTACAGCTTGTACGTTTTCATTTCCTTAATGCAAGGAGGGGGATGACAGATATCTCTGCAAAGAGCTGTGGATGAAAAGTGGTGAGACTCCTCACAAATGAGGTAAAGGAGAGCCCGGGGAGTGGTTTAGATTCATACAGCAGAACCAGTCATTTACTTCACCTCACATTAACCAACTGTAATTTCAGCAAGATGCTCCTGCTGCTGCCCAAAATTATTATAAGTCCAAAATGAGTTCTCAAGCAGTCAGACTTAATGGAGGGCCTAGGGTATTAGAAAGAAGTGCGCAGAGTAGGGGAAAGTGCATGCTCAGGCGCCCATACCCCTAAACTGAGAAAAAGGTGCATCAGGTGTCAGGACAGCAGAGCAGGAGGCAGCAAAAGCAGTCAGGGAAACAGGCAGCTCACCAGGCATCAATTTCACTCCCTGCTCCAGATCCCAGGTCTCAAGTTTTTACAAGATGTTTCCATCTCTCAATGGCTCTGCCCTTTCCAAACTCCTTATTTGAAGAACAGTCACTGGGCATGCTGCTGACACAGGAAAAGTAGGAAAGGAGGCAAATCAGAGGGCTGGAGTATCCCTCCCGTGAAGAAAGGTTGAGGGAGCTGGAATTGTTTAGCCTGTAGAAGAGAAGGCTCCGGAGAGACCTCACTGTGGCCTTGCAGTACTTAAAGGAAGCTTATAAACAGTAGGGAGACCGACTTTTTACGTGGTCTGATTGTAGTACGACAAGGAAAAATGGCTTTAAACTAAAAGAGAGGAGATTTAGGTTACATGCTACGAGGCAGTTCTCACTGAAAAGGTGGTGAGGCGCTGGCACAGCTGTCCAGAGAAGCTGTGGTGCCCCATTCCTGGAGGTGCTCAAGGCTAGGCTGAGCAGCCTGAACTGGTGGGGGACAACCCTGCCCATGGCAAAGGTTGGGGCTGGGTGGGCTGTGAGTTCCCTTCCAATTCAAACCATTATGTGACTCTGTATTCTCCAAATCCTCTTCCCACTGTCAGAAGTACCCAAAAACCTCAGCTCCAGCAAATTTCAGTGGACTGGCAGGGAGCTTGAAAACACTACCGCTGAAATTTCTGTCCGTGCCTTCACTTGGAAAAGATCCCAACAGTAATCACCTAGGCGTCTGTTGTGGGCTGCAGAAACGCAGAGAAATATCTGGATTTCATAAGCTGCTGCTTCTGTACTCCTTCAAGTTAAGGACAACCGTATAGATTTCTGCAAAATACCAGTGAAAAAAAAAAAACCCTCTAAGACTTAGAGGTTAAATTTGTCACAGCTGTGAATGTATACAGCCAAGTGTTAAACCCTTGAAAAGAAGATTAAATGTGTAAATGAGAGACATTTCAAAGAGACAGCAACAGAAGTTTGTAGCAGTGAAAATTAGGCATACCCTGTAAAAGGTATTATTCTGAAGAGAGAACTCACAGATTCCTGTGAATGGGGCAAAGTTGAAGCCGTAATTATTCTTGTTCAGGGACTAACAGCTTTGCCTATTGCAAGCAGATTGTTTACAAAAATTGGTTTATGCTAAGCGTATTACGTCTATGATGCTCTAATGATCACAGAATCAGTGGCTTAAATATTAAAAGTTATAGCTGTGTGTTGTAGAGCACAATTATTGGACTTATAATGAAATTATGATGCAGGTTTGTGCTTGGATATCTGTGGCATTCAAGTGGATTAATCTACTAGATGGTTTGCTATCCTTAATATCTTCAAAGATCTGCCAAGAGTTTTGAGTTGCACTTTGCTTACTCAAATGGGCAGCTCTTGGCCTTGATTTTTTGAGACACATTCCTTAACAGAAACAACAGTTACACTTCCACCAGCTGAGAATTTGTCTCATCAGGAGGTATCACATCCCTGTGTTGAGATAGAAAAAATAAATCAATCAAAGTCCAGCCAAGGTGGTGGAAGAGCTCTGGGCCTGCACCTGACGTCATTGCTCCTTCACAAAGAACCTCAGTATCTGCTGCAAAGAGCAGAAATATCCCTCCCTGAGATCAATAGGAACAGCCACTCTGAGCTCAGTGGCAGCCTCATCAGGCACCAATGACCACCCCTGAACATCAAAGACATTTAATCAATTTACAGGTAGAGAAAGGGTGATCAGCATAAGACAGTTCAGGCCTTAAGAGTAAATTCACCTATGTCAGGTTTGTGAGTAGTTCTTTATAATGTGTTGTATACAGAATTTGTGGATCATAGAATCATAGGAATCACTAAGGTTGGAAAAAACCTCTAAGATCACCAAGTACAATCACCAGTCCATCCCCACCATGCCCACTGCCCACGTCCCTCAGTGCTGCATCCAAACAGTTCTTGAACACCTCCAGGGACAGTGACTCCTGCACCTTCCTGTGCAGCCCTTGCTGCTTTATGTGGGAAGAAATTTTTCCTAATATCTAATCTGAACTCTCCTGGTCTAGCTTCAGGCTGTTGTAAGAACCCCAATAGTAATGCAGTACCCAGGCACATCACTGCATCTCAAATAAAATAAGTTGAGGGAATTTTAAGGAGGTTTAGTGGTAATACTCTGAAAACTCTGTGCAGAGTGCTCATCCAATGTGGAAAGAACGATGCATAAGATTTAGGGAATAATTATATTCATGAAATTAATGGATGAAAGTCCTTATATTGCAGGAGTCTCCTCTTAATGGATGAAAGCTTATATATTGCAGGAGTCTCCTCCTAATCAGCATTCCTATAAATTATAAATAACATTCAATTTGGTGTGACTCCACAGAGAAGTCAGTGCCCTTAATCTTCATGGATGGATTTCAAGCTTATGCCTTCATTTATCAGAAAAGAAGGGAGTTCTTTTCAATCACTTTTTTTTTTTTTCTTCACAAAAAATGAAAGAAAAACAACATGTTTTAGGTAAGGAGTAAAAGTGAGATTTCTTTCCCCAGCAATGAATAAATGGAGACTTCACATGCTTTGAAAGAAAATCAGAATGCACGTATTTTGTATCCTGGTTCTGAATTAAGGCTCAGAAATTATAGCTGTTTTCAATGCAGGACAGCCCAAGAGCCCCTCTACTTTTGATTCTAAAGGATAAATGTTTTGAATTCAAATCTCAGATCAGGTCAGGATGGGGCTTGATTCTGCTGAACAGTGACAGAAGACACTGTTTCTCCTTGTTCTTCTGACGTTCTTTCATGGCTATAACTAATGACGTATGTCATGTAAGGTCAGTTGAGTTTCAATACAAGCCTGTGCTGAACTGAGATTGTGTTTGAAATGTGGATCCTTAGGCAAAGTTCTCTGTATCTGTACAAGGCAACAAGGCCCTTCATGTCTCAGACCTGACCTATAATTACAGCTGTAGGTTCAGATTCGACTCAAATGATTCAGTACAAAGGACTTAAAATTTGAAGAGATTATACTTTGAGGTTCCATTACTAAATCCTGTTTCCTTCTCCCCCTCTCTCTACACAAGAGTGTTTTATGGCTTTTTTATTATTATTTTCCATTACAAGCAGCACTTTCCTGGTCTCCTTTCCTCTTTTCCCCTCATAACCCCTGAATGAATTACTTTGTTCAGACATTAAAAAGCTGCAAGTATTATAATAAAATTGCTCAAAATCTTTGGAAAGAAGTACAAGAACACATGACTTTGCATTCCAGATCGTAAAACCAACACAAATGATTTAGTTCAAATTGGGAGGACTGTAGCTTACTGTTCACCAGAGGGGCCTGCTGCTGATCCATATTTTATGGAACATACATTTTTAATGACTGAGGAACGGCTTTCCAGTTTGAAATGAAATGAAATACTGATTGTTCTGTAATTTGAAAAAAAAAAAAAGAAAGAAAGAAAAAAAAAAGATGAAGAAATTTCTCACCGCTCCTAGTTGCAATGACACACTTGATTGCACCTTCCCCCTCTAGTTCAGTTCTATATTGCCTCATTTTCCCCTTCTTCAAAGAGCACAGTGTACCCCCTACATCCTCCTCCCCCCTTCCTCACTGCTCACTCACCTGACCTCTTTCCACACATCCCAGAGCCATGGTTCCATCTGCACTACATGTCCCAAGGAGAGCACAGCACTCCCCATAGGGTGCTGCCCTCATCTCATTTTCCCTATCATAGAATCATAAAGGTTGGAAAAGAACTCTCAGATCACCTAGTCCAACTACTAGCCCATCCCCACCATGCCCACTGACCACATCCCTCAGTGCCACATCCACACAGTTCTGGAACACCTCCAGGGATGGTGACTGCACCACCATTCATCTCAGCCACAAGTGCTTGACTCCTCCACTCTTCCACTCCCTGAACAGAGGTATTATTCAGAAACTGGGACCCTCACCATAAATCCACCCTTCTTCTATACTTGGACTTCTTAGGGCAGGGCAGCCACAAGGCGACTGTTTCCCCATGACTAGAACAAGCAGGGTTTGTGCTGACAGCTTAACCTGTTGTTCTTGGTTTATTTATTTATTATTTAAGGGGGCACTTCTACTATTCGCAGATTGCCTTTCGCCCTTATACAGGGTGGTGGGGCGGTGTCATTGGCAAAACAACACAAGGGAACGCAAACTGCAGATGCCAGCTCCCTGCCTGGCCCTTAAGAGAAACTTCCTCCTTTCACAAACGCCGTACAAACGCCCAGTCATCCATTCCCTAGTAGGAATAAGGGAGAAATTATCCCACGACCTGGCACGCTGCCGGCCTACTAAACGGATCCGTATACCGTAGGTCGCGTCCTGTTCGCCAGGCGGGCGTCCCGAGGCAGCGCTCCGGCGCCCCCTCGCGGGAGCGGGCTGCCCAACAGCGGGCAATGCCCCCGAGCTGCAGGAGTTCAAGGAGCGTTTGGACACCGCTCTCACACACTGGGTTTGGTTTTGAGGTGGTCCTGTGCGGAGCCAGGGGTTGGAGCCGGTGGCCACTGAAGGTCTTTCCGAGCTCTGGATATTCTGTGATTCTCTTCTAGAGGAACTCTGCAGCGCGCAAAACCTTGCAGCTGCTGCTCTTCCCAAACTCGTTCTGCTCGCAGGCACGCAAATGACAGAGCTCTGCCTGGCAACTGCAAGGCTCTAAATTCTTTTAAAAAAGAAAAATCATTCAGCGGTTAGCTGTTCTAACAAAACTTAAGAAAGATGGATGAATTAATAAATTCTGGTGATAGCGCCAAGGCAGCTGTTGTCAGTCCTGTCTTCAATCTGACTGGGAAACGAGATGTGGTTCTTCCACTCTGAAGAGTTCCTGGAGGATGTTTGGATTTGGGTCCCTCTGTTCACTGCATCTCAATTAATTTTATGTTGTAGAAAGTAGCAGCACAGAGACCAGCAGACAGTGCAGTTATTTACATCCTGCTGTCACGATCTTCTGGTGCTACAGCATGTCAAAAACAGTATTTCACATTGGGTGAGTAATATGCCTTCCCAAATCTGCAGCTCCAAATCTGCCTTTTGGACTGGTCTTTCACTTACACACCAAATTGCTGGTTGTTTGTTCTAAGCTGCGTGCTCATCAGTCACATCCTGGCAGTTCTGAGCAGAGGAGGTTTGGTTTTATCTTTACATCCCGCAGAAGCGCAGTGTTTCATTGAGATAATAAATCTAAAATCGAGAAGGAACACTTATCCAGCTCCAGAAGGTGGCATCTCTCTCCCTTTTCAAGCGTGGGATTGATATATGGCAGGTGAGAAAGGGAGTCCCACGAGAGCGATGAGGGAGGTCTAATGCTACCTTTACATCGTGGTTAACCTGTAACACAAATCCATTTAAGCCTGGAGATTTGATGAGCCTTTTCAATTGTACTTTTATTCCTATACAGATTGGTTTTAAAATGTGCAAGCTGGCTCTTCTGGGGACAAGTGGTGCTTCTAATCAGTCCTGCCACAGAACTATGTTCTGCTTACATACTCCAACTACAGGCATATCTGACTTACGCAAATTTGCATTCCACAGATTGCTGGTCGTTTTTTTTTTTCTGGTTTGTTGTTTTTTTGGGTTTGGATTTTTTTTTTATTTTTAATTTTTCTCTTCTGGTGCTGTTCCTGTGTTACAAAATTGTTACCATTCACTATCATTGGTAATCTTTTAATTCTTTCTTCTTTTTTTTTTTTTTTAAACTGTTCCACATATTCCTGACATGCATGAGGTTTGGCAGAAACTCTAATTGGTGTTAGGGGTGTGCATCAACGCAAGATGTACTGTAAGAATGGACATATTAGAGGAAAAAAGCAGATCAATCAGTTTCTAGAAGTCTGTACACCACTTTTCAATGTCTTCCACTCTGTGTTCAAGTCAATATTCAAAAAGAGTCTGAAAAAAGAAACTGGGTGAAAAATCAGTGTAAATAATATTACTAACTGAAGTATTATATGCTATATGTAGTATGTGTACATACTATGTACCTATACTCACATACAAACAATGGCTGCTCTGAAAGTAATGCCTCCTATTTTATTCTGTTAGCCCACAATATCAGAGGTGGATGTTGGTGGGATGACAATAGAGGTTGAACCTTCCCACCCAATATTCTGTTACATGTTGTTGCCGTGTGACATATAGCAGCAGAGGGGCACTCTGACACAATGGTGTCTAACATGGAAGTGCAGATGAAGCAAAGGTGTGTAACTGAATTCCTCCATGCAGAAAAAATGGCACCCATTGACATTCGTCAATATTTGCTGAATGCTTATGGAGATCAAACAGTGAGTGTGAGCACAGGGAGGCGGTGGGTGGTGTGTTTCAGCAGTGGTGACAGTAATGTGAAAGACAGGCCACATTCCAGACGTTCATGCACAGCTATCACACCATGAAATGAAGAACATATTGATCACCATGTCCATGAGAATTGGCTAGAGATGGTGACTATGTTGAAAAATAGTGTTTTGTAGCTGAGAATTTTCTCTATCAAATAATGTTATTGTGTTTTTTATATCTGTTGTAATTTCCAAATAAATATAAGGCATTATTTTCCAAGTGATCTGCGTATATTATATATACACATGCATTATTTCTTTCAGAAGAATCCCTGCATGGTGACCAGTTCCTGCCAATGGTATTGCCAGTGCTGTAGAAGGGCTTGGAGAAGCTCAGACCTTCAGTGTAGGAGCAATTCCTGCCCCAGGATGTCGAAGAGCAAACAACAGAATCAGAGAAAAAATCACGAAGAGGCAAAAAGATGCTCCTTGGTTTTCCTATCTGTGTCAACAGGCAAGGTCACATTTGATATCAGGTGGGATTTGCAAGAAGTTCAACCAGTTGCAGTGATATTTTGGACAACATTTGAAAGGACAACAAAAAGCAGTAATTTTTTATCAGAGTTCAAAGTTTCAGCTTCTGAAAGCAAATCTCTGTTTTCTGTAATAAATAATAAGCAGTGCCTCTTTTTTGCATTTGGGAGCTTTGGGTTGACTCTGACTCACATGGGAAAAAACAAAACAAAACAAACAAACAAACAAACAAGAAAAACAACAACAACAAAAAACACCCTTCTATTTGGTGATGCACTTTGTGCCCTGCAGTTCTCAGCACCTTTAAGCACAAGAGAGAAGGCTCCTTAGGAGCTGTATTACTGATTTTAGCAGACAGAAGTGGAATTGGCAGGGCAGTGTTCTTTAAACAAGTGCACAGAATTGAACTGATTGCTTTCAGTTCTCTAGTTAGAAATCTAGAAAACTCTGATTCCAATCTACTAACCTCAAGAGAAAATCATTGCAAGAATAATCCAATCCTCACTGCACACAGATCTGACTGCTGTTGGGGATGGGAAGCCAGACCTCTGTCTCTGGTCTCCCTCTGCCTCACACAGGGAAAAACACAGAATTGCGGACGGAAACTTTCATCCCTATTTCAGGTTTAACTGTTTGTCCGGTAGGTGGAACCCTGCTACTTCTTTTTCTGCGGCAGATTGGCTTGACAGCAGCAGAGAGCCAGTGCCTGACAGCAAATGAAGTTCTGTAAAGCCATAAAAACAGAACAAGATTTTAAGCTCTTTGGACAAATGTGTGCTTGTTTTCCCTCCTGTCTACAGGTAAGTAGGTAACTTATGAAGCTGTATGTTATTTTCAGAAGAGATTCAGGGGTAAGTTCTTTACTATGAGAGTGGTGAGGTGCTAGAACAGGCTGCCCAGAGAGGTTGCAGATGCCCCATCCCTTGAGGGTTCAAGGCCAGATTGGATGGAACCTTGGGCAGCCTGGTCTAGCATTAAATGGGGGGTTTGGTGGCCCTGCCTGTGGTGAGGGAGTTGGAGCCTGATGATCCTTAAGGTCTCTTCCAATCCGGGCCATTCTGTGATTCTGTGATTCAAGCCACCTTCTTCTTTTTTTTCCATCTTAGCTACATGCCTCTCACAGGATCACACAATCATGGAATGGCTGAGGCTGGCAAGGTGCTCTGGGTCCCTCAGCCCCAACCCCAGCTCCAGCAAGATCAGCCAGAGCAGGGTGCTCAGCTCCAGCTGTTGGAGATCTCCAAAGCTGTTTCCAGCACCATCTTTTCCAACAGTACACAGTATCTGGGATGGAGATCTTTGGGCACATGGATCCCACCTAACACCAATGCCCCATCCATAAACACAGGATCTCTTACTCTGCAAAAATTAGATGACGATCACAGCCAGGGCTGAGGCTCCTTTCTGTCATTCTTGTTTAGATACCTAATATCTGCAGTGATTCAGGGAACATCTAGCCAAACAACTCTAGGCAACTAATTTGAGTATTATCACAGTTGCATACATGTGTATCATAATTTTTCTCCAGATGGATTAGTTTCATGTTTCTAACTCAACATCAGTGCTTCCCCAGGAGTACTTATACTTTCAGACAACTCCAGTCCCCTTTCTGGGAAGCTCTTTCACTGCCAAGGGTTAAACAGTCCTATTCCTCTTTTAGTTATTCTCCTTTCTTTTCTCAGACAGACCTGTCACTCCCTGGGTTGCCTCAAAAGAACAGATGATGTAGAGAATGAGAGACATAAGTTTCAGGCCCTTTTGGAATTTTTGTTGTGTTATTCATTATTCTTCATGAATGAGCATTTTATTTTTAGATATTGAAGTTCAGCTGCTGAAGTTAAACAGGTACACATAAGGCATATCATATGCAAGTAGTTTATGCAGCCTTATATCAGAGTCTTCATTTTCTCACCACACATTTAGTTTAATGTGTTGGGGTTTTTTTACTTTGTATTTTATAAACTATGTTATATTTTTATATAGTGGGCTGTTATGTCTTGCTTTAAAAGTATTATATTTTTCCATAAAAAATATTTTTTCATAAAAGAAAAGGCAGCACAACTAATTCTGTACTGATCTGATGTTTTTTCTTTTTATGTTTCCCAATTTTTTTTCCCCAAAACTGAAATAATAGGACTAGGTCTTTATCATTTGGTTAGGAGGTATTTATAGGTAAAATATTTCCCTTCCCATCTATGATCTTCTATGACTACTAAAGACTGGAGCTCAGTTCCTGTGATGTGCCCAAGCATTGTCTTAAGAATAATATTACTCAAGTGTAAAGATAGTTTTTGTGAAAGACGTGAAAAAATACGTTCACATTTATATACTTAGTGAAGTATGATGTATATTTGGTGAAAAAAGTGTATATTCATGATACACAAATGTTATTTCAATAATTATCTAGAATTATTAAATTACAAGGAACTAGAAAATCACAGAATTGCAGGGGTTGGAAGAGACTTCAAGAGTTCATCGAGTCCAACCGTCCTGCTAAAGCAGGTTTCCTACAGCAGGTCACACAAGCAGGCATCCAGACAGATCTTGAATATCTCCACAGAAGGAGACTCCACAGCCTCACTGGGCAATCTGTTCCAGTGCTCTGTCACCCTCATTGTAAACAAGTTCTTCTGCATGTTTGTATGGAACTTCCTATATTCAAGTTTTAGGCCATTGCTACGCACACCACTGAGAAGAGCCTGGCCTCATCCGTTTGCCTCCCTCCTCCCTTGAGATATTTATAAACATTAATCACATCCCCCCTCAGTGTTTTTTCTCCAGGCAGAACAGACCCAGGTTAGTCAGCCTTTCCTGGTAAAGATGCTCCAGCCCTGAATCATCATTGTGGCCCTCTGCTGGACTCCTCTGTCTTCACTTAAATAGGGAGCCCAGAACTGTACACAGTGTTCTAAATGTGGCCTCGCCAGGATGCAGTAGAAGGGGAAGACCCCCTCCCTCAACCTTCTGGCCACAGTCCTTTTAGTGCACACTAGGATGGTCTTCTTGGACACCAGGGCTCACTGCTGGCTCACAGCCAACCTATTGTTATTCACAGATCTCCTCTCCAGCAGGTCAAAAACTCCCTAGCCTCTGTTACAAATGATCACAGGTCTCTGAGCATGACATCAGGTTTCCTGTTGGCTTGACCTCCACTTGTTTGTCGGCACAGCCAGCTCTGACCCTCCATCTATTTTATCTTTTGGTATTTCTGTGAGTTCTGAATTTGTAAAAGGTCTTTAACTGGCAGCATCTGTATTTAGTCACACAGTAAGCCTCACATGTAGCAACATCAGTATGGTACCTTCCATGGCTCTGCCGCAATAAGTCTGGTTCTTCCCTTCTCTTCTGTACCAAGGTATGAATCCTTTCAGCTCCACAGGGAGATACACTATGTAAACAAAGAGCAGAGATCATATCAGGAAAGCTAGATACATCCTGTGAATACAACCCTCAAATAACAGTGTCTCTCCTGAAATTGAAGTCACTTGCAAGGGAAAGGAAGAGCTAGGCATGACAGACGGCAGATATCATTTTGGTTTCATGCACAAGAGTAAGATAGCGCTGTACAGACGAAGATATTGATTTGTTACATGTCAGCTTCACTGCGGTAACTGCTTGTGTTTACCACAGAATAGCTGAAAGGTTACTTATCCCTTAGAGAAAGGGAGATAAAACTACCTCAGGTTTACTGGGAAGGCAAGATATGTCAGGAAGCAACAGCAGCGAGCAAAGCAGCTAACAGTTAATCCTCACCATCCTGAATGAGGTATCCATGCCTGTAAAGACCTCCTGAGATGCATACAAAATCCTTGATGATTAGGATGTATCAGTGTCTAAGCACAACTGGAAAAAAGTGCTCATCTTCAGTAGCAGGCTGTGGGTGCAGTTTTCTTCCCAGGTCATTGAAATTCTACGGTGAGCGCACCATCTCACTCATAATAGGCAATCAGTGTTTGCAATATATTAATAACTTCTCCTGATGTTAGGCTTGAATTGTGAATTGGAAGCTAATAATTTTCCTCAATTATCTTGCTCTGTCTTATTTTGTTGTAAATGTCTGTTTGCTGCCATTAGGATTAGAGACAGGGCACAAAGTAAATAATTGTGGTTCTTTCCCTTTTGCCTTTCCATTTGCATATTTGGTGAGATGCAAACTTGTTATTAAAGGAAATAGTGAAAAGCCAGGTTAGCAACACATAAAGCTAGAGATTTCATTTTCAGCACTTGTGCACAGCAAGCAAGACGTCCGGACACTGCTGTAATGACTGCAGAAACATTAACAGTACTGATGGCTGCTGATGGGACCTTGGAAACTGGTCTGCTTTCTTTGCCTCCTGTGTTCCAATATGCACCCATGGTCCCTTGTCCTGGCACTAGGCACCACCGAAAAGCTGTGTCCTCTTTGCATCTTTCCCTCAGGTATTTGTAGTCCTAGCTCCCAGACCCTCCTCATAGCAGAGGTGCTCTAAGTCCCTGCATCATCTCAGACATCCTGTGTTTAAGATCTTGGCAGTGCATTCAAGTCTTTCTTATATTGAGGGGGCCAGTACAAGAGAGATTGCACTCTGTGTCCTAAAAAGAAGCATTCATTGGAGAAAGCATATGTTTTTGTAGCATTCATTGCATCCCATGCCTACGCCAGTTGTATGTGGGGAGAGGACAAACTCCCTGGATTGTAAAGTTCCAGATGTGTGCAATTTTGTCCCTTTACAGTGATGCTACTGCAATGTCAATTGCCAAGTGAAGAATATTGGTGAAATAAAAGGTTTATACTAATGAATTTATGGGGTATCCTTTTAAAGTCACAAGACTGGTAGTAACTTCTGATGTTTTTGTTTAGTCAAGGGCACATCTCTATCCACAGATAAATAAAAGGATAGTTGTAATCAGGTCTGGACTAATTTCTATTCACTAATTACGTGCTGTATGCACTGTTCATTATTAACCATGTTCTAAATTTCATATTTTCATAAAGCAGCCAAAAATTTGTTGTATTATTTCCATTTAAAAATGGCCATAATAAAAGCAAGAAGAACTGCCTATAGGAGAATCTGCACAATCTTTATATACCACAATCCTGATCACCCCATTGGAAAGATATAAAAGCACGTCTGTATGATCTTGTTATCCCAGTAACAGAGAGAATAAAGAGCTTAAAAACCTGAACAACAGAATCTATTTCTCTCAGCACATCTTCTAAATAACAATATTTAGTGGGATTGCAAACAATATCCCTTCTCTCTCTGCTCTCCTTTGAGTGAACCAATGAATAGAAGTTATATCAGGTTATCTTGTGATTTCTGGCAAGAGAATTAAAGCGTGGACTTCCATCTAGTGACCCCTTGCCCTCATTCACGGGAAGGCCTCTCTGTTTCCATCAAATGCTGAGGAGAGGAATGCTTTCTCTCCCCAGGGCTCTCTCGGAGGTTATTGCTGCATGACACATGGAGTAGATTCCCTTCCCCAAACTGCAGAAGCTGCTTTAACTAAGCTTTTCATGCTCCCACAGATACTGCCTGCTCAGCTGTAATCTTTACTAGTCTCAAGTGCCTGTTCTCACACAAAAGGTTTGGAGTCACTCTACCATTCTAGTGTACCTTTCTTTTTCTACTCGTGAATGAGTCTGAGATATGGCACTATACAGTGATGTGTTCCTCAGTAACAAACCTGCCTTGGCCACAGGATCAACACCACAAATGCACATCTGACCTCTGCAAACATCAGGCTGCAACATCACTTCCCAACAACATAGTATATAAAAAAACCTGTTGGGATTCAAAAACGCAAGGCAGCAGAATGAAAGGCTCTCTGATAGCATCTCCACTGCTTGATTCCAGTGCCTCTAGTACCTTATTGCTGCACTATGTGGGGCTTATCTGCCAATATCTGCCAATATTGGAAGCAAATCAAATGGAATTACCTCAGAGATTTTATGGTGATATATTGTAACATCAGTATTTGTGGACCAGTCTTGGGTTCTCTATCTTGAGCATAAGACAAAAGAGACCAAATATGTTTATTTGTTTATAATCCACATTTTGTAAGAAACATCAGCTAGAGAAATATTTAGCAAAACCAGATGGCATGGCATTGACTGATTAGATAGACAGGATTCATACTTGAAAAAAAAAATAATAAGAGAGAAATCTGAAAGTGAGAGGAAGACAAAAGGAAAGTAAAGGAAGAAATAAATGGTTTCTAAATACCTTTGCCTATCTAACGAGCTGAAGAAATGATCATGTAGCTACAAAGAAACTTAATTTTCCAGAAGCATGGGGAATTGATGAAGAAGCTGAATTATCCTAGTGGAACTCTGGAAAGCACCTCCATTTACCCTGCTGGGAGCTAATCACACTATTTTAGCACCTCCCTAAAATATAAAGCAGATATACAGCCAGATCCAGCATCAAACTCTACTCACTGCCTCCAAGGTCTGGACCTCCATTAGAAAACCCTCTTATGACACTTAAGAACTCATTCCCACTTATGCTGACTGTTGCATGTGCCCAAGTGGAAAGCAGGGAGGATTTAAGGGGTGAAGAAAACACACCTATTAGCAGGTGGGCAGCTGTTTAGTATGGTATCAGTAATTAAAGTCACTCCAGCTTGCTTATGGAAGTGGAAGGTAGGAAAGAGATGGATGGCACTTCTCTTCAGGGGCAAAGGCAAGTGAAGTGAGCTGAAGACGTCTCTGCTTGGAGAGGTGGAAGCTTCACTGTGGGATTCATAGTTTAGGGGAGAATCTTCTCTGACTCGGCAGGAAGATAAAATAGGGGCTGAACGGGGCACAGGCAAAGAGTGACAAGCACACAGGGAGCTGTTCTCCCACTGAGCACTCCTCTGCACCTCCATCTTTCTGTTGCTGAGCAGAGCTTTCCCAGACAGTGCCCATTACCAGCCGGTGATTTATAGTTCTCTCTTTCAGATGAACCAAAACACGTCTCTGCTGATGGACTGCATTCTGCAAAGCATGAGGTTTTGCAGTACAGCTGTTCTGTGCTATCGCCTACGAAGCAAATGTGGGAATATTTATCTGTTTTTTTAATGCAACAAATATATTTTCACAGATTCTCTTGGCTGAACATGTTGCTAACGGGAGCGTTTTCAGGTTTCCTGAATAAAATGCCTTTAAAAAAGCTGAAGAATCAAAGGTGATTTAAAAAAAAAATAAAATAGGCTTTCAAATTGATCTGCAGTTCTTTTTTGTCACAGCTAGTCTAAAATCTACATTGCAATATTGTTCTTTAACTCCTTACTAAATATGGCATTACCCAGCGGCAATGGGTAATATTAACTGGTAGGTTCATCACAGAAATGGAAAACAAATAATGTTATAAAATGTAAGTAGGTATGTTGCATGTGTCTGAATATAAGCTCCCTTTATGGGATGGAAGTTGAGTCATGTATTAAACAGCACTGAAACTCTAGAACTAGGTGACTGATGAAAACTTACCTGCTCTTTAATGTTTTCATAAATGACTTGGATATAGGACTAGAAGGTGTTTTGGGTAAGTTTGCTGACGATACTAAATTAGGAAGAGATGTGACTCCATCTAGTGTGGAGAGACCTTGCCAAGTGATCTAGACAAATTAGAGGGCTGAGGAATCACCAACTGTGTGAAGTTTAACAAGAGAAAGTGCTGCATTCTGCACCTGTGGTTGGACAGCTGTAGATGTAAGTACAGATGAGTGGATAAGACACTGGTGAGAGGCCCTGTGGAAACAGATTCGGGATCTTGGTCAAAAGCAAGTTGAATGTGAGCCAACAGTGTGCTCAGGCAGCCAGGTTGGCCAGCTGTACCCTGGGGTGCATCAGGCCCAGCGCAGCCACCGAATGAGGGGAGGGGCTGCCCTGCTCTGCTCTGTGCTGTGTGGCTTCACGTTGAGTACTGTGTGCACTTTGGGGTATCTCAGTACAAAAAGGGCATTTAACTACTGAGGTGTCCAAAGGAGGGCTGCAAAGATATCCAACTCAAGATATTCTGTGATTCTACAATTACCTATATTTCATTCAAAGTTCATAAGAACATCTTCCTTAAATGTCCGTAAGGCCATTTCCATTTGTACAACTTGTTCACTGAGAAGTGTTGATTGATGCCAGGAAATAAAACCATTTGTTGTAAAATGCATTTCCTTATAATCCTTTCTTAAACTGGAATTAAACTGATTGCAACAATCAATTCTTGCATATATAACTTAATGCATGTTTCTATTGATTCTCAGTCTAACTGTAATGAAGAAAGCGTATTTCATTCTGAAGAATAAGGTATCGCAAAGATTTTGAGAATCGTCAAGTACTTCTTAATCATTTTAGAGGAAATGCAGTCTGTTTTCAAAATGGGCCAGATTTATGTTTCTACATGATCAAACAATTATAACATCCATTTTCTGTGGCCTTTTGTAACATGAGACTTAGTGCCACAATCACTGTTAGTCTGTTCGACTAAAAAATGTTTCTAATACTGCATAATAAAGAACTGTTTTGAATATAGTTGGCAATTGCTACTATTAATACACTTTTACTGTTCATGTTTAGCAAGCATATCTTTGTCAGCTACCTTCTGTGTATTTTGTCACGTGAATTATCAACATGTAGAACACTTCTCCCATGTCTCACAACTCCACTGCTCTTGCTCTCAGTCAAAAAAATCCTCTTGTTCTGATTTTTTTTTTCTGCTGAAATGAGGTAACTCCTACTTCACTTCTTTTGAGATCTGTATTATTTTTGAGGTTTATAAAGTGTATCTAGAACAACAACATCTATCTACTAAACATAAATAAGTAGCTTTCTTTGAAATGCATATATGTGCTACTAATGAACATAATTCTCAAGCATTTAGTAGAAAGTACAGCAAATACTTATACAAATACAGTATTTTATGGCTGTTAAGAAAAAAATAAGTACAAAAGGCTTAACATTTATTACATTTGAAGGGAGTGTTCTTATGATTAACTCTCTTTGGGCTACCTTGACCAATTCTAAGGTACACTGAAAAAAATAACAAAAATGATGAACATTATGACAGATTTTTTTAATTTTTAGCTGTCTGAAAAAAAAGAAGTATAAATGTAAAAAGAAAGAATAAAAATGCAAAAGAACTAAAATAATAAAACAGCTGCAAGGTATATAAGCACCTGATACAGCTTCAAATAGACAAGTCCCATTCTGGCAAATACTAAAATGAGATTACAGCCTTTGAAATAGTGAAGTAATCTACCTGATGTACTAATCTCTGGTAGAAACCCTACTGTGGTATGACACTGCTCTGGACACAACATTTTGAGGAAGTTATCAACCCACCAGATAGGGAAAAGTAAAACATCACCGAAGGTCATGTAAGGAAACTTCTGAAGAAAACAAACATAAACGAAAATCAATATGTACTTTACAGTACAAAAAAATTTACCTTGGAAAGGAAGAATTTCCTTTTGACTGGTGGACAGTAATGTCTTCAAATAATTTTTAAAAAAATCACATTTAGACATTAGAGAAAAACTTGTAACAGCACAAAAAAGCCTTGTAATAGATTTCATGGAAAGATTATCAAATCATTTTCAGATCTTTAGAAAATATTGCCTAAACATTTTTCAGAGGAGATCTAAGTAAAATGAAACATGGAACATGGAATGGAAGGTCATAGTTTTTCCTGTGATTCGACACTCTGTGTTAAGTATAATATTTTCCCGCTTCAGTGGATCTTTAATTTGTATTAAAATGGTCTCCTGAGTTCAAGTAGTGTGCATCAACGAAGTGCCACAAACACCATGGAAGCATGGAAATTGGAAACAGTGAAAGAGCTATCCTAAAACTGTAACTGAGTGGGAAAACAGGACTCTGCTATGATTTACAAACTGTGCGTTGTGGAAAAGGATTTTTGATTTTGTTTATCATTTCAGTGGTTTATAGGCCCAGATAGATGTCCTTCTATAAGTAAATTTATTTGAGCTAATTTTTTATTAATATCTTCCCTACAAAATTGTTTGCATCTCAGATTTTGAGAATGATGTAAACATTACAACTTGAGTTACTGTCACAGCTTCTGTTTGCTCAATCGATTGTTTTGTTATTGTCTTTCTCTCTGCTCATTTATACATGTGAAATTACCTTGCCCTTTTCACTTTTCTTCCTGTTTTCTCAGCTCATTTAACAGTGAGTTGCATTTTCCATGTAGCTCTTTTAAGACAGATGAAAAAGGGGAAACATAGGGAAGAGGAACAGAAAGGTCAAAAGTCAACGTCAGATCTGCAGGAAATAATTTCTTTGCTGCCAGTGGTTTTGCTCAGTCTTTCAATGATTACATGCTCAGTTTTCATGATTACATGCATTTAATTGTTCCTATAGGGTCATACATCAGTAAGTCATTACTGCAATTTTGTTTCAATTTGAAAATATTGATACTGTATTTCTCTTGCAGGAAATGCACCTATATTTTTAACGTAGTTACAATTAAAATGCACTGAAAATTACAAGAAGCAAGAAATTCATTAAATTCCCACTTCTTTGGCCTTATATATACATATATACATGAAAATATGTATATATATATATATATATATACACACATATTATTTACAACAATATTGTCATCTTACTCCTCCGTAAGAAATATTACATGAAATAGACCACATTGAGGGTCCTCTTGAACTCTGTTGCTAGATCTGTGTTGGATTGTAATCCAAATCACATTTTTGCTAAGGAGACACACAGTTTGGGCTTCCAGGGCAAGAAGTTGTTGATTAGCTCTCCTGCTGTCCAGGAGAATGGGTAAGGGATTGTCATATCACTCACATCAGCTATCCAGGCGTACTATTCCTGCTGTTTGTCCAGACAGATAGCAAATGGGAACAAACCAAGAGCCTGAGTAGGGAGGGTTTGCTTCTTTTGCTGTGCCCCATCGTGCACCTATGCACCTGCCCTGCCCTCAGACAGCTTGCATACTCAGAGTTCAACAATTGTAAGACATGAGTTTCATGAATTTAAATGATAGCAAGTATTCAGTTCCCTGAGTAGCGATAGATCATTCTTCAAATTATGTAGGGCAATAAATTGTAAATGATGACTGGACAATATATTGTGCTTGGCTAATATTTAAGAAACCTGTAAATTAACAACTAACTTTTCTTTAAGAATATATCTTGCAGCTACATAATGCAGTATAGGGCAATATAATACCATTTTGCTTCATCAAATTAACTTCTAGTGTTGCAGGCCTTGTCACATAAAATAATGGCATTTCTGTGGTCTGCTAATCTGCTGAGAAAACTAAGAAGAAAAAGTGATTAACAAAATTGGAGGGGGAAAAAAAAAGGAGAAAATGGCCACTCAGTACACAATGAAGATTCAAGAATGAAATGTTGTCTAGACATAAATTAAAGATTGTCACAAAGAATCTCCCCTGAAGCATTGTAGAAGAGAACCACAATGTGGCTATTGCAACAATTGCTTTTTCTTAATCTGTTCTTATAGCACAGATATATATATATATGTGGATGACTGAAGCTGGTATATGATCCCAGTGATGCTGCAGGCTACGATTTGTCTCGGTAATCAGCCCCTGGGGAGGAATTCCAACATGCCCATGCAGATTTCTCACATGGCAACTGAGCGCAAGGTGGTTCTGTTTCTGTCCATGGTGCTGATCGCTTCAGAAGCCTGCTTCTGTAAACTGACTCAGAGAGCCATGACAAGGCAAAAATAATAGGTTTCTCGTTTTCTTTTTCTTTTCTTTTCCTTTCTTTTTCGAAATTCAGTGAAATTGTGGAGTATTAAATTAATAAATACGACAATAATTAACATAATGCTTAATCATGAATATAGTATTCTAAACATTACTGCACAACCTTCTGCCATTTTTTTATGTCTTGGAATCACAACACTCGCAGAAAAACTCGTCTACAAATTAAAAAAAAAAAAAAAAAGTTAACAAAACCAAAAATTCCATGAATATATGCCTCTCAGTTTTCTTCCATAAACTAATATTTTTGATGATTTGTTGTGATTTAACTCAGCAGGCAGGTAAGCTCCACATAGCCATTAGCTCACTCCTTAGTGACATAGTGAAAAGAATCAGAAAGAGAAATGTGAAGAAAAAAAAAAATTGTTCTTTGGGATAGTATAGTTCAATAGGTAAAGCAAAAGCTGTGCACACAAGCGAAATAAAGAATTCATTCAGTATCTGATCAACAGGTTTGTGTTTAGCCATTTCCAGGAAAGCAGAGCTTCATCATACGTAATAGGCAAACACCATAATTCCAGATGTCCACCTCTCCTCAGTCATCATGTCCTTCTCCAACTTCCATTCTCCCAGTTTTATTGTTGAGCATGAGGTTGTATGGTATAGTGTATTCCTTTAATCAGTATTATGGTTTTATCCAGCAGTTGGCTCAGCACGACACATTCATTCACTCGTTTCTCCCCTTCCCACTGGGATGGAGGAGAGAATCAAAATAAGCAAAGTACAATTTGTGTTATGATGAAATTATTTACTAAAATAGATAACAATTAAGATAGATATATGTGTGTGTATGTATATGTATATGTATATGTATATGTATATGTATATGTATATGTATACAATAAGTGATGCACAAGGAATTGCTCACCAACTCCCGACTGCTGCCCAGCTAGCTCCTGAGCAGCAGAAGAGAACGAGATGCACTCCCACCCCCTTCATAACTCCTTCTGCATGATGTTATATGATATGGAATATCCCTTTGGCCAGTTTAAATCAGTTGTTTCCACCCAGCCTTTTCTGGAGAAACTGAAACAGCCATGGCTCTGTACAGTACTGCTTAGGAGGCAACTATAAATGTCAGCGTGTTATCAACACTGTTTTTCTCTTAGAACCAATACATAGCATTGCACCAAACACTCTGAAGAAAACAATTCCTTTCCAGCTGAAACTAAGACAATCAGTTTGAGTCATCTGCCCCCCTGACAGATTTTTGTGCATGCCCAGCCTGCTCTCTGATTGGGCAATGTGAGAAACAGAAAAGACCTTGATGATCTGTAAGCATTGCTCAGCAATAACAAAAACATCAGTGTGTTATCAGCACAGTTTTCAGCACAAAACCAAAAGATATTATGAGTTCTGATGAAGAAAATTAACTCTGTCCCATTCAAAATCAGTACATTACACCATGATTGAAAATGCATTTCTAATACTTTTATGCAGATTCATTAAAAATCAGTATTTCAACTCAAAACACTATATTGAAGCAGTAAGTCAGAGTCAGGAGACAAGTGGCAAGGCCTACTGAATTTCAGAAGCACCTTTCCTTTATTGAGAAAAGTTTTCTGAGTTTTATGTGCAAAAATCTTATTTATACATATCACTGAAAAACTGCTTCAGGTTTTCTATCTTCTGCTAAAGCACACAAAGTCTTTTTCTTGTTCTCATTACATCTAAGAACTGCAGGATGAATAGCCTGTATACCACAGAGCATGTAATAAATAATGAATCACTTTGAAACATTGCTTTTATGAAAAGTCACATACAAATATGATGTTTACTTGCAATTTGTTTAAGTTATAAAAACACTAGCTGAAAGCATGACTTCCCAATAAATCTGCTGGAGTACTGGGTAATGGAGCATAGCTTCTTTTCCTTTCTTATTTTCTAATTTTTCACCTCTGCTAATTTATGAGCCCTTTCCAAAATCATGTTCCAAAGCACATTCTTAGTGAATTCCCCAAGTGAACAGCATCTAAGGAATTGTCACCTAGTTTAGTTCAATTTCTCATTTTCTAGCTTCAAGTGCAATGAATAACAAACAAATCATAGAAAACAACCATCTTTCATGCTATTTATATTTTCTTCCCAAATGTGTGAAAACACCAATACCTTAGGAATTATTTTACAAATGTGAACTCATTTATTTATTTTTTCCATAAATAAAGCAATATAAATGATTGTTCTAATTAAAAAATGAATTATTCAAAACTGACAAAGTAGTTATGATAGCATCAATTGCACCTGTGCTTCAGTAACAATTAGATATTCTAAATAAGAAACCTAAGCTTCTTTCAAATTTAGAGACGTGTTTAGCAAGTTTATGCAAGTTACTTAGTTGCGTTGTTCTGACCTAGGTCTGAAGGGTTTTAAAAGGTCATAAGCTCCTTAAGTATATCAAGAATAGTACCTGACATCAATTCTGGTAATGAAGTGGGCTTTTTTTGACATGAAGACACACAGAGACTCCCAGAATGTCTTGTAAACAGCACAAAGGGCCCAAGAAGTACCTGTGGGCAAAAAAGTATTTTGGTCAATATTTGTTCCTATCCTGCTTATTTCTAAAGTGTATCACATGGTCTATATCAGACATTCTAACCCTGAAGTCTTCTTGCAGTGATCAGATGCTCTTTTACCAAGTATTTCTATCTCACAATGTAGAATCATTCTGGTCATTCATACTCTACTTCTGTAATAAATCTATGGCATTTGAGTACTCAATTTTCTTTCGCTAAATCACCTGTTTGTTTGGTTTTTTTATGTCCTGATCCAAATTTCACTGATGTCAATGGTAATAATTCTGTCAGGCACTGGAGCAATCCCCTTGAGCTGAGATTACATGCTTACTGATACATAGAAGCTACAAGAGACATTCAGACTTTTATCATTATGGATTTGTATGCCAAACGCTTTCTGACTGCATTTAAATTACTAATACTTAGATAAGAGAAATAAAAAAAAATAATTGCTTTTTTGATAACGCATTCTCAAGAGAATCTAAGACATTTTTGTCTACGGTTGAGAACTTTCAATTGAAAGTACTTTTTAACTTTGACTATCAATTTCAAATAGTTACTGAAATTCTCAGTTTAAATTATTTCCACACATTAGTGCAACCACAGAAATCTGTTGTATTAGCCTGATTAGCAAGTAGTTATCCATACAAAAACCCAAACAACTGAAAGCAGAGACCAGTTCATGAATAGTAATGGACACCAAAATACAGAAATAATATTTGGTTTGAATTTAAATATTTTAATTATAGATATGGTAAGGAATACTTGTGTGTAGGTAGTGAAGACTGAAACAAGCAATAAAGTGATAAACAAACCAGAAAAAACTGTTCTGTTCTTTTCTGTTCTTGAAGTGAAAGGTGTTTTTTGTTTTTTAAATCTCTGAATTTCAACCAATTTGTTCTAAAAGATATAAAAATTCTACAGTCAGCTTCAGACCAGTGTTATGGCACTCCGCTAGACAGCAGTTATGAATGTGTATTAAAAAAATGAAAAAAATATATAAATATACTTCTGCAAATTTTGAGATCACTCAGGTGTCATAATTTGTGGCCATAAAAAATTACCCTACTGCAAATAGACAGTATTTCAGGCCAGAAGTAATGAATCTCTAAACCTTGTCATCAAATGTGCACACTTAGTAATTTCACAGTTATAAATAAATATAGAGCATCTTTCATTATATCTAATTATTCTAGAGTTTATAGTGAAACATGATTTTTATAAACTCCTAAACACTCTAAATAACATATTTCCTTCACAATCAAGGAATGTGAAGGAAAACAAAGGAATGTGATATTCTACTGTGATATTCTTTTCCCATATAAATTATAAACTCTGCTTAAAAATAATAATAAATAATAATAATAAACTGTTTAAAAATTCCTGGTAGCAGTTGAGGTGCTTGTATAGCCACCTATCAGGTGAAGCTGATGAGAGCAATGACTTAAAAGGGAATAAAATCAGAATCATATTAATTTGTTTTCATTTTACCAGCAGATATTATTTCAAGTTCTCTGGCTTACCGATAATGAAATGATACATTTTCCATTTTTATGTAGCCAGATGATTTAATTTAAAAGAGAAATTTCTCATAGATCATTTATAAATTAGATCACAGAATCCTGAAAATGACTGAATAGTGGTATGCAGGTGGTTGGCCACTGAGAAGCTTACACTTTTTTTGGTAGTATGAGTGGCTTCTACAATAAGGATTACTATTCTGATTATCCTGTTTGCTCACATATTTTGTCTTGTGCTTGCTTTTTAAGATATCGGTGAGTAAGTGATTTTCCTGAAGGAAAGGAGCAGGGAACAAGTAAAACAGTATAGATGCTTAAAGATATACTGGCTAACTTTCAAAAGAGAATAATTTTTAAACCACTGCATAAGACAATTCTCATTTATTCTGATAGCTTTAGAAGCATGAACAGGAACAGAGGTCAATGACTGACCATAAACATGCATTTCACTTCTGGCGTGAAACAAAACATGTTGGTTTCATTTTCATTTCATACATCTTATATAAAATCCAAGAAAGCATAGACTTTAATAGCTATTTTCTGTAACTATTGTATAGAAGATCTGTAAATTGTTCTGGCAAGGGTTCCATTAAAAAGTGATTTAAATCTGATATATGTTTTTTTTCTCTCAATACTTTGAAATCAGCTGATACTAGTTTCAACTTTTTCTACTTTTTGCCCAGATATGGGTAAATGACTTCATATTGTGTGGATATTTCAGCCATACTACTGAAAAGCTATCACTGTTAAAAGAAGGCTTGATTTATGCAATCCTAAAAGCCTCACAGAGTCGATATTTTTCATTTTTTCTCTGAAGAAATCATCAGTTCTTTCACTGAAACGTGTACACATGAGCACAGAGAAACTGAAACCAAGCAGCACAAGTTCTTGATATATCAGCCTACCCAGTGCCACAGAGAAAATTATTTTATGTTGCTCATGAATAGTAGTGGATCATAATGCTCTAACTAGATGTTTTCAAGGAAATTCCCATGGTGAAATAACAAGGGGATTTTCTTCAACTTTTTAGGCCATGATGTTGCCTGTTTTCACCTGGTCAAAATTATACAATGAAAATTATCACAGGGTTTTCCTAAATATCTCTTCAGTAAAACCAGAAGCACCATACCTATTAATAATTGTATAATTCATAGTAAATTTTGACAATATCTTCAGATTGTAGATGACAAAATACAATTTATGTGTGGTTTCATTCAGTGCTCAGCAACTTTACCATATTTTGTTGCATTGAACTTGGTTGGCTTTCTGATTTCTTAATAGAAGGATGGCATACGTGGATCTATGAAAGGATTCAGAAGTTTTACCAAATATTTTCACAGATTTCCTAAAGACTCAAATTCAGTTAGTGTAAAGGTTGGGATAGCACGAAGCTGAGCTGTTGTCTTATTTCAGTGATGGTATAGAAGAATATCTTTGTAAATTTTCTGAAACTGCTTTTGTAAAGATAATCTCCATGCTATCACACACACACATACACACACACACACAAAGCTACCTAAATTGAAATTTGGAGTCCTAGTGCTCTTGAAAACCTTTCTCAGATCCTACATTTCTTGCCAAGATAGCAACAGGAAATCAGCTAGTAAATAGTGAACAATCTGAATTCACATTAACAGAAATACCTCATTATTGGCACTGAATTACTCTGCATTATTGCTGTATTGGGACAATACAGAAGATTTTAAAC
This sequence comes from Tetrao urogallus, assembly GCF_951394365.1. NCBI lineage: Eukaryota > Metazoa > Chordata > Aves > Galliformes > Phasianidae > Tetrao > Tetrao urogallus. The sequence goes on along the minus strand of NC_136813.1, from coordinate 59,592,161 downwards.
AATATCCAAATGTGACTTACACTCATCTGCTACTCTTTTCAACTGAAATAATTGTCTTTTTTCTTGTGTGCCTTCCAATTCATAGCGAAACTTAGGACTACAGGCCATCTTCAGCTTATTTCAAAAATATTAATATAGCCACAAATAGCTTTAAATGTGTTTCAGAAACTGCACTATGGCAGCTGAGCAGACATGTGACCCACTTCTGTACCAGTTCACACAGGACTTTGTGACCCTATTTGCTGGAGTAGAGCCCTTGTACCCTCCTGTTTACCAAGAGCACTTTTTCAGCCTTGGTTTATATGTGGACTTCTGTTTTCCAAGTGGACACAAATCTCTAATGTGGTATACCCAGGCAAGCATAACTCTTACCTTCTCAGATATGTGGCTAGTCACTGACATACTATAAGTCATAAATTATAATTGACACAAGCTCTAGCTCAACTGAGAGTGTTCCTATGCAACTGTCCACCAGTTCAAAGGCCTGTTGCTGTAAGCTTGATAAATGGTAGGTCTCTGTTCAGACAGATTTATTACTCAGAGATAGATTTCCCCGAAATCCAATAAGCATTTCAACCAGCATGATCTTGCTTAGTTCAAGGCACCCCAAAGAAAGCTAGATCTTTGTTTTGTCTGTTTCCCTTTGCTGGTCTCATCTCACCACCTTTTTCAAAAAAGTAAATAAAAAAGAATGACAAGCACTATCTCCAAGTAGCTTCCCAAATAGCTGTTTTGCACTATATCCTATATTAAGAATCACTCATTTTTATTATATTTTTTATTTTGCTACAGATATATATATATTTTTACTCCTTATGTAGTTCACTGGTGTTGATCTGTAGTGCATAAAAACCCAAAGAAAAATATGTAGTTTCTGTGTCAGGATCATAATATGTTTACATAGCACTTACCACAATAGAGCTTAGATGTGACTGGCTTCAGGGAACTGCTGGAAATATTAGTATTAAATAAAGATAACAATATACAACTTCCTCCCTTGCTTCACTTTAATTATCTATTCAGCACAGTTCCAGTATAGAACTTCACCATAAGGCAGCATATCTTAGATCTGATTCATTCTTATTTACCCTAAAGTAAACAGCAATAATGCAATAGAGCTGGGGTAAAACAGTGAGAAAAAAATGAACACATTCTATTTTATCTTTCAATCTTTTCTCTTCATTTCAAAATTGTTATGATAGCTTCATTACAACAGGTGTTAAGAAGCCAGTTTAGTTCAGCTTGCTTAAATTTTTTCACAACGAAATCCTTACTTACAATTGCATAAAACTTTGCCAGGAATCTGATGAAATTTTTCATGCTGGATGTCTGACTTAGATGAAATATTGATTTTCTGTTCTTCAGCATTTCAGGAAAACCTGAAAAAGTTTTAGTTGCATCTGTGATTTGCGTAAACGTGGAGTAAAGGAGAAACAGAAATTGACCGGAGCTACATCTTAAATACAGAAAGCAGTATAAAAATTCCACACATCCTGTTAGCATGTTATGCATATAAAATGACCTGAATCTGTGGAGTGCTGATACTCTGCACTGAAGAAACACTTGGAGAAAGTCTCCAATTTTGTTTTCCTTGAGAAGTTTGAATGAAGTGTAATACATAAGGCTGCATGACTAATAAGGAAGATAGACTGAAATAGTAAGACGAGCACCTCAAGAAAAAAGTAGTATATGATCATGCAATATATGATTATAAAGACAAAGGAACTGTATTAACATTTCACATAGTCCTAACTTTGCTTTTTTAAGAACTTTACAGTTGTTGGTGTTTTTTTTTTTTAGTATATTATAGACTGAAAAAACTATGCCACACTATTAGATAGTATGTCACACGTACTATTTGTGACAGTAGGAAAAAGAACTATTTATTCAAAATCCTATCCAGTTTACTATCAAAAGAATCATATCAGTGGTCTACCAGCCTGGAATCCTGAAAGCTCAAAACAGCCAGTGAATCTGTACCTTCCCTCAAGGTAACAAGGGACTGTTAATATCTTCCAAATATATCTTCCAAAAGAGTTCTCATCCAGGTGTTCTTTCTGAGCTGTTAAGCAAATGGATGGATGATTTCTTTGGGGACTCCACGGTTAATAAAGAAACTGCACAGGGGAATCTAAGATGCATACTATTCACCAAACCACAAACTCATTGTGAGGCCCTTTTATAGAATAATTTTGCCATAAACATTTATCTAACATCTGTCTGAGGAAAGCTTTTATTAGAGTTTACACCATGCTGTAATAAAATATTCCTCACACAGGAAACTTTTATAAAAAAAATTGGAGTTTTTTTTTTTTTGTTTGTTTGTTTTTCGTTTGGTTAGTTGTTTTTTGAGGAGATGAGGGTGTTAAGGAAACTGATGACTTTCATTGTTTGTTTCTTTTTTCTTTTAAACTCTGTCATCCAATCTTACAAAACATGTATTTACACCATAGAATCATAGAATCACAGAATCGTCGAATGGCTTCAGTTGGAAGGGACGAGGATCATCAAGTTCCAACCCCCGCCACATGCAGGGCCAGCAACCTCCAGATCTGTTACCGGACCAGGCTGCCAAGGGCTCCATCCAACCTGTCCTTAAATGCCTCTAGGGTCAGGGCATCCACAGCCTCTCTGGCAACCTGTTCCAAGACTTCACCACTCACTCAGTAAAATGCTTCCCCCCAGCATCTCATTAAATCTCCCCTATTTTACTTTAAAACCATTTGCTCTTATCGCATCACTATCCACCCTTGTAAAAAGTTGATTTTCCTCGTGTTTATAAACTCCCTTTAAGAGGTGGAAGGCCATAATGAGATCTCCCCTCAGCCTTCCCTTTTCAAGGCTGAACAAGCCCAGTTCCTTCAAGTCTTCCCCTGGACCCTCTCCAAATGTTCCACATCCCTTCTGTGTTGGGGGCCCCACACTGGGACACAGTACTCCAGCCTGGGGCCTCATGAGGGCACAGTAGAGGGGGACAATCACTTCCTCACTTTCTCTGAAAGAAAGCAAGAAGCACTAAGAAAAAGAATCAAGGTGGCAAATAGCCTTCCTTGCTTTAACCATGTGGTTTTGTATTGATCAAATGCATCTTTCTCTAAACTAGGTCCCAGTGATGCACATAGGTCTGAAAACCAAAAAATCTTTACTGTTAGTAAGAATGAGTTCAAATAAGTACACACAGGCTCAGAAAATCTGTGGAAATATTGTAATATCCTTGCTTCAAAAATGACTGTGTATATGAAAGCTAACTTTTGTTGTTTTCTAAGATTATTCCCTAATAGCTGTGTAAAGAAATGAAGGAGAATAGCATATGAGACACAGCTGGCTTAAAAAGTGAAAGCAAAAGCCATCTAATCTGAGGTGAAATACAGTGTTTTGAAACAACCTGAGTAGGGATCTGTACCATTAGCTTTCTGCCCCTTGATAGGTACCCTGTCTCTGTACACACTATTCATAAAAAAAAAAAAAAAAAAAAAAAAAAAGCAAAGAATTCGACTGTCACTGAAATAAACATTCTTTTTACTATAAAAAATTGCCACACACACACACATACACATGCACACACAAATGAGATTTGAGACCAGTTTCTGTTAGTGAAGTAAATCTCAAGTGCATTCAAGCCATTTAGATTGAATAGCTCCAGGTTTGTGCTGTGTTTCTTTAAAGTAAAACCTGACCCTTTATCCATGTTTCACAAGACACATAAGGTAGAATTGATAGCCCAGTGCAGAGTGAGACCTTGGAAGCTTGCAGCAGTCTGGACTTACTGGGGGAAAAAAAAGCTCCAAAACTTACCACAAAAAAATTCACAGAATTCACAGAACTGTAGGGGTTGGAAGGGACCTCCAGAGATCATCGAGTCCAACCCCCCTGCCAAAGCAGGTTCCCTACACCAGGTAGCACAGGTAGGCATCCAGGCAGGTCTTGAACATCTCCAGAGAAGGAGACTCCACCACCTCCCTGGGCAGCCTGTTCCAGTGCTCCGTCACCTCACTGTAAAGAAGTTCTTGCGCACATTTGTGCAGAACTTCCTATGCTGCAGTTTCCGGCTGTTTCCCCTTGTCCTGTCTCCACACACTGCTGAGAAGAGTCCAGCCTCGCCATTCTGCCCCCCACACCTTAGATATTTATAGACCTGGATCAGGTCCCCTCTCAGTCTTCTTTTCTCAAGGCTGAACAGACCCAGTTCACTCAGCCTTTCCTCATAGGAGAGATGCTCCAGGCCCTTCACCATCTTTGTGGCCCTCCGCTGGACTCTTTCCAAGAGATCCCTGTCTTTTTTGTACTGGGGAGCCCAAAAACTTACTACCATTTATCAGGTTACTCTTTAGTGCTGAGCATTCATTCAGCTAACTTAACCAAAATGGAAGAGCAGTATGTGTTCTTCTGCCATCCTGTCCTGGACCTTGGACTGCCCTGCTCTACAGGGTTATCAAGTCCAGTGCTGTTACTCTTCAAGGCAGGGCTTTCCCTTTGGGCAGAGGCAGGTTACGGTGATGAGAAGCCACCATCCAACACACAAACAAACTTGAATGTGACTCAAGGTGAGTAAATCGGATCAAATTTCTTATTTATTATTTCTTCTTCATTTCTTAATGAAAATTAAGTTTCAAGGTTATTTTTTAAATAAAAAGTGCATTTTCAAGCTATGTTCTTTAAAAAGAAAAGGAGAAAATAATGTCCAAGCGAAGAACAATTATCTTAAAAGTGGCAAACTGCCAATGGATTGTCTGGTTCTCTTTCCTGTAAAACACAAACTCAGCCCTATTATACTACACAAAAATCTCTTTGGAAATGTGGTGAGGTCTAGTGTGGCTGCAATAAATAACTCTGTAGCTGAAATAAGTAATTGGCACCACAGTACATATTTTCACAAAAGCTGTAAATTTTACTGGAACACATTTATGCACACCCTAGGACATGAACATTGCATATGGCTGTGGTTCACAGAATCATAGAGTGGCCTGGGTTGAAAAGGACCACAGCGATCATCTAGTTTCAACCCCCTGCTATGTGCAGGGTCACCAACCACCAGACCAGGCTGCCCAGAGCCACATCCAGCCTGGCCTTGAATGCCTCCAGGGATGGGGCATCCACAACCTCCTCGGGCAACCTGTTCCACTGCTTCAACACCCTCTGTGTGAAAAACTTCCTCCTAACATCTAACTTAAACCTCTCCTCTCTGAGTTTACAACCTTCCCTCTGTGCCACCTCTTGAAGGTTGCTGATGAAGTGCAACTGGCATAATCCACACAGGAATCCAGTAGGTCTTTACCCAAGACAAAGACTACAAAACTGCCTGAAGTGGTACCAGTGGAAGAGCAAGGAAGGAATACTAAATTATTAAACCAAATAATGGTCACACCTCACTAAAATGATTGCCTCGGTATTTTCCAGATACATCCAAAGGCAGCTTCAAAATCCAAAGCTATATCAGCTTAAGGAACGTATACCTTAGATGAGTATCTCATGAGAGAGAAAATGTATGATTTAACTTATTTGTAGTTAGAGTAGATTCAGGTGGAAAGTAAAATTTGGTCAGTATAGTTGTTTCACTGGGTGGAAGTCTGAAAACCATTCTTATGAAATATGCAAGAAACTTGTCCCAGGAGGTTAAATAAATCAAAATTAATAGTTTTAATTCATTTTAATGAATTTCATTCAAATGTAATTCACTTAAATTATTCAAGTTTTAAAAATGAATAAAAATATTGTTTCCCCATTCTAGAACAGGTTCAACTAGGGCCACTAAGGACAACAGGAATTTTGCCACAGTCTTCAGTGAAGACTAAAGCTACAATTTAAGATTTAGTTAGCAGGCTAGTTAGCTAGTTCAATGTGCTAAGAAAGACTTTTGGATAGCAGTTTTCATCAGAATTTTCTATACTTTGTTTTGTCACATGTTCCTCTTCACTGAGCCGGAGAAAAACAGACTAACATGTAATTAATTTTTTCTGTAAATCTAATTCAACATCCATTATATCACCCAAGAATTTTCTAACATGTTTTACTTGCTGAAATTCATTTATTTGCTTCTAACAGGGACATTCAGTGCTGTTTCCGAAGTCCATGACTTCTACTAATCATTGGTATTATGTTTGATTACGATATGAGTGCTACTGAGAAGGTGCTACGATGCTCCCTTGTGTATGAAGTGCATCTCTGTTTTTTTTTACTGGGAAAAGTTTTTACTGCCAACTCCCAAGGCAAACATTCATCAGTAGCAGCACTCAACAGTCCACAAGATGATTGGCTGACAAAAATAGTACATTTTATAGCTTTTAATTCACTGGTCACCTTTATTTGGGCTTCTTCAACCAAGCCCAGATATTTGAAAGTATTGTTACGCACTTTACAGATATGCAATAATAATTGACTGCACATAATGTATATATTAAGTGTCTGGGCTGATATACTGCTTGGCATGATGGGCTCATCAGTCTGCCAGTAGGCAGCAGAGGCTCTCTGCAGGCTGGGCAGCTGGCTGGTAGCAGACTTGGGACAGTCCATGTTTCCTTCCTTACTGGGTGATGAGCCCTGCTGGCCTGCAACCTCTCCCTTCTCTGTCCTTATATCCTCCTCGATCCTGGTTTTCCTCTTGATTCTAAGACGCTTCTATACTGTCTGCTTGATTCTGGCTTGTACCAATCTCATCTCTACGCTCCCACAGGCTTTTTATTTCCACTTTTCCATTCTATTTGAACCTGCAACCCATGTTGTCTGCCTCTTTTGGGCTAATAGTGACTGATACAGCTCAGCAAGGCCTTCCCTCAATAAAAACTGAGGCAACAGTGTGCATGGGTCCTTTTTGCACATGCAATACCATTCTCAGCTCTCAGGGGCCCACTGTCCAGCATCATTTGGAAGGAAAGGGCAGGAAACCTTTTAAAGCAAGGTTGGTATGACTGTTGGGCTGCAGGTCAAGTTTATGAGCGGCACATCAAAAAGGGAGAGCCCCAAGATTTAGCAGCACTGTGGGTGGGAACCCAGCTGCATGCCAGGGAGGGATGCACAGCATGGAGGGAGCTAAGGGGAAAGGTGGTTCTGACTAGCCCTGGAGAGCCCAGCCTTGGTGTCAGGCCTGTGGGAGGTGCAGGTGGGGTGCTGGGGGGCAGTGAGAGCACAGAGCACACCTTCCCTCTTCTTCCCTCTGCTCTCTCCCTTTCATTCATCCCTCTTTTCAGCACTCCTTTTCTTTTCTTCCTCTCTCCCTTTGGTCTCACATGAACCTGTTCCTTCCTTTCTCCCCCTTGTTCCCTTTCATTTTTTCTCCCCACTTTTACTTCCTAACCCTGTTTCTCTACCATGACACGACAATTACTCTCCCTTGAGTCATCCTTACTTCCCCCCAACGTCCCCTAGCACTCTGACGTCTTTCCCCCATCCTCCCCCCCATCTCTGACGGACACGGTCCTCTCACCCCACTCGACCCTCCTCCTTTATAAAGGGATTTTCCTCTTTTTAATCCACCAGCCCACCGTTACAACCTCACCACTCGGCGCACCGAGAGGGGAACAGCCGCCTTCGCGCTTCACTCCCACCCCCTGCGGGCAGACCCCGGGTGGGGGCACGGCCCCCGGGCTCAGCCCCGACAGCGCCCCAGGGATGGACGGCCGGGTCGCCGGATCCCAGGTGGGGCGGCGGGCGCAGCGCAGCGGTCTCGGCTCCCCGACGGTGCGGCGGGAGGGAGCGGAGCGGGAGGCGAGGAGAGGGTGCGCGGCCGGGCGGGGCGGGCGGAGCCCCGAGGAGCTCCGCGGAGAGCGGCAGGTAGGGCGGCTCCGCGGGATGGAGCGAGGGGTTCCCGCGGAGCCGTCGGGGCGGTGGGAGGCTGTTGCCGGAGCTGCTGGGGGGAGGCGAGCGCGGAGCGGGCGGGTGAGAGCTGAGAAACGCGGGGAAGACTGGGGGGGTCGCCCGGGAGGGGCTCCGAGCTGTAGGTCGGGGAGCTGGTGTTTGCTGTCGTCCGACAGCTTTTGCGCTTTCCAGATGAAAGCGCGATCTTGAATTGATCGGTACTTTTAACGCTGGGAAATTAAGCCTGTCACTAAAAAGAAAGTGGAGATTTTTAAATACAGGAGGGGGCCGAGGGTGGAAAAGATGCAGCATTCCAATACATCAAAAGATACCTTTTGTTGTTGTTACTTCTGTGCAGTTTTTATATTCTGACTAAATAGAGACTTCTGTAACAGACCACATGGCCAAGCTCTTTTCTACTATTCCATGTACCAAGCTATTTCTTGTCTAAAGAGTTCTAACAGCGGCAACTCCGTGACTGTAAGAATTCCGTATTCAGGAACTGATTTATAAGAATTGCATAGCTTTCGGCCACATCATTCACTTTCCATTGTAATCACAGGTTACAGTTGTTGCTTGTTGCTCCACAGGCATTTCAATTGGCACGTAAGCTTAATTTCAGTTACATCTGAAATGCTCATTTAATAAATTCACCACAACAGCCTTTTCAATAACGATCTGAGTTTTCTTCGTAGATTGATTCTGAAAAGCGTCTTGCTAGGTTTGCTAAACGCAGACATATTATCGCATTCTCTCCAGCAGCCTTAATGAAATAACGATCAAAAAAACCAGTCGGGACTCCAACATGCCTTTCCATGTGGAGGGACTGGTGGCCATAGCTGTGTTTTACCTGGCTATCCTGGCAGTTGGGATATGGGCTGCTTGGAAAACCAAGAACACCGGCAGCGATGGAGATCGCAGCGAAGCTATTATCGTCGGCGGAAGAGACATTGGCTTGCTAGTTGGTGGATTTACAATGACCGGTATGTAAAAGGTCTTTTTTCCTCTTCTTTTTTATCCCTAACCAGCATATAGCTTGTTAGTTTTCCATCAGAGTGAAAGAGAACTATAGCCTGTACACTAAATAATGCACAGTGGAGGATATACCTATATTTTGTTCCCCAAGCTGAAGTTGTTTAGTGAACGAAGTGTAGCATCTAGATAAAAACAACAAACTTTTTAAAATTGTACAGAAAGAATGTGTTTCATATCTTACTCACTGCTTTCATATTCATTTGTAGATCAGGCATGTTTGGAACAGAAATATAGGAGCTTTATAGACTAATAGGAAAACTAATTTTAAAATAACTGTTGCTGTTGTTAAAGCCATCCAAATTCATGAGTTGTTTTTGCTAAGTCTGAGTAAAGCAAAATTTATATGTAAAAAAAGATGCGAGGCAGCATCAGTTCAGAATTAGTCTCACAAAGAAAACTGGCATAAATCTAAACTCTCAAGCTCACTGATTTCTGCAAACTTTGTGAATTCTTAAACATCTTTTGTGGCATTTTGACAAAATAATACATTTCTGTGAAAATTAGTATCAGAAGGAAAAGCCTCAGTGAAGAATAAGCTCACTAATTTTCTTAGCAGTGCTGTTTGACTCCCAGAGCCAGTTGAACCTGATAAGTTGCATGGGTAAACAAAAGGTTTGCAGCAAGGTCCAAAATCTCAGCTCTTGAAGCTAACATTGGGGATCAGAACAAAAGTACATTGGAAGAAGAGTGAATTGGCCCACCATTTTTGATTTAAGCAATATAATTTTATTTAAGCATGCTTCATTATTTTTTTGATATTCTAAATTAAATCCGGCAAAGCGCTTTCAGTTCCCAAATCGAATTCATCAAGTTATGACTTTTGTTTTGTTTTCTCCTGTCTGGTTTTTCAAGAAGTAATGTATAGGAGATGCATAAAAACTTGGGCCAGGAATTTTCTGTTTATTTTTTCCATCACCCTGAAGAGTCATTTTGCTCATTGAAAGGTTGAATATTTAGATCATGAGTAAAGGATTCTTGTAAATGTCATTGAAGTTTGAATCCAGGTGTATGTTCTACTTTTACCACTTTGCTATAACATACTGGAGCACATCAGATGATGGTGCATCAGTAGCCATGTATTCATCAGCTACTGAAACTTCAGATATGACCAGATTCTACTCATGACAAGAGCTAGTTTGTCTGTTTTCTGCTAAATCAAATGTTTTCAAGGGCACTGATACAAGAATATTTTTTGGAGATACTGCCTGCCACAAAGCTATAATCGTTAGATTGGAAAAGAGGAGATGAAATTATATTCTCCACAGAAGTGGCTATGATGAACTGCCTTGCCTGTGGAAGGAGGCATAAATTTTTTCTCCTTAATCCCATTTTACAGTAATACTTTTCATAAAAGGTGAAGAACAGATGAGACTTGAATTTGGGCTCCCTGTATTACAGGCAATTTCTATAACCGCCAGAATTCACACCCACACACATTCACCTCATTTCATGCCACCTCTGAAGATGACGTAGTGTATCATTTCTCTGGTAGAACATCAGATTGATCTTCAAGTTTTTGCTCAGATGGAACACTCACAGACTTTATACCATCAGGGTTTACATGCTTTCTAACCTCTGCCTTCATAAATACAGCAGATACAGTTTGAGACAGCAAGTAAATTCCGCTTTCACTTTGGGAGCACCTGGCGTGTAGAGATAGGAGCTGCACGCACAATACGGCAGAACCAAGAACTAATTCAGTTTTTGTCTCAGTAACAAAAGTGAGTTGATTGGCACATGCCTTTTGTGAAAACATAACAAAACCATTGTTATGTGAGTGTAAGCTGATCAAAATCCACAATAACTTTTACAAAATAGTTTCACCGTAGGCTAGATTTCACGCATCACAACAGCATCTCCAGAACTAGATGGCTGTTCAGACATGTTCTTAATATGTCACAACTTGAGTTGTCTAAGCAAAGCTGGATTTTTAAAATATCCCCAGAAATGATATTATTTATATGTATGTGAAATACTTTGGGTTATGAGATAAGGCTCAATTCTGTTTTTCTTGCTTGAGACAAATTCTACTGTGTTCCATGTGTATTAGCTACAAAAACAGCTGTGTTTTCTAAGGCTGCTTGGTGGGGAGGATGGCAGAACTTAGGTTGTAAATTTAAAATCAAGTTGAAAGTGTAAGCACCATGACTTCATAGGATAGATTCAAGATTTGTAAGCATTTAGTTGATTTTCTGAATTGTATTTCAAAGCTTTAAAGTACGCCTTATGAATATGGATATTTGGATTGGTACTGTGATCCTGAGCAAACTGTTTCAGTAACTTGTTATTGGAATGCCTGAACATGAAGCCTATTGAAGGTTGAATGTGTCTGCAATTATCAAAAAAGAGTGAAAATCTTGAATTCTCAATGGATTACAACAGTTCTCCTAACATAGTGCTGCAGTAGGCAAGACTTCAATTCATGTATTAATTTTTTGTGAGTATATGTAAAATGTTGAATTAAATATAAATATTCCTTAATTTGTGGGGTGGCAATTTTAAGCAGTGATACCTGTGATGGACTTGAGGCTATCCTGATTTTAGTGGTTGAGATTGAACCCCAAAGGAAATGTTTGAAATTACATAATCAAAATTCTTGCAAATGCAACTAAAAATATCATAATCTATTGACAACATTTTTCATTTTACTTGGATGAAGCTTTCTATTGTTTCAGAAAAATAAAATAAATATTATCAGTATTACCAATATTATCAGTATTCTGATTTTTTTTTGTAATCCCTGGGTTGGAAATTCCATTTTATAGAACATGATGAGCTGATTCAATAATTTGTGTGTTTAGACAAGGGGTCATTTACAAAGAAGTATCAGAAAATCTGTCTTATTAATATACATTGAAATATATAAAGATTTCTGAAATGTATTTTTATGTTCCTCGTATGAACTAGAAACTAAATTATGCTCCATATCCTAAGTATTTGTCTGATTATTTGTAGGGCATTTGCTTTAAATGGATATTTCTATTTGCAGCATTTTGGGGCCCTTCCGTTGGAAGGGAAAGAGAGGATTAAAATGGATTACTGCAAGTGTTTCTATAGATTATTAAATTTTATATTCCTTTTGTCTGATTTGGGGGGGGGGGGGGGAAGAATTTCACAAAAAAAAAAAAAAATTAAACTAACTTTAAATTGTGGCTTAAAAAACTGAGGATCAGAAAATTAATATCTAAGGATGAAATCCCTTCCTACCGTATCCCATTATTTTCTTCCAAATGTATTTACTGATGACAGGGTAACTCTTAACCCCCTGACAAAAAACTGCATAACACCTTTCTAAAGCTCTGGGGTTCCTTGCAGATCTTCTAGAAGAGTTGTGTACATACAAAAATTGATCAGCAGCTAATTTTCAAACTCCCTATCAAGAAAACAAATGATGAAATTATGAAAGAGTGCTAAATCCTCCATTCTAGCTTATTCACCAATATCTGTCCATGGGGCATCGTTCTCATCCCCGGCCAGGGGAGAGCAATGGCCCCTCCCACATCCTACAGGATTGAAACTGCTTGGTCACTTCCAGACAAAAATAAAGGAGCAAGGCACAGCATCCAAGTTCTCCTTGGAGAACAGAGACACTTCCAGTGTCAGCGTCAGGCAAATAAATGCCAGCCACCAAAGCCTTCTTGTACCACAACAGGAGTTCTACTAGATATCTGTCCTTGCCTATGGGATTCTTCCTACCTGGAAGTGGGTGTCATTCATTCAGAATTCGTTCTTCTAATTTTTCCAGGGAAACAGACATATACAAATATATTTCTAAAAATTTACTCAGTGACTTTTGCTACGGTACGCAGATGATCGTGACACATTCCATAAGTATATACTGCTTGAGAAACAACAAGGAACACATATCCCAGGTGCACAGGGACTCTGGTAACCAAAGTATCATATTTCCAGCTGCTTCAGTGCATTCACATTCTTAAGAAGCAAAAAATTCCAAAAGTCTGATGATTTTCTATATACATTCTGTATCCCTGAATCTTCCTGTCCAGAATCAGTGTTCACCCATCTGCTCCATGTTGTTTCACATGGTCATCACTCGTCTTTGTAATGCACAGAAATTCTCAGTACTGAAAAGTCAGGGTATATAGTGTCAGTCCTTTTGCTGAAGACATTCTCTGCATGCACATCCTGTGTACAAGTCCATTTCGATATTTCCAACAACAGAATGGTCCATTCCTGTCCTTCAAAATCCAGAATCGGGTACAATTGCAATGCTCAAATTTCCAGAGATCTTTGATTCCAAAGCCATGGTGTAATTTAACATCAGGTTAAAAAATACCATTTTGTTGTAGTTAAGAGGTATTACATGTAAGTGGAAAAGTAGTCAGATAGATTTACATTGAAGCTCTTTAGGATTTTAATTGTATCTCCGTTGGTTGTATCCACCTCCACTTGTTTATCTAATACATCAGAAGTCTGAATATTGAGTAAGGAAAATAACTTTCTTACAATTGTAAGTTTTTACACAGGAAGTTTGAACCATGCATGTTGTGTAAGAAGGCAAAGATTTTGTGGCAAATCAAATTGGCTTTGCAAAAACATAATGACTTGCCTGCCATTCTTCAAACTACAGGCTCAGGTTCATAAAATTCGCTCATTATACATCTGAGGAAATAAAAGACTTTTTTGCATGGAATCTGCAAACAAAGAGATAAACTTCATTACATAATTCATAATCAATGATTTTTACAGATTCAATCACAGAAATATTCTGTGTTTGAGATTTTTGGTCAGACATGCTCAAGGTCCAAAATTCTCAAGCGTAGGAACTTTTCTTTAAGGAAGAGAATTCATTAAGGGTCTGAGTTCAGTATATTAAAAATACTGGTGGTTTATATAGAAATGATAAGAAATATTAACAATGTTACAATCCTCTTCTAGAATATGCCTGCAGGGAGTGCAAAAATACATAAGTCAGTTTTTAGAACTTAAATAGCAGCACCATCACATACCTATATGGTGATTTCCCTATTAATGGGGCTGGGCCAGTTGGCAGGGCAGAGCTGCCACCATGATGCTGTAGGGATCTGGCTGCAGTATGGGTTGAACCAGACAGCACGTGGCCTGCAGGCTGCAGGTTGGACATGCCTGCATTAAATTACTGTATAATTTCAGTGCTCTGAGTTTTCTGAACTGGGATGACTTAATCATTACATGGTTATTCTTCCTTGCCTCTCCTTTACCTCTTGCTTTCATTTGAACAAACTAAGGAAATGATCATGTTTCATGAGTTATTATGGTTCATTCTCTGTATGAAGGGGAACTTGGGCCCCACATATTCACTGATTGTACAGAGTCATCTGGTTTCTCTTTCATATGCTTAAGTTGTAAATTTTTTTGGATTAGGACTATCTTCTATAAAAGGATGCTATGTCTGGTACTTGTATAGTACACATAGTAAAAAACAGCAGTATTATAAGTGATGGCAATTTTGCTCTTCAGTGTGGAAGGTTTTTGTTCTCTGAGTGCATTAAGGGCTTTTCTACCTCTTCTTTTTCAGCTACATGGGTTGGAGGAGGTTACATCAACGGGACTGCAGAAGCTGTGTATGTCCCAGGCTACGGTCTAGCTTGGGCTCAGGCACCTATCGGATATTCCCTTAGTCTGGTCTTAGGTAAGCAAGGAAATGAAGGTGATACTGATTTTGGAGTTCTGATGTCAAGGCCATCATCTGAAATAACATGAAGTGGGTTTGATGAAATGACACTGAGAAAAGCTGTTGCTTTTGTTGGTTTTTATTTTTGGATGTGTTGTTGTTCTTTTTTTTTTTAACTGTATATACTAGGTTTTATATATTAAGGGTTTTTTTTTGTTTTGTTTTGCTTTGCTGTTTTTAAGAGCCTATATAATCTGCAAAATATTACTGGCTTCTCTGATAGTGTCTAAATCTTGGACTTCAAATGCAGCAGATATCCTCACAGGTTAGGGAACTGCTTAAATTTTAGAAACTCTCCACTGAGAGACTAATTTCCGAATTTCATGCATGAAGTCTGGAGGAGAGCCATTTTGTTGCTGTAAAGTTGAACTAAATTTCTTTTTATATGTAGTGCGAGACTCAAAATCATGGTCAAAATGAAAATAATGAATCCTCCCATGTGCAGGTTCAGTGTGTAAAATACAGACAGTGCTGTAATTATTAATGTTCTGTTCTCTAATTCCCAAAATTCAATCAGACCTTCTTACCTTTCTCCAAAATAACAGCAATAAAAAATATCTTGTCATGTTTCAGCATGGAGCAGCTCTCAACAGAAATATTGCCTTGTGAGCTATGATGAATGCTCTACAAAGCTGTCAAATACATGCTTTCAGGTTTTGAACAGATCATGGCCCTTAGACGAGTGCTGGTTCAACTGCTTAGAAAGGATATGTTTCCAGAAATGATCCTGTATTTTTCATCTTGTATTAATATGGCTGGTTTACTAGATTTTTGATACTACTTACCCTCGCAGTCTATTTTGAGCCTTTTCCTCCTGGTCCTCCCAGCTAGTCTGTGCTATTTTTTTCCCTTTTAGTTGCTTTTCTAGGTCTTCTTGCTCCTTCTATTTCTTCCTATATAACTCAGTTTCCCCTCAGAAACTATGGCTTGTCTTGGTTCTTCTATGTTCCCAGGTGGAACAGTTCCACATTGTATGTATTCCTCTCTGTTGTATGCAAGCCAGCTCTAGTTCCAATAGTAAATCCCATCCCTGAGAGGAGCTCCAAATCCTGTAAGGAAAACATTAATAGTAGAACTGCCTAGAGATAAGTTGATGTCATTATCAGGTCATGATGGTTATGATCGATCTGTGTCATTAAGTGGTCATTAGAATTATAGCCATAAGCATTTTCCAGGTTTGTAGCCGTTGTAGAATTGTCCCAAATCAATAGCCCACAAGAGGCTGAGTTAGTTACTCCCCTCATTTCCAGCTATTTACAAAGAAATCCAGGCTCCATCCTTGGACTGATAAACATCGGCCTCTGCAGAGAAAAATTTTTTGCTGTGTGACCATACATCTCTCTTCAGAACACAGCAAGAAAAGCATTTCTGTATGCATGATATGTACATGCAGATTTGGGAGGAGGTGTTGTTTGTCCTTTAAAAATATATATATATATACAAGAACAAATAACAAAAGAAATATTATTGCTTCAGGCTGGAAAGATTTAAGATTAATTTAACCTTCCCACTAATTCAATAATCTGCTGTATTTTTTCTAATTTTTCAAGTTCCAATGGTTAGAATATCTCCTATTACCTTTGATGGATGTTTGAATAGTATAATAGGTTATGCTACCAGTGACTATTTTTTTCCTGCTTTAGTTGTATTTTGTAATGATGATGTAACAAATAAAATAGGTATAGGAGTCATGAACAATGAAAAAATAGAGGAAAAGTTTCTGGAGGCCTTCTGCATGTAAACTACTTATCTAAAGACAGCATAATACAAAGGGCATAAATTGTGATTGGTAAGCTAGAGCTTTCTGTTCAGGAAACTTAATGAATTGAAGAAATATCAGGCACAACAGAGGTATATGGAAAATCTTCTGTGCAATACAACAAATAGATTCCCTATGATGAAGAACCTAAGGATCTCCAAATACTGTACAGTTGATTTTATTAGGGTCTCCCTGATTTTCTAGTGTAGTGTAGCTTATGGATTGCATTTCAGCAGTGTTATTGTGAGAGAAGTCTTCTTATCTGTAGGCGTCTGATGTCAACTACAAAGATTTCCGTAGAGTGTCTATTTTGATTTTAATGAGATTTATCCCTTTTTTTTTTTTTTTTTTTTTTTTTTTTTACCCCAGACAGAAAGAATTTGACAACTGTATATTAGAAATTAGTTAGGAATGTGAGGACTTTCCACAATTACGTGCATACTCAGTACATACATGAGCCAGGCAGAGCAGAATTGTGATACATCAAATGTCCTGAAAGTGCACAGAAATAAGCGCATGACAGATGTTCAGGGAACCTGACACCTGCAGAACCCAGAAAGCGTTTGACCTATCCTGCAAGTGTAGTAATGTTGATCTAAGCGTGAATTATAAATCTGAGTTGTCCTGAAAGGTTCAGTTTTACTGAGTGCATTCTATGCCATGTGTGAAACCATATTTCTGATCCAGATTCCCAGATTGTTTTATTTCTGGTGTAGCTCTATGTGAAAAATAAGACCTGTACCCATGCTGGGTTCTTCTCTATGTATGAACAGACTTCGGTACCAAAGACATTCCCTTAGGCTGATCTAAACTGAGACAAAACTCTGACATCATCATAGTGGAAATCAAGTAAACTGAACCAAAAAATTAATTTTTTTTTCCATTACTATATTATAGACATAAATAATGTGATTTTGCTTATGTAAATCTATGGTTAGATGTAAAATGAGAAATCCTAGGAAATATTTTACTTGTACTTATTTCTTTAAAGAAACAAAACACAGTAATACTGATATTTTTATACCTTTACTTGACAATCAGTGTTTCACCCCTTAATGTCAGTGCATTACTCCACTACAGTTGGTGTCTTGTGCTACTTTTCTTTGTAGGTGGTCTGTTTTTTGCAAAACCTATGCGATCCAAAGGCTATGTGACAATGCTAGACCCTTTTCAGCAGCTTTATGGAAAAAGGATGGGAGGACTCCTGTTTATTCCAGCTCTAATGGGAGAAATGTTTTGGGCTGCTGCCATCTTCTCTGCCTTAGGTAAGGAAACATCATTTTAAAAATTAACTTGAAATAGGTGTAAGGGATTAAGAAAATTAGAAATGCATAAAAAATGGCTTCAAATGTTAGCTATCTTAGCCAAACAGCCCAGAGTGTGGCTCAGACCTACGGTAAACAGTAGTTGTACACAATAATGGTACCTCATTGATTATTTTGGTAATGGAAAGACATATCTAGATGTTTAAAGAGAAATCCAGACTTCTTCCTTGAACTGTTACTTTTGAAAATGTACCTTAAAGTGGTTTCTTGTCAAAACAGCATGGAAAGATTGAGCAACAAATTTACTTTAACAGAGAGGGTGAGGTGAATGATTGCAAGTATCCCTTTTGCATCACGGCTGCCCCAGCTTCTCTTCTGCACCACTGAGATCACAGAGGACAGACAGAATTTTGTGAAATATATGAAACATCATTGCCAATGCATCTGAACAAAATAATCCTTTACATAAAGAGGGTCTAAATAAATACAGCTTTCCATAGCACAAATAATAGAAGTAAAACAAGGTTCAGATAAATACATTTAAGTATTATTCAATTTGACTGGCTTTCCTCTTGACAAAATAAAGAAAATACTTGGGATTCAAGAAAGGATGCAGAGAATTAGTGGAACTGTGACTCAATAGAAAATCACTCAACTACTCATCCAGTCCTGAAAAATAAGTCAGTTTCCAGGGTTTTTAATTATATTTCAGTTTTGAATTTAGCAATCCCTTCAAGAACTGAGAAAGTCCTTGAGCTGAAGCACCAGTAGTTGACTTTTACCAGCTAATCATACTCATAGTGCACATGCATGTGGTAATGCTTTCTAGCACAGCTATTTTAAACAGAAAATAAACTTTGAAGGTACTCTCCAACTGTGCTCTGATGAACTGCAAAGCAATGGGGAGCTTGTTTACCACAATTTCATCACAAAACCCTTAAAGGACTAAGAACAAACTACACGCTGAGGTGATAGGAGTTGAATAGCTTGAAGAACTCTTTAAGTATTTAAAATATACTTTCTTTTTGATTGAGGACAAGCTAATATGTGATATTTCAAAGCAAATGGTGTGAATGCCTTTCTTGGAGCTTCATATTAACCACTGATGGCTAAAGACTATAAAGGTCACAGAGAGTTATAATTTAAACTGTTCTGTGAATAGACACACTTGTATTACAACCCCTGATTTGCACACCTATCTTCACCGATGCATTCTTCATTTGCTGATCTTCTCATAATTCCTGGCTTGGCAGGGCTGTAGAAGGGAAAGACAGGACTTCCAACTTCTGCAAGATTTTTGATCCTATAATTCTGAAATACCAGAATCTTGAGGGCTCATTGTACAACAAAAAGCTACCTGTCAGCTCTCTGCAACTCTTACATTCTACATGTTATTCTGGGTGTTACTGCCAGATACTTTCCACCCATGTGTTCAAGAATATCCACCTGCTGTACCACAAGGACTAAAAGTTATTCTAAGATATTTCATCTAAATTGGCCTAATTGGAAGGGGATGAATTTTTAAAACAATGTGTTAAAATACTACAATCATTTGAAATAGCTAGTATATCTATGGGAAGTATACAAACACCTTGACAGTTATTGGAGGCACAATACAGAACACAAGCAATTTGGGATGTTTCTAGAGTGCTCTGATTATTGCATGACCGATTAAGGGAGATGAGGAAGAGAGTTGCTCTTCTGAGCCTAATACTTGCAAACACGGAAGAATTAATTAGTTAGGGATGTAAAAGCCAGAGGCAACCTTGGGTGTAGTGTTCTGAAGATGATAGAGTTTAGAGACCCGAGAGAAAGGAACAAGGCAAAAAGCAGGACCACAGCACCAGATTCCAGGAGAGTAGAGTTTGGTCTCTTCTGGGATCTGCTTGGAAGAATCCCTTGGAAGATGACAGTGAGATTCAGGAGAACTGGTTGATATTCAGGGATCACCTCCTCTAAGCTTCAAAACAGTCCACTCTGACAATCATGAAAACAAGAAAGTGTCAGAAGGCCTGCATGGATGAAAAAGTAGCTGCTGTCTACACATATATGAAAAGGAAGCATTCAAGAGGTAGAAGAAGGAGCGAGGGACCTGGAAGGAATATGAAGATGCTGTCTGAAAATACTAGGATGTGGTCTGAACAGCCAAAGTCCACTTGGATTTGAATATGGCCATAAAGAGCAACAAGAGTTGTCCCTACAAGTACACAAATTAAAGTAATGTGTAGGCCAACCAAGCCTTTTGATGCTGGCTCCCATAATACGTGCATAGACAAACTAAGTGGGCAGTGAGGAAGATGAAAACTTAGCAAGCTGCTGAGCACAGAGGGCTGTGACCAGAGTGTGGAGTCCAGCTGGTGGCCAGTCATTCACCAGAGTACCCTGGGGGTCAATAGTGAGCTGTGTAACAACTTCATTAATGACTTGGGCAACGGGATCCAGTTCCTTCTCATCATTGTGTGACATACACTAACATAGTGTTGTTTTTGTGTTGTTGTTTTGTTATTTTTTTTTTCCATAGGTGCCACAATAAGTGTGATCATTGACATTAATATCAATCTTTCAGTCATTATTTCTGCCCTGATTGCAACTCTGTACACTCTTGTGGGTGGGCTTTATTCTGTGGCCTACACTGACGTAGTTCAGTTGTTCTGCATCTTCCTTGGGCTGGTAAGTTTGGTTTTTTTCACTTTCTTGAAAATTTTGCCTTGAGCTTTATGACAAATAACAAATGCAGAGACCTATTGCTCAGCTGAAATTCTGGAATTGTGGCTTCTCTCAAGGTGAGGTGAAGGAATATCTCCACTTACAGACCAATGGTTTTAAAGAGTCTGTATTTGCATCAGTATACAGCCCATGCTTTGGCAATACTGCTGACACGAGGCACAATTCTTGGCTTTCTTCCTACCAGTCTGATAGGGCACCCTTTTACTTTTCATTCTGAGTATGTCTCTAATTCAGAACAGGACTAGAGAAGATTGACTGTCTGTCCATAAGGCTGTAGCTAAAGCAGTGGAAGGAGGCATCAGATGCAGAGAGTAGTCAATAAAGCAGTCCAGAAACACTGGAACTGGACCTGTACAGCCAGCATTCTCCAGTTTCTCCTTCCTATAGCTATCATCTATGCAGCTTAGATAACCTTCTGCTGTAAATCATCATCTGGGCTTTTTCTCATTTCCCTCCACTAACCTTGGAGACTGGGGAGTCTCGCAAGATGACCGTGCTGTCTGAATATGGCGTTATGATTCACCCATCAGTTATCAGTGATATGACAGTGGGTTGCCTTTCCCCTACTTACTGCTATTCCTTGAATGTACTCAGAAAAACATCAGTGCAGCAGGGGTCAGATCACAAGGGTGCAGTCAAAGAAGCTGCTTGTTTTTGCTTGCCAGTGCTAGTAATAGATTGTCACAGGTGTGCAGAGATCTGAGACAGGCTGAAATAGAAGGGGTGGCTCAAGGTGTTGGAGCTGAATGACACCTTGGGGACCCTGCATTGATTCTCTGTTTTCACCAGAGTTCTCATGCAGCCCTAGGGAAATTGCTTCTGCCAGAGCTTGCACAGATGGCTACTAACTAACCTTGTGTGAGACCTCACTCTGTGGTGTCCTACTGTGAGGCCTGTAACCTTATTTGCAGAAGTGCTAAGCATTCCCATTTGTAACTGACTTCATGGGAATTGTGCTAAATACTCTGACAAAGCAAATACAAGTTCCAGCTGGCCACCTCCAATGAGAAGTTATTCCAGAACAACTTCTCTCACACTTCTTTTCTTCATCTGCACAGTGGGGTAAATGCTGTCTCCTTCCCTAAGGTGCATGTTAGCATTTGTGAACCATTCAGTTTTCACAGATGGTGTGCATTACAGAAATTCCCCAAATAAAGTAAATCACTCATGCACTACTACAGACCCTCATTCTATGGGAATAGCAACATGAACCCATGATTAAAGTCGCCATGAACAGGCAGGGGAAGACAAACAAAAGTGGTATAGCGGTCTTCTAAATGGTTGGATCTGTAGTTTTAGTAGTGTTCTTTTAATCCAGATTGGTCTCTTCACGTAATTTCCCTTTTAAAATAAACAGTATCGTTGTCATGTAGAAAGAACTGTATTCATAACCTTAGGAGTGATGAGAAGCTTCAGATAACACTTAAACAGGCATGCTTAAGTGAGGGATTTCAGATGAGATAGGACACTTTCACAGCAAGTGTCACAGCAGATGTGACAGGCTTGGTGTCCAAGCTTCCCCTCCAGACTTTGGAGCAGTCTGTGTACCCACTGGCATAGAGTATTACTGCCCACTACTCTTAAAGTCTCTTCCTTACCGGAGACATGATACTTGTTCTAATCACTTCTGTTCCCTGTGCTGGCTCTTCATTTCAGACACAATCTCATCCTTATGTCTTCATAAACCCTATCCCGGTCTAGGTAATCACATACTTCCCTGGTTTTCTCCTTCCAATCCCAGATAGTTTCCTTCCTACCCTCTTCTCCTCTACCCACAGTTGCAACACTCAGCTCCAGTCTCTGACTTTATTTTGCCCAGTCATTCTTTGCCTGATTCTGTACTCTGTCCCCAACTATTTGTCTCTTCATCTCAACTGTATTACTAGTTCTTCGTTCTAAAATCTTTGCTGTCATATAGGAGTACTTTTTTTTTTTTTTTTTTTTTTTTTTTTTTTCTGGTTTCCAATCCCATGAGTTCCAGATCCTTCTAATACCTCTTCTTCCCTGAACTACTCACAGC
Organism: Tetrao urogallus; assembly: GCF_951394365.1. NCBI lineage: Eukaryota > Metazoa > Chordata > Aves > Galliformes > Phasianidae > Tetrao > Tetrao urogallus. Next base: position 59,569,890 of record NC_136813.1, on the reverse strand, counting down.
ATAAGGCCCCCAAATCTGTTTCACTTCCACAAGCCATTGTTTTATTTTTGCTCCATTCAAAACAGTGAATTTCCTACTCCAATTATTAACAGCTCAGAGAGGACAATAGGAGAAAATTCGAGACTGTGTCCATGTTAGCAAGTTGTACAGTGCCAAGGTAAAAACAAAAGAAAATCTGTTCTATTTTATTGTTGATACAGTCCTGGCACTGTTTTGGCCCATGCCAGGTAGTACTCTCCCAGATAATCCCCAGGATCAGGTCAAGGCTGTTCTGTTTGACAGGAAAAGGAAGTCTATATGTATGGAAATATCAGTGATCTGTAGAACCAGAGAAAATGTCTTGATTAGTTCTGTTTACTAAGATAGTGGTAGTCTTTGAGATCACAAAGAGCTATATTGTTGTCAGGAGCTGGAATGGATTACAAAAGTTAGTAATGTGTTTGCAATTTACTCCCTGTTAAATCCTGGGCTGTATCTTGAAGGCTGCAGATGGACCTTCAGAAATTTTCCCTACCAAAAATCTCAGCTGAATATGTGCGAACTACAGCTCTTCATAAATTCATCACTTTGACATGTTTGAGATTTGAGATTCACAAAGAAGAATGAAAAATCCACGTCATCTTTCTCTGCGAATTTAAAAAAAAAAATAAAAAATAGAAGAGTATTAGTATCCTATCATTTTGGCAATGTTTGTCTTTCCCTCAAAATCTCTTGGAGATTGCTAAAACATTTTGGTGATATTTTGCAGAAAAGCCTAAGCAAAGATTGAGAAGGGAAATTTTCTTCCCAGGTGCTTAAATTGGAAAAGTTTAATATGTAACTGAGAAACTGTATTTGATAAACAACTTGATAAGCAACTTGCTGCAATAAACAGCAATAATTCATGTCTTCTTCACAAACTGATACAGTAATTGTCCAACAAGGTAGAGGAAGATATTTGAAGTTTCACCTCCTTGCACCTCTGTGCACTTACACATGTTCATTTGGGCTATAGTAATCTGCATAATTTTGGTTATCACTAAAGGCTTCAAGGTGCTGTGCTTGCAGTTGTCTATTCCATGGATTACTAAGCCTGGTTTTCTTCTTAGTAGGAAGTGCCAAGGTCCTCCTCACAGGGAGTTAATGAGTTGAAAAATGAACTGGATGACAAATACACAAAAAGAGTGTTGGTGAAGAAAACCCATCCTCTGGTAGAAACTGTTTCACAATTGATTTTTTGGCTCACATCAAAACAGCCAAGAGCTTAGAGTAAAATTATTCTCAAGGTAGAAAAGTGCTATAACACACTGGGTATTGTAATACACTGGAGTATTCTGGAGCAAGAAAGATGCTCCAGCAGCATCCCTCTCTTGCCATGATACAGTTTTCATAGAATCACAGAATCATAGAATGGCTTAAGTTGGAAGAGAACTTAAAGATCATTGAGTTCCAACCCCCTGTTGTAGGCAGGTCTGCCCCCCTCCAGCTCAGCTGCCCAGGGATGAAGCACCACAGCTTCTCTGGGCAGCTGTGCCAGTGCCTCACAGCCCTCTTTTTCCATTAGAAGCATAAATTCTACGTTTTCTTGATTTCAAATGAAATTCCCAAGCTTTCAGGTTTGATGCCTTGTGCTTGTACACTCACAAATCCTGTTGCTTTTGCTGCAGGTTTATATGTAGACGTTTCTCTGCAATGCAGTCCAAGAAAGGGTGTAAAGACTATGTGTAGAGCTAGGGAAAATACAGTGAATATGTACAAATATGCTTCTCCTGCTGATGATATGACTTCCACTGATAAATTTTGTCCTCACACTCATACTGTCCAGGAAAAAGGTAAAATATGCAGTACTTTCTGGAGTTTGGAGGTGTTCTGGCATATTTTCTAGCTATTCTGCAAGTCAGCTTGACATTTGATCTGCAGCATGCAAGAAGAGAAACAGACCAACACTTATAGGTTTATCATGCCTTCATTAGACCTGAACAAACTATTATTCTTTGGTTACAGTGGATCAGCGTACCCTTTGCATTGTCCAATCCTGCAGTGACAGACATTGGTTTCACAGCTGTGCACGAGGTGCACCAAGCACCTTGGCTCGGAACTATTGGCTCACTTAACATTTACACCTGGCTGGACAATTTCCTTTTGCTGGTAAGTGATGGCTTATATTAAAGACTGAAGCACCTTAGCACTGTGTTGTTGTAACAGCTAGAAAGAGCAGAATCTAGTTAAGAGTTTCCAGTAACATGAAAACTTCTATCTTCTTCATTCCTGTTAAATAAGTAGATCACTCTGAAAGTAATGCCTCCTATTTATTTCCATGGAAACTAAAACAGATGCAAAGAGCACAATGACACTATTTGATAGAACAAATTCTCAGCCACAAAACACTCTTTTTCAACACAGTCACCACCATCAGCTATGCATTTTCACCAGCTGTGAACAAGAAGCCTGCATGCTGCACTCTGCACCAGTGGAACTGACTCACTGTCACTGTCATCACTGCTGAAACACACCACCCACTGCATCACTGCTCATATCCGTGGTTTGTTCTCTGTAAATGCAAGTGTCAGTGAATGTCAGTGGGTGTCATTTTTTCCTTTTTCCTTTCCTTCCATTTTTTCCTTGTATTTCTGAACATTTGAATGATTTCAGAGAAATACCAGTAGAATACTGTAGCATAGCTGTCAATATCAGCATTGTCAGGAAGACTGTTTAAATATTGTCAGACTGAAAGATTTGCCTTATGCTAAAATTAATTAAAAGTGTGTGGCTAACACTTAAGTGATGTCATTCTTGGCAAAGAAAAGCAATAAATACATTATACAAATGATTAAATATGCCTTAGGTGTAGGTGATGTAGAAAGAGCTTTGCAGAGATGGATGGATGAATTCATCCGTGCCAGAATGAGCTGAGGGTTTTCATTATTTAACACTCATTTATTACACATGGGATTGGTGGTTATTAAGTGCTTTCCATTAGAAGGTCTAGCAACACATGCTAACATTTTCCATTCTCAATGTCCCTGGGCAACTTTATAACATTTTTATTATCATATTCTAATTTGGGATTTCTTTCTCTCTATTTTTTTTTCCTAAATAACCTCAGCCAAAAATCCTCGGAGTTTTCTGACAATACAGATAATAAAATGCAACATTTTATCCAGCATAGGTTGCTTAGAGATTCTTAGAGAGTCAAAATATGACACTAGCACACGTGGCTGAATTCTGTACCATAAGGCTGAAGGTTTCATTTCTGCTGATGACCAAAGGAAAGCTCTGATGCTGCCAAATTGTGACACGTTTCCTTTTCATCCTGTTTGTTTCGTTACATTTCAAGAAATTTACACGTGCTTGGAAAGCTTTGTTAAAATAATGTTATTAAGGCTGTACAGGGAAGCACTCATAAATAGTGTGCCAAAATCTGAGTTGCTTGTGAAGCATTCATTTGGTCCCTTGTGTGCATGAAGCATATATGAAACACCTGTATACACATGCTTAGGAATAAACACCTCCTGCCTCATTTATCATGTTAAACTGGACTGTGCACTTTTAGTGAGCGGTTTGCTTTGTTCTCTTTCTGCAGTGCTTAGTCATAGGCATTTATTTACTTAGTGGAGCCTACTCAAATCCTGCTCTGAAGAGAGGATTTTAGCATGTTTTTTCAGCCTTTGATAATAGTCTTTTATGTTATATTTTGTGGGTGTAATTTTAAGTGTCATCTTCACTGTTACATCCACACAAGAGAAGGGTTGCCACCATTAAAAAAAAAAAAAAATTAAAACAACAGCAGAAAAAAGAAGCTTTTAGTACTTCGTCCATAACTTATATTGGTATCATAATTGGTTTAGATAATGAGAGGAACATTTTTCATATTCTCATGTTGAATACAGACAGAACTTGTTGCTTGTTTAGATAGTTATATACATTCATAGAAGGAGATAAAATCTTGCTTTCCAATCCTAATTAATGTAATTCTGGGGGGAAAAGGATGCTGGCGGTCAAATTCTGCAAGTATGAGATATGTCAATAGTATTTTTATAATTTTTTTGTAAGGCTTTATAAAATATTTACAGAGCTCACAATGCTTTAGGATTACAGAAACTATGTAGCATTGTTTCTAACTGTGCAGAGTGTAAGTTCGCTAAAAGAGTGGGATTTAAGTGGGCTTACAAAGATCTAACATTACTTGTGAGAATGGAGGTTACAGCTGTTACTATCTGACTGATAAGCCATAAATGAAAGAGCAAGCAATGTGGCATTCAAGTGATGCTTCTATGTGTTCTCTATATGACGATAGCAAAGAAATCTGGTGTCAGCTCCCAGTAATGGAACACTGCTTATTGTGTTTGCAGACATTCGGAGGTATCCCATGGCAAGCATATTTCCAGCGAGTTCTTTCCTCATCTTCTGCCACATATGCTCAAGTTTTGTCATTTCTGGCTGCTTTTGGCTGCATTGTGATGGCGATTCCTGCAGTACTCATCGGCGCAATTGGAGCATCCACAGGTGAATTATTTAAAAAATGAGTAATATAATAAGTGTGTAAAAATCTCGCATTACACAGGTAACATCATTGATCAACCCATGACTTCATCAACAGGAGGCTGCACTGAAAAATACTTTTAGAGTATGTTTTTCCCAAGGGAGGTTGCTCCATTATGGTGGTTCAACAACAAAGGATAACTAAGCTCCACTACATTGCTCTGTCACTCCCGACCTTCAAATAACAGGAGCAGAAAATAAAAGAGAAAAAAGTATATAGTTTGAGACAAGGGCAGAGAGATCATCCACCAGCTACCACCACAGGCAGAATTAACTCAGTATTGGGAGCTTAATATGATTTATTGCCTATTGATTGTAGACTAGAGCAGTAAGAACTAAAAGCAAGCTAAAATCACCTACTGATGTTACTGACATTAATGAGTGACTAATAATGTTACTCACAGTACACTTGTGTCTATATTTCAGCCTGGAACCAGACTGAATATGGTGTTCCTGACCCTATTGCTAATAAAGAAGCGGATATGATTTTACCAATTGTGCTCCAGTATCTTTGCCCAGTCTACATCTCATTCTTTGGCCTCGGTGCTGTATCTGCTGCTGTCATGTCATCAGCTGACTCTTCAATTTTATCAGCAAGTTCTATGTTTGCTCGGAACATTTACCAGCTCTCATTTCGGCAAAATGTGAGATTGTATTTCCATTTTTACTTTTAGAGAAAATTGTCAGTGCGAGACCTTTACTAGGTAAAGCATAGACTGCCTTATGTTTCACTTAGTGAAACATTTAATCCATGTTCCTGCCTATGACTAGAAAAAGTACAGTATTTCTTTGCTAACATTGACTAAACTGAAGGTTTAAAACGTTCATGGCTGTGAGTGGTGAAACAGTTGAAAAAGATCATGAAAGGCAGACTTCAAGTGTTTCCATGGCATTGCAATTTATTCTAAATAGCTCCTAATTATTGTTGCAACCATAAGTTTTACTTAAATCCTTAATGAACTGAGACATCTTTCTGACTTACTGGTTTATTAGGAAATCACGTGGCACTCAAGAAAGGTGCAGAGTAGGCTTGTGGTCATAGTTTTTCTTAGGAAATGGAGAAAAAAAATTGGACACTGAAAGTTTTTTCTGGTTGATCTATATTTATTTTATTTTCAAAAGTTATTTCTACAACTGTTGCTTTTTCTCTGACTCTATCAAATTTTTCCATGTGCGCAAAGGTTAATGACTTTTTCAACCATAGCCCTTGTTTTTTTCTCCTATGCTTGAGATAGAATTATTAGCTTGTGAATATTGCTGAATGTCATGCATCATTCCCTTTTACAATGTCACGACTTATACAGACTGTGTTCATAAATGAAAGCGTACACATACCACCATAACACTGCACTTTTTTTTTTTGCAGGCCTCAGACAGGGAAATCGTATGGGTCATGAGAATCACTGTTTTTCTCTTTGGAGCATCAGCGACAGCAATGGCGCTGCTGGCATCATCAGTGTACGGCCTGTGGTACCTCAGCTCTGATCTTGTTTATATCATCATATTCCCTCAGCTCTTGTGTGTGCTGTTTATTAAAGGAACCAACACCTACGGTGCCATTGCAGGATACTTATTTGGCCTTGTTCTCAGAATAACTGGAGGAGAACCATACCTCTATCTTCAGCCCTTGATCTACTATCCTGGTTGCTATCCTGATGAAAATAATATCTACGTCCAGCGATTCCCATTTAAAACGCTTGCAATGCTTACCTCCTTCTTTACTAACATTATAGTCTCCTACTTAGCCAAATACTTATTTGAGAGTGGGACTTTGCCACCAAAGCTGGATTTCCTTGATGCTGTGGTTGCGAGGTACAGTAGAGAGCATATGGACAAAGCAACACTTGTGAAGAGTGACAATATTGTATTAAATGAACTCGCACCTGTGAATCCACGACACAGTCTAACTTTGAGCTCAACTTTCACAAACAAGGAAGCCTTTAATTATGTTGATTCAAGTCCAGATCTGTCCAACACTGAAGATAATTAAAAAGTGTGGCGCCCACAGACGAAGCAATGCAAAACACAATATTCTATGAAGAATAGTAAGAGGCATTTTATGGAAAGAAAAGCAAAACTTAGGAATGAAATGCCACTGCACAATCTCTAATTGGTTCTACAAGCAGGAGCATCCACGGGCAGAACTCTTTCCTGTTATTATCTAACATGTTGGATTAGATCACAGAGTGTTTAACAAAAGATGCACTTAGATCCCATTCTTTTCGCCCACACCTATAAACTATGTAATTAAAAAATATATATTTACGATTGAAAATATAAAGTTAGCAACTAAAAATGCTAATATAAAGTAGCAGAAAAGTGCAACAGCTATTTAGGTAGGACATCATATGAAGAGATTATAATACAGTCAATCTGAAGTACTACCAGCCAACATTTTATTGGCATTAAGTGAAAGTACATTGTCACAGCTGTAAGTGATTTATTTCTAAAGAACTAAATGCCTTCACAAAGACGGATGGATAACTTCCCTAGGTTTTTGTTCTGGATTTTTTTTCCTCATAAGGGATTTCAAAGAATACAAATCTAGTATATTGTTATTATTTGCATAAAACAGCAAAATGGGCAGATAGTAACAAATTCTTTATAGATGTGCTGAACATCTTATACTCTTAAAAGAAGTTAAAATGAAATCAGCAGTTAAAGTGATGGTGTGCCTAATGTAGGATGACCTTTAAGCAAAGTATGTTACTGTAGATTTTCTTCTTTCCTGTGTTTAGTGGCTGTCACCAATGGAGGAGGATAAAAATTTTGAAGCAATAATTGGAGTTGAGAAACTCAACTTGTGAAAAAAAAAAAAAAAGACTGAACTTTTATAAAGTAAAAAGAACTTTGCAGTGTTGTGGAAGGAAGCTTTATTTTGATTTATCACCAAAAAATGAACACTAAGCAAAGCAGTCTGACAACAGGCAATCATAACAATGGAGGAAATATTAAAAATCAGAGATTCAAGAAGGCTGCTTGAAAAAAACAGATGGGGAAAATACCCAGATTTCACTTACTAAGAAAAGATATTCTCAAAGACAACAGAAAGTCTTTTGGCTTGGACTTACTGAGATTACTCTGAAAAAAAAGACTAGATTTTCCATGGAAAATCACATTTTCTCAAAAATTTGATTTCCCATGAGAAAAGATCTTTGCATGCCTGTATTTACCTCCAGAAGCAGCAGCAGCTTGGAGGAAATCTGAAAGGAAAGTTGAACCCAGAAGTGTACCAAAATGCATAGCAGTGTCTTCAGCTAAGTGCTGGACTCCTTCGTTGACAGCCACTCTCATGGGCCAGCATGGTGCCTGTGGGGCACCAGCACTATCCAGGCATGAGTGAAACCATTCATAAGTGATAATGCTGGCTAGAAGCAAAGCAGGGAAGATTAAGCCTCTAGTAACTATGGCCTAGCCAGCAGAGAGCATTCAATTTGGATTCATTTTGCCCACAGCCAAAATGATTATGTCTGTCTTCGTTGGTATGTGCCTTTCACAGAGGGAGATCTAATAGGTAGATTTCTATGCTACTAAGAGTTATGCTCCAGTAATTCTTTTTAATATCTACACGTCACAGAACATTCAGCTGAAATCCAGATACTCTCCTGTTGCTGATCACTGGTGAAAATTGCTCTTTTACATTTACAGCAGGAGGAGCTATACTGGAGGAGGTGAAGTGTAAGAATAGGTTTTGCTGCTAAAGGAAGAAGCCATCAACGTGTACATTCAGTGTTAACATAAACTTTCACAAGGTTGAATTCTTAGATATGTTTTTGCTCCTTTTGTGGAGTTTTAATGGCATATATATATACTATATGTAGATAAAATTAATTTTAGAGATGTTATTTTTTTTCTCCATACACTGCATTAGAAATAATACTACATCTGAGTTCCAGATATGCACTGTGGACTGCAGTATTGCTGCATGAACAGGCAGTGAGTGTGCCCTGGGTGGAGGGAATCAAAATCAGGATCAGCCCCAAATCTGCTAAGAGTCAACACAGCAAAGAAAAGAAGAGAAAGTTCTGTGGGGTGAGGGAACAATCTGCTGATGAACTAACTTCAGAGTGCTGAGGACCTTACAAACTGGACACAAGCCCACTGTAATCTTTCCTTTAACATTTTCCTTGAAAAGAGAGGTGGAAAGCAATCATATGGAAGAGAGAGAGGAGAGAATGGAGCCACTGCTGAATTATTATCGATGTCTGTCCCAAATCCACTAGCCTGAATCTGTTTCTATGAGAAAATACCAAGCCACGGTTTTTTACCCACTTCCAGAACCAGTGCTTTACACTACAGTTCCAAATTAAGTTAGGGGATCCAAATTTTTATCTACCAAGTAAGTCTTCCTGAAATTTTTTTTACTTGTGTCTTGGCTAAGAGTTGAGAGAATTTCACTATGAGAAGCTGCATATTGGCCAGCAGCATTTCTACATTGCATATTTCAGAATTTCCAGTAGCTGAAGAAGGAAGTAGGCAAAAAGATTCAGCTGGGCTCTTTTAAAGTATTTTGATTCCCTTGTATCCCCTCATTGCCATAAAAATATAAAGGCCTTTAAAATGCTCACAGAAAAGTTAAATGAAAAATCAAAATATGTTATCCCAAAGACTTCAACCCAGATGCTTTCAGTATTATCAGAATGTTTTGTACTGTTCACATTATTGAATATTTTCCTGTTTTGCTGGAACTGCTTTTTCTGGCAAAAAATTGTTCCAACAGTTTTCCATTGCTCTCTGAGAAAAAGTAGAGTTCATTGCACTGTTTCAAGTAGCACACTATGAAAGCTTTATCATGCAAAAGGGAGAAGAAACATGGAAGACTGTTCACAGTGTGACATTAGCTCTGCTTTCTACTTGTAAAGTCTCTGGATTTCTTTGTGTGAACCCAGCAACAGCTTCAGTAGCTGCAGTGGTAAGCTTTGCTGTGGATTTTATGACTCTGACAGCCAAACTAAGACAACCCCATGCAGTGTCCATTTACTGGTTTTCTTGCCTTAGTTCAACTACCCTGCCATTGGATTTATACAAAGCGAATCATATAACCAACGCCATATGTATGATTGACAACTGCAGAGAAAAAAAGATAACAGAATGCAACCAAGTTGTTTCCACAAGATAAACACCAACAGTATGATTCTGCAAGTAAGCTTTATTTTCATGTGAATCATCAAACGTTCCTTCTCCACTTTTGCAGTTTGTAGGTAGTGGTAGTGTGCACTACATTGGATCTACAGTCAGTGAAGCAAAGAACTCATCTTCAAACACAGAGGTTATTGTTTCTGAGCCAATCATTTCTGAATAAAATATTTATATCATGTTCGTGCATTTCACTTTCTGATTCTTAACATTTGTGAATAACACTTATTCAACAGGGTTTTTTACCTCCTTTGCATGAGATATATTCATAAAATCAAAGTTAATACATAGCTGATACATCAAAAGGATTACAATTTCATCTATATTTGTCTATATAGGATGGTGTATGTACTATAAATAACACATGCTTTTGTGAACCTGAACTGAATGTAAACATTAAGTGGATCAAATAAAGTAAAAGTCAGATTTAGTCTTTTATTTTCATAGTACAATAATTTAGTATTTCAAATATAAGTATCATAGGGGAAAAAAACCTGTTACTCATTTTTCCTTCTGCCCTTCGAGCATATTTGATCAAGTACCATGTGCAATTAGACAGTACATTATTGTAAGTTTGCTATTAATCAGAGCAGTATTTGTGGCTGTTGTTTAAAAAAAAAAAAAAGTATATTTTTGTCTGTGTCAGAAATGATATATTAAAACTACTACTAACAAAAGATAGAAAGCATAATATGGATATATGTATGTTTTAATTTCATTTGTATTGTCTCCAATAGTGCCCATGCAATTCAGGAAAATATTGTCTAGTTTTGGGTCTGTTTTGTCCATCTATTAAAAATAAAGATGTTTATTTTATTATCACTGAGCATCGTATGAGGTTTTGTGTCACAGAGACAGAAGTGAGATGACCTTCATGTGGAGGATCATTGGCGCTGCAGGGAGGCATCCCTGTAGCCCTTCCCCAAAGTCTGGTCCTCATGTTGGAAATAGAGTTCTTATTTCAGTCATCTCCACCTCACCCTCACAGCCACGGAGTAGAGCAGAGAGCCTGGAGCCCAGGGGAAATTCATAAATGGGGCTGGAGTCCAACAGGACCTCTTGGGAGAGATCTTTGACTCGCAGGTATTATCCTAGAGTATGGGAGGATGGATCCTGAATAGGAGCTGTGGCTTGGGCTGCAGGGTTGGTGATGAGCACAGGAAGCAGGAATTCCTGGTAAAGGAGCAGGAATGCATGTGCCTAGAACTGCATCTGGGTTTCACTATTCGTGGGTGTAGACTAGAGCAAGGGCTTAGCAGTTCTTCATACATTAGAAGAGCCCTTTGTAGAGGACCATAAAGTCATCCTAGGCATTGAATTTGTTACGAATGCTGTTATTTAGAAATCAAAATTTTGGCTGACCAAAAATGAAAGCTCTTTAGCTTTCTACTAACATCTACTATCCTACTAACAGCTTAATTTAATATCCAAAGACACAAATGGGCATCTATTGTAAATGTTACTATAACAACACATGCCAAAGATACAATGTATTTATCCCCTAGCTGCATTATAAAAATACATAGGCAACACTATCCACTCCTGGATGAGCAATGGAGGCAGGGGCACTCATTCAGGAAGCAAAGCACAGCATGGGATTTTCAGTGTAACACAGCTCAGAGGTTCCTTTGAGAATGAAGAGCTCTGGTCCCCCTTGCAAGTCTTGGCTTGGATCCCCACTTGCACCTTCAAAAAACTAGTGCACATTTTAAGACAAGCACCCTGATATTCTTTCATTTGTATCTCAGAGTAAAAGCAACTCCATAATTCTGCCAAGTCAAAAAGGCAAGAATAACCTTAAAGTAAGGGCACAGTGATGATTTCTTCAGAAGCGTTAGTGCTTCAGCACCTAACAAAACAGGTAAATGCCATGTGCAGGCCAGCTGTGGCCAGAACCACATCAAAAACCTGCTAAAAAGACTCTGTTTAGGAACCATTGGAAATGCAAAAGAAGAAAAAAAGAAAAAAGAAAAGAAAAAAAAAAAAAAGGTATACTTCTTGTGAAAAAAGATTAGATTATTCCCCACATTTCTGTCAAATTCACAAAAGGAAAGTGGGCATAAAAACAAATAATGAAAAAGCAGACAAGTAGAGAAAGAAATTAAGCCCTTCAATGTAAGCATTTTTTATCGAGGAATATTGAACCAGTCACTTTTCACCACAGCCACTCAAGGACTGACCACAGTTAACACCAAGCAATTACATCAAACAAGGAGTATATGATCTCTACCTCCTTAGAGCATATTTAGTTGCCAAGTGTAGTTTAAAACCCACAAAAGGAACTGAAAAGACCATAAATACTGAGTAGTTTTTCACTTGAAAAGCGTGAACGTGGGTGCATCAAAATGCCATTAATTCCTTCTACCTGAGACAGTATTTCTCTCTTGGAAAGGCTGGAGAATTAGACCAGGTGTATGATAAACTTAAAAGAGGTTTAAAGAAGGCAATGTTAATACATGAAACAACACCTAGAATTGTTTCCAGGCATTAGGTGGTCTCCAGCCTGCCTTTTTTCTCAAGACCAGCATCATTCTCCCATTCAGGCCTCCAAGCAAGCTCAAGAGCATGCCTGAGCACTTTCAATTTGGTGGTGTGTGTATAGCCTCAGAGAGAAACCAAGCAGTTCTCCACTCCTGAAATGAGCTTTTTGGTTTTACTTGGCTGTCAGAGGGAGAAGCTGAAACTTACAAAACATGACTAACCTCACCCGAGTGCTTGAGATGGATCACATCCTAGAAATGACCATACAGATATCTGAATGTTGGTGAGATGTGGCCACTAATTGCTCCTTGCTCCTCGAGAAGGAGGTTGAAGCCATGAATACAATCACAGCAAACAGATGGCTCAGAAACAGGAAGAGGACTTTGGGGTATTTAGAATTTAGGAAGTTCTCACAGAAAAAGTATAATTCCCAGGGGAGGATCTACACCTTTCTGCCTAGTGCACTGACCTTCTGCAACCAAGATTAGAAAAATAGATATGAGAAACATCCATCTAGATTGCAAGGGTTTTTGTTGTGGTTGGGAGAAATTTACCCAATCTCCTAAATTGATGTTAGTAAATAACAGGTGAAACACAATGTACATGAGGCTGTGGTCAGGGGTAAGGCCTTAATAGACAAGGTAATAGCAGAGGGAAAAAAAGGAAAGTTTTGCCTATGGATGAGAGAATTGATCACGTTGGCTATACTTAATTGATTCAGGAAATATCATGAGGTCAGAAGGAAGCAATGAAACTGTTTCTGGACTAATGCAGGAAACCTGGGTAATGAGGTGGAAGAACTAAAATGACTGAAGCAAGATGTGATGATCTCTCATACATACTAAGGGAAGAATGATAGAGTAGTTCTCAAGATGAAAAGAGATTTTTAAAGAGCTTTTGCTGAATTTATGTGCTGGGTTATATAGGCCCAAGGAATTCAACTTGAATGTGGACAGAAACCCTTTTAATACCATTAGTGATGAAAATGGTACTTCAAACTGCGTGATCATGCAAATATTTGAACTCTGCTGGAGACTGGGGAAAAAAAAAGGCTGTTACAATGGCAGAAAACAAAGCACTTTGGGCCCTAAGGATAATAGATTTCTTCTTCAATCAATGTACAGACAAGAAGAGGTGCTATTTCAGCTCTGAGTTAATGCATACATACAACTTTGTGAAAGATTTGATGACAGAAAAAGCTTGTACTGATAGCTGAGAGTGATTAGATTATCCTTACATACAAAGAGCAGTGAGAGGACATATTTATGCTAAAATATATTAAAATATATTAATTCAAATGAGTATACAATAGCAAAGAATGAACCTGGAATGGAAATTAGGAGAAAATTCCTCATCTAATGATTGCATTTCTGAAATAGTCTCCCCACTGGAATGTTGCAGATTGAAAGCAGTAGTGCTAAAAAACAGATCCTATGCAACGATGGTCTGGTTTTGTACATGTTATACGGCTACATCCCATGTTGCTCTTGATCCTAACATGCATCATACTGGAGTCTAAGCAAACCTCAAGTGTGAATTACTGATGATATTGGTAACTATCCTTCAGTGTAAATGGCAGTAGCAAGTCAATTTTAGCCACTTGTTAATTCATCCCAGAGTTTTCTGTGGTTGTGACTGAAGCACTAAAATTCACTTACTAATTTGGAAATGGACAAGGCATATTTTGCCAGGCTAGTAATAAATTTAATTGCAAATATTGGATTTGAATACATCCAGCCAATTTACTAATGGAATGTAATTATTATCTGTATATTAATAACTGAGTGGAGTGCTGCAATGCACTTTGTGTTACTCAGCTGTTCACATCCATCAAAATGTTGGACACAATTTTCAGAAGATTTAAAGGGAAAGATCCTCCCAGAAATGCTGTATTACTGCAGGCCTGTCATCAAGTTGTGAGGCAGCTCTGGTTACCTGGTTTTCTGTTCCTATCCCTTGATTTCAGCATGGTTGTGTAAAACACAGATTATCTTTGATGATATTTTGACAACAGAGATGTCTGCTTTATGTTAGTTATGCCAGTAAGTGCTACAGAGTCATGACTGCAAAAGTCTTCTCCTCTGAGAGTGGGCAGGAGTATGGACACAGTGAAAGGAATTAATGGTGCCTGCTATCCACTAGCCTCTAGGTCTTCCCTCTGTATTGTATGTGATGCTTGTGCTATTCTGGATTATGATTGTGTAGTGATATAGTGATTTAGTCTGTACTCAGCACCACAGTGGGTGTTCTTAGTGTGAACTTGCATAAAGTAGGCTGTATGGTCAGTTATGGGAGAGAGCTGTCTTTATAACATCATGTCATCTCACAAAATAGCAAGTATATATATATTACAGAATCACAGAATCACCCGGGTTGGAAGGGACCACAAGGATCATGTAGTTCCAACCCCCCTGCCTAGCAGGGCCACCAAACATACACATTTAGATCAGGTTGCCCAGGACCCCGTCCAACCTGGCCTTGAACACATCCAAGGACGGGGCATCCACAACCTCCCTGGGCAGCCCGTTCCAGGGCCTAACCACTCTCTTATCTATAATATATAATAATATAATTATATTATATATATATATATATATAATATAATATATAATTAATATATTATATATATTAACCCTACATATATATATATATATATATATATAGGGTTAAAAAACAGTATTGGGTTAAGTTGTATGCAGTACTGAGCAGTTCTGCATGATATTATTGTAACAAATTTTAAGATGGTTTTTATTTCCTCCTATATCCTAGCATCCTTGAAAGATACCAGAGTATCTTAATTTGCCTTCTCCCACAATGATGTTTTCGCCTCAGAACTGATCTACTGTTACTGTTGTCATCACAGGAAGTGCAAGCTGAATTACTCAGCATATAAGCAGTTAGCAATAAAAAAAGATTTCTAGCCTGCACAGTTTGTATTCTTCTTCCACATAGAGTAGATTTGACAGAAATATGATAGAGAGGCAAAGTGAGTGCCAGAAATAAAATAATTGGCCTGAGCTAGAATTCCAGAGAGCTATGTAAACTTTATTATACTGTGTGACTTGGAAAAAATATGATGTTCCAGCAAAGCAAGAAACTAATAAGTTCTTCTGCTTCATTTCTACATACTGCCCATGAGGAAACTAATATTTGAGGAGTTGATGTACTTATATATCTATTGTCTGTTCTGCAGGATATTGTTAAATGTGTGCTTTATACCCTCTAAAGAGTAGTAACTGCAGATTGGTGATAAACTTCATCAACTAGATGCAAGCAGAAAACCTCAAGAGGACAGCTACTATGTCATATGTTTTAAGGTAGCCTATTGAATTATTCAATCTGCGCAGTGCACTAGGTTCTGGCTTATTAGTCCACACTAACAGGAAAAATTAGATATGAATCCTGCTTCTAATGGGACACTATTTTACCCCAAGCATTGTCAAGACTACTGCCAATAAAAAGTCTGAAAAATCATCTCAATCATCTCAATGGAGCCTCTGGATTGTAGCCATCACACAAGAAACATGCTGGTGGGCAGGGTCATTCGCACATGCGGGGTCAGAATTTGTAGAGTCACTTATCATGGAAGAAAAGGAAATGTTCAGACCTGAGAAGTTAGAAGTATAGTCATCCAGTGATCCATTCAGTGACCTAGTCATCCAGGAGTGGTTACTACCAAGGGTTTTCCTCCCAGTTCCACATAAATTAGGATATTTGCACACTGTCTGATGTTTGTTTATGCACTCACTACAGCAGGCATCCGTGTAATGACTCCAAGTTGAGTAGCAAGCACAATCATCCACATTTTGGATTTGAAAGACAACTTTATATTTTCCATATATCTAAAATATATCTTTCTGCTTTTGGTGAACTACCCTCGAGCATTTCACTTATCAAAATTGCTTATAATACCATGGGAATGTCTTTATAGCAGCATAATGTAATGTTTGAATATGAAAATAAGTAAGATTTTCATAAGAAGCTTAGTTTGCTACTTAAAGGGCACAGATGGAACCTTCATTCCTGAGCAGGACCTCTCATAGAATTTCACTACTAACTCATTTTCAGACAGCTTATTTTTCAGAGGTTGCTGAATGTTAGCTACTTGAATATTAAATCTATTTAAGCTACTTCAAAGTAGATATGACATATAAACTTAAGAAAATCTGGGCTGCTCAAGCAGTTCAGCCCTATGCCTAGTGAACTGACTAAAATGTACACTTAACTCATCTTGTATGAATGCTTGCCTCAAAATTTGGGATGGCTAGCAATCCTTTTTTAAACTCTAATTTTCATTCATTAGCAGTTTCTATTCAGATACACAACGCGTCATTGGCAAGGCACAAACAAAAATGAGATAAGTTTTGTGGCTATAATGTTCTAAAAGAAGGGCTTTGTCTAAGGGATTTCTTATGTCATTGTCTTTTACTTAACCTAGTAAAGCATTTCAAGTTGTACCTCTCACCCATTTCCCTCTCAGTGTGTCATCTCCTACATTTATGTTGTTGTACAACAACCTAAGGAATCCTGAAAAGGTTTTCAGTGGTGGAACTAACAGTAAACAGACATATTTCACAACATCGTAATTTGAAATAAGAGCAAAAAAAAAAATTCAGAAGTCTCATAGCAATTACAGTGTCTGCAGTTATGAACAGAAAAGGCAGAGAAAATAGGAATTTGACAACATGACACTAAATGGCATTAACAGAGCAATGCTGAGTGTCTCCATTACTCAGTTTATTAATTGAGGCTAATGGTCCTATCTCTGCTGTCACTGTATGCCAAAGCAGTCCTGAAAACAAATAGTGGGTATGCAGTTAAAAAATACAAACTGCAATTGAATATTCAGAAATAAAAGTCATATTAATAATAGGTTATTATTAATCACATAGTGAGCCATTGTGACAAACGTTATCAGTGCAGAGCATCTGATTTTTCAGCCTATTTGAAATGCATGGGCTAGGATCGTTCTTAATCGCAGTGAACAGAGGGTAACAAATGCCTATATCAAGAAAAAAAAAAAACAAAACTATAAAACAACAACAATCTCCACACATAAAAATATGTTGCGTCTTACTAAACAGTATGTATCTAAAGTCTTTGAGCCAGGTGGGAATAATAAATAATAAACAAGCACCAACACCAAACTAACTTTGGTTCCTAAAACAAGGCGCTTCCAACAAATGAAGACAGTAATTGATACATCATTTGTGCTTGTGCTGCAACTCTTCTCGCCTATGTGGTAAATAGAAGTGGCCTGTATGTAAATATTTTGTATGAGTAGAGATGCAACTTCCAGTAGGTAGTGGAGTTTTGCAACTCACAGTCATTAAGAAATCAAGAAATTTCATTAGGAAATTCATTGAGAAATTTCCTAAATACAGCTCCACTAGGTGTATGTATGTGGTTAGAACTGAGGATCTGTAACAGGACTGGCATAGCTTTGCATTACATTAGAAGAAGCATTAGAGAGAGCTGCAACAGCCTTGGAAGAAAGTTATTTCTTTCAAGTCCACACACAATTTCTGTCTCAGATTTGTCCTCTCAAGCTGTACTAAGGACAGAAAATTGAAGGATTTGGATCATGCATATTTATTTACCACTATGAGAGTGCTGAGGTGCTGAAACAGGCTGCCCAGAGAGGTTGTGGGTGCCCCGTCCCTGGAGGTGTTTGAGGCCAGGTTGAATGAGGCCCTGGGCAGCCTGGTCTAGCATTAAATGGAGAGGTTGGTGGCCCTGCATGTGGCGGGGGGTTGGAGATTCATGATCCTTGAGGTCCCTTCCAACCATGGCCATTCTGTATTCTGTGTGATTCTGTGATTTGTTCTACCATAACAAAAGTTTGCATTGGACTATTATACAAGTGCATTTAGTCCCATTTCTATAGTTTATACAACTTCTCACTATGCTTATATGTTGATTTTTACAATTATTTCCAAGTCTATATTCTTCCTCTTCACTGTGCTGAAGAACATAACATGAAAGGAGATATAGTCCTTCTTCTGGAGACTTATTCACATACACCCAGAGAAGAGAATATGTGTAAAGCTATGACAGATAAAATGGTAGGACGAGGGCAAGGTAGGTAGGCATGCAACTCCTGAGCTTCAGCTTATATTATAGCTTATAGAAATAAAATAATAAATTCCAGGTTAGGCTAAATGCCTCTCAAATGCCTGTCTCGTATACCTAACGGAAGTAGTGGGGCCAGGGAGGCAGTATCAGTGCCTGCAGTAACAAAGGACTGGAAAGCTGGCAGATTTATCCAAAATTCTCTTCCTGACTGTTTTCATCATGGACACCTTTGAAAAGCAGGTGTTTGATGCCACAGTTCTAGTTCTGGGCAGCTAGAACAGCTGGCCTCAATTGCTCCGCAGAAGGCAAGGGGAATGGGCTCGACTAAATGGCCTGTTCTTCACCTGCTGCCTGACCAGAAGGAAGGATGTATACCTCTCTTTGTCCTTTCTTTTCCTCATCTCATCCATCTTGTTCAGACTTAACCTCTCACAGACATCTCTTCATATCTGTCTGCAGTGTGCCTACGGAGGGCTATGTTTGTCTGGATTGCCTGTGCACTCCCGTAATATAAATAATGATGGAAACAATAGATCTGCTCCTAGACCTCTGCTTTGTCAGACATTTCTCTGGCGCAACACTATTACAAATAGTAACTCAAATGCTAAGTGTTCTTTGGCTCCTACATGTTGTGAATAATGTTTGGCAGCTTTTATATAACCCTGTGAATACCGTGTGGTGTTAACAATTAGACATGTAGGAGAATTTTCTGTAGTAGAGTATTTATAAAACTTCCGTGTTGCTGTACAAAAACACTCCCCCCCCCCCCCCCCCCCCATCAGTCAAACACTGTATTTGCACTAAAATAATAATTGCTAATTTGATGTAATACTTTGCTTAACACCCTATTTCATTTCACGTAAGCTGCCTTCCCTTTTCCAAAATTCCTGCCTATGATAGGGAAGCCACAAACATCTTAGAATCTCATACATTCAGTGCTACCTGTCTGTGCTGGAAATGTTCTTCTCTCTAATTAAATGTGAATCCTGTAGGATTAGCCGGTAATGAACTTTGCAGTTGATCATTTCTCCAGGCTGTTTTTAAGAGCTGGGTTATTGCTTTTATAATTTATTTGTGTTTTTGTTATCTAAATCTCAGGGTTTACTGTGTACACCTAATCTCATAGCTATTTGAGTTCCATTGCTGGCACATTCAGAACTGTTCTCTCTTTCAAATAGTGTAACGTGTTTTTGAAGCCAATTACTAAAGAATCCCCAACTAACAACATCACTTCAACAATTTGTCAAACATACACTTCATGTATCATATATTAATACTAATCCTGTGCTAGAAAACATCCATTCCTTGGATTTTACAGTGCATAACTGTAATTTTAATTGGATTTTTCGTATGCATGTAAGTAATCTTCTGAAGGGCTTTAAATTGTAAGCTCTTTAAGCCAAGACTTTCATATACACTTGTCCTCTGCTCTGGGCCAAATATTTTTACCAAAAAATATTAGCTAAGTACAGAAGCATTTTTCACATGATTCCCAGATTAGCTACCTAACTGGCTAAAACTTAATGTTTTTTTTGTAAACCTTGGCCCGAGTTTTGCAGATGACTGGCAACATAATACCAAAACACTGAAGCAGTTCTAATAGCCATGCAGAAAAAGTGATTAATTAATTGTATACATACACATAAGCTTGTAAGTACATATAACTGCATATACAGAGCAGTAACTCAATTACAACATTTGAAGTCTCTTTAGAAGGAGCTGAAATGTGTAATCTTTGAAATACATTGGCATAATAACAGAACAAAAATATTTCATTCATAGCCTTCTCAATCCATACCTCAGTCCCATATGCTTGTAGATTTTTTAAATTATCTAAGTATCAATATCCATAAGTGACATTCCAAAGGCATATTCAAAATAACTATGAGGAATTTCATAGTAAACTGTAGGTAAATACACATAAAATTACTGCGACCAAGTCTGGGACTCCCAACACAGGGAAGATGTGGAGCTTTTGGAGGGGATCCAGAGAGGGCCATGAAGTGATCCAAGGGCTGGAGCACCTCTGTGAAGACAGGCTGAAGGAACTGGGTTTGTTCAGCATTGAAAAGAGAAGGCCACAGGAAAACCTCACTGTGGCTTTCCGATATTTAAAGGGAGTTTATAAACAGGAGGGAAAATAACTTTTTACATGGGTAGATAGTGATAGGACAAGGGGGAATTGTTCTAAACTAAAGGAAGGGAGATTTAGATTAGATGCTGGGGAAGTTTTTCACTGAGAAAGTGGTGAGGTGCTGGAACAGTTTGCCCAGAGAGGCTGTGAATGCCCCATCCCTGGAAGTGTTTAATGATAGGTTGGATGGGGTCCTGGGCAATCTAATCTAGTACTTGATCTAGCAGCTGGTAACCCTGCCTGTGACAGGGGTTAGAACTTGATGATCCTTGAGGTCCCTTTCAACCCAAGACATGGTGTGACTCTATGATTCTATGATTTTGTTTCATAGTTGGAATATCTTCTTCCAAAATGGTATGGATAATATGAAGATATTTTTCTGAGAGCAAAACCTCCATGGTTTTTTCTTCTTCCATTTTAAAGACCCACCTGAAGAAGAACTACTTTGTAAGTCAATCATTTTGTATGGGCATCAAAGTAAAATCAAGAGGGAGAGTAGAGTGTAAATCACCACCTTCAATTCTGAGCTTTCTGCATTCAAAATCTCAAATGCAAGGTCGGTGCAAGTGGAAATGAGAAACTTCAGGTGCTGAAGGTCTTGCTTCAAATAAATAAAATTTGGTGCGTATTATTTTCCTCCTATTGTGCCTTGATAGAACTGGCATTATTACACTGCTGCCACCAGCAGCTCATGAAGGGTTCTGGGGTATGCTGATTTAATTTTAGACAGGCTTTTGCCTGACCATTCTGACATTAACCAGCTCTGCCTGAATCTAATATTTCAGGCAGGTTTAAGTTAAGCTTGTTTTTGCAAAACAATTTGAAAATTACCCTGAGCAAATCGGTGGTATTTGAAATAGATCAGAAAAATTAAAACACTTCAGTCATCTTATGTTTAGTGAAGATTGGAATATCTGCTTGAGTAAAGCACGGAGTAAAGGTAGATAAGGTACTACTCAGTAGCTGCATTGTCTTGAGTGGACAAAGAGGCCTGGAGACTTTCAGCACAAGTCCTGGTGTGACACCAGTATCATATTTACCTGTTCCCTTACAGGTCTGTGTTCTAAAAGCACTCCATTGTCAGTATTTATATAGATGGCAAGACGCATCTGTTCACATCACATTCATGTAACAAAGTAGAACTAAGTCAAGGCGTAACAAAACATATTTGCAGCAGCCTCATGAGCTTTTCCCAACCTAAACCTTCAAGCATATTTTCAAATCCTTATTATTACGTTGTCAAAAGAAAAATCATTTAATACTTCTGGTCGTTTGTTTTTTTTTTCATTTTCCAGGCTAGTTAATCAAAGATATCCAAAGCTATGACAACGTCTCTGCAGGCATTAGAAATAGACTGTTAGATAAAATAGGGTAACATTTAATCTCTGATTTATTTAAAGCATCAGGAAGACCCTGAGAGTTGCTTATACAATGCTCAAGTATCAACATATAAAATAAGTAAATCAGTTTATAGGTCTTTCCTATGTTCCCTACTCTGCAATTTAGCTCACACTGATCTACATCACATATCCAAACCCAAAATTCTGGAAGTGTCAAGAAAATTAGAGAGCAGTATGAACAGTAAAGCCTTGCTTCAAAAGACCTATTATTTAAGCAAAATAGGAAGGAATGATTCCAGTCATCTTACCACAGGCAGAAGAAAAAGTAGGTAGCTAGAAATCAGAATGAAGGAAATCCTCTGAAGCACATCTGCAGAACTGCAAAACACGATATTCAGAATGCTTTGTATCGGGCCCTCAGTTCCAAGATATGTGTCACCATGTTGAATAAAAATTTATTATTTGTGGTACACATGCCAAGCCTTTCTTTTCTTCTCTGACAGGCTCCTGCAGGCTACATTTCCTTATAAGTGGATGTCATGAGAGGTTCCTTCCTACAGGCCAGTCTTTTCAACACAGCAAAGGCAAGCAACACATATGGCCATTTTAAGGCCAGTTGAGTTCTTTACTCACATCAAGAGAAAGTTGAACTCTCGCAACCTTCTTTATCACTGGACCCTGTATTTGCCTATTCTGGCATTCTACAATACTGGATTTATTAGTCACTTCAAGCAGCTGTCCTGTTCTAAGGCTGCAGTGTGATGCTGTACACAGTGCAGCTTACCAGTTTACAAAGAGTTTTCAGACAACATAGGAAGTCCTGGACACATACTACGTTATAATAAAAGGAAAATTGAATCCTCTTTGCATAAAGAGGTTGTGGAGTTTGTTTTGGTTTGGTAGGGTTGGGGTTTTTTTTGTGGGTATTTTTGTCTGTCTAGATTTCTGTATATGTTTCTTATAAAAATTAGTATTCATCAGCTGGAAATATCATCTGGGATGGAATACTGTGCTAATCAGGCAGTTTAGATATCAAAATGCAATACAGAGAGACAGATACACTTGGCATTTGCATGTCCTGCACACTAGTTTGAAGTGATTGCAGAACTGTGTCCAGAACTTCTGTTGCAGCCAAAAGCTATTTTAGTTTTCTCCTAAAAATAATTTCTTGCTGAATACTTTATTGCAGACATTCTCCTTGCTGGTTTCTGATGTTACTTGCTTTATTCTCATGGGCTCATTCTTCTAAGTCTCCTGCCCTTACAACCACTATTCTTGGATGATCTGCCCATGCAAACACTGGACTCAGCATGCCTCTGGGTTGCAAGCAAACTTCACAAAACCACGACTGAAAGAGTAACATTGTAAAAGCAGATAAACCGTCATGCAATCAAAAGTGCTTCTGCTCTTAAAAGATTCCTCATAATTATTTCTGTTTGATTGCCAAAGCTGATTCATTGTTAACCATCCATAGGATGGTGTGTGTGTCGTATATAAATCCAAGCTGTTGATACTACACTGGTAGCTAAATGAGGACATTGCAACAATTTCTGCAGTTGCAGACTTTAAATACAGAATGGCAAACAGACAAATGTCTCCCTGAAGGGCTTTTAAGAAGCAGAAATCTTAACGAGCTCATCACTTATAAAACCTGAATACCTGCCTGGGGGCAGACAGTGTGATGGCAGAGGAATCACGTGGCTGTGTTTCTCTTCAGGCTTAACATCGACAAATCTCATGTCATGATTGCTGCCACGCAGAGTAGGACTCACCAAAGTAAGGCTGAGCAAGACAGAGATTATATTTACTCAGAGTGACATTTTGTTTTCTAGTCATTCCTGTAGTCATGCAAACTCTTCAAACAAGGAAAGTTTTACAGATTGTTGTTCTGTTCAGTCTTTAACCACAAAAATGGCTTTCAGAAACCTTGCATGTTTCAGCAGGATCTGTGTAAGTGGATAGTGTTTGATCTGAAAAATTTAGATACTCCTACACAGAAATACAATATCTGCTAAACCACAGCCTGGTGTCAGGTCTCACACATTGTAAACACAGAGTTACCATTTTGGTTCTTCTTGTGGAAGAAAACATATCAGACAGAAATATTTTATTTTTCTTATTGTTTTCTAAGAAATATAAATCTTTAAACAAATAAAGCTGGAAATATGCTGGGACATCTCCCTGTTAAGCAACTCGCCAAAAGCTGTGACAACTACAGTTTTAGGAGTTGGACTCAATTATCTTTGTGGGTTCCTTCCAGCTTAAAATATTCTCTGATTCTATGCTTTAATCTAAGAAATACTGAGTATCCTCGTTCTCCTTGCAAGTCAGATTATCTCCACATATGTGATGCGTTTCAAGGCTTGTTCTGTGAGCATCCTGCTGAACATTTTTAAAAGACCTGAAGAGAACTTCCTCCAAGGGTCCCCATGACATGAGCTGTTTTTTCTCTTTTTCTTTTTGAATTTCTTCTCAGCAACCCAAGCATTCTATGAGTCAGATGCTCCACGAGATGTGTGGGACAGTACAGGAAACCTGGGTAACTGTTAAATTAAGACATGGAGGAAGGAATCTTTTCTCCTAATAACTGAAGCTGGGAAAGAGAAAACTGTCTTCTGCAGAAAACAGGGGATGGTGTTGGGCCTACAGTGTATAGCACCAAGTCATACATAGCCTGTATGCCAAGGGAAGGAATAAAAGAAATGTGATTGCACAGGACATTTGGCAATATATTTGACAACAACCTTTCTGTCTGGTTCCCAGCTTCATGCTAAGGAATGCTGACATCTGTATAGGTGGTTAGGCTGTATTCTGTAGTTACAGTAAAGTGATGTGCAGAGAACTAAAACATGCTGTGCTTTTCACAATCTTGCCATCATTTGCATGATATTATTTCTAATTAGGCTCTGCCTAAGAAGAGAAACAAGTCAGATCAGTTCAAACAAACAAACAAAACAACAGAATGCAGGGGAGAGGGCAATCAACACCAAGTGAGCATGCCAATATCATTATTTGCATACACACGTATTTCAAGGAGAAAAAAATAAGAAGAGACCAAAAATACTTCTAATAGTAGTGCTGTTGTCTCTGATGCACCAGCTGATTTTTTTTATGCCTGCTTGGATTTCTAGCAATGCTGCACATGAATAAGTTTTTATATATTTTTTAAACCTACACTCTTACGTTTCCAATTTCATTTATGACCATTTCAATTCGATGTTGGAGGTGTGAGCTATCAACTTCAGGAGCTGATTTCATGTACAGAAGTCTAGCCAGCAAATCAGAAGCAATTGTTTGGCCAGATTTCATGATCCATGGCTCTGCTACTTCTACCTCCAGCTCTTAAGGGCTGTATTCTAGTACAGAGCAGGTTGGCTGCAGCCTGTGTCCCTTCCTCCTACTTATGACTAAATGGAATAAAACAGCACAGCTGAAGTAAATGAGCCATGGCAAAATTGATCTTAACCTCCACCCCACTGATTTGGCAGCCAGGCATTAGGGTAGGAGACAAGATAATTCCCTCAGCTTCAATAGGTTCTGTAATGCAATTTGACAAATCGAACAGATAGCTCTTATTAATGTAACTAAATGAATTATTGCAAATGGAAGAGGTGGACATTGATCTGTCTTCATGTACGCTTTATTCTTTGGAGGAGGGGAGATTGCCTTTAAATTCAAGTTATTGCTGCCCGAGGTATGAAATCACTGTAATGAATCAGCTCTGCAGTTTTGATTCCCCCAAACCGCCCATTTAACACCAATATCAATGAAGATAAAAGAGAAGTACAGAAAAGTGCTATGGGCACAGAGCTATCAGTGTTCATACCTGGCATTCGAGCAAATGTTCAGGGCCATTTTTCCATAACTATGAATGTCTGCTTTGTTTTTCTGGTGATGGAATAGGACTTCCAAAAATACATACATGTAGCTTATTTTGTTGAATATCAATAAGATACAAGGATGCTCTGACTACTTTCTTAATGGTTTCTAACCTTAATGATTCTATGATTCTGTCATGCTACTTCCTATGTTAACTGCTTAAATAATATATTTCACATCATTTATGTTCATTTCAACAATCAAATCCTGCAAGTCCAGGTGTTTAAGGCACGTAAACTCAGAGCCTAAAGAAATATGAGTATTTCTGCCACATTATCAAGGTTGTGACACTGGAACATCCAAGTGTCAAATCTGGTTTGAAAATATATTTTGTCATACCTTCATATTCTTGCAAGTGAAATCTAAAAAGCTAGAGAATAGCCCCCACTGTCCCTCTCATTTCTTGTCTGTACCCAAAGATGAAATTTCTCAAGATGTGGATGGATACTAAGCATACCAGTGCTGGATAACCCATAACACAGAAGACATTCCAGTAATGGAAAAATTAAACAAAATCGTATATGCGGAATAAAGACTTATTTATTGTGCTGTAGAGGAAGCCTTCTTGGAATCAAGTAATCTGCATTCTGCAAACTGATGTGGTATTTTCTTTTGGCTCCATCCAGTTAAATATTGTCCCTGTTCAGCTGTGAAAAAATATTTGGATTTTTTTTTTTTAATTATTTCCAGAATTGTTTAGTTTTGTTTTTGTATTTATTTTGGTTAATTTGGTACCTGGTATATCTGGCAATTTTTATAGCATTTATTCAAATTTTCTTTAATGATAGTTCTAACATCATAGTGGAATACTGCTGCTACAGACTCTGAGTATGCCAGGTAAGAACTGACGTGCACGCCTCAAAACTGTTAGGGAAAAATGTAACTGGAAAGTACAGCATTATCGTATATTTCTTTTATTCAAGGTGTTTGTTTTGAAGGTATCTCATGCATAAGCTCACTGCTGTAAGGAAGATCCTCTCTACACCAGAACAGAAACTCTCTCACCAGTTTTGAAAATTCTGGACAACCAGGATGCACCTGAAGATCTTCCCCAGCCTTCTGTCAAAGTGTCCCTCTAAAGGCAGAAGTCCTGTCTGCAGAAACAGAGACTGTTTCACAGATGTCACAAACACAAGGCCTCCCTGTGTGAAGAGCCCTTGCTGCTGCTGATAGTCCCCATCTGTCTGCAGATTTCAGGTAATTTCAGTAGTAAGAAGGTGTATGAGAAGCATAAGCAGCAGATAACTCTCTGAGAAGAAAGTGATTCCTCTTCTTTTCTGCTATTCTGTGTAAGGATATTACAGCTGATGCTGAGGTAAAGAAATTCTCAGCTTGATGGTGGGAGAGAAATCTCAGCTTCTCGAAGAGGTTCATGAAATGAACCCTCATGCTGCCCTCATTCCTTCCTATTTTGCAGTTCTGTTACAGGGGTAATAGTTTTGTTACTTAGGGAAAGATATACATCCTTCTTTCTCTCTTTTTTTTTTTTTTTTTTTTTTTTTTGCAAAAAATGTGACCATTACCTTTGCAGTCCCACCCACCTTCTGCAGACTGAGTTATTGATATCCATTAGCTGATCCAATATACCATGTTATAAGGCACCAGGGACCTTGAATTAGTTCTGACTTCATCCCTGCTTTATGTTCTATAAAAATGCCCATTCCTTCAACAGCCAGCGTTAACAGACCTTCCTAAAATATTACTGGGCAAATTGCACAGCCTTCTGAATTTAATTAACTGTTCAAGACAGCACATCTTAAACTAGTTTCTAAAATGGACCTGGAGCAAACAAGCAGATGAATGACAGTGTTGCTTACTGCTGTAAGTCATCAGTATACACAGCTCAAACGATGCTTGCACAGGCTGATGGTAAGGTGGGAACTCAGTAATCCTAGGAAGGGCATGAAGGGAAAATAAGAAAAAAAAAAAAAAAGAAGCCTGAATGCAGTCTCCTTTTCAGAAAATCCCTATACCACTAACTACATTGTGGACAGATTACAGCAGGGGAAGGATCACTATGCAACATCTCTTTCACCTCAAGACAGATCATAGTCTGCTGCTCACCACTGCAGAAATGGATCTACCTTTAAGTACTTTGTCTGTGTTTCTGTGTCTGTATACATATATGCAGGCTGCTATTAAAATTATGCCTCCTATGTTAAGATGTTGGGCCACAATGTCAGAGGCAGATGATGGTGATATGGCAGTAAAGGCTGAACCTTCCCATCAATATTCCACCACATGGTGTTGCCGTGTGACAAATGGCAGCAGAGGGGAGCTCTGACAAAACAGTCTGATATAGAAGGGCAGATGAAGTAAAGGTGTGTCAATGAATTTCTCCATGTGGAAAAAAATGGCACCCATGGACATTCATCAATGTTTGCTGAACATTTATGGAGGCCAAACAGTGGTGACTGTGCTGCAAAAGAGTGTTTTGTGCTGAGTATCAATAGCGTTACTGTGTTCTTCATAGCTGTTGTAGTTTCCATAGAAACAAATAGGAGGCATTGCTTTCTGGCTGACTTATAAGTATCTGCAAGTATTTTAGTCTAGAAGAAGAGAAACACTTGAAAAAACAATACAAGAAGTTCCAGAGAGATTGGTATGAGCCCTGAAGATGAAATTCTCCTTCCCCTTGGGAAGGGCAAAGAATCTGATAGAGCACTCGTAACACCAGTACTGGAGGTTAAAATGGCAGTGATTCTCTCACTTCAAAATTTGGATATAAAAACTCGAATGGACCCCGGTCTCATTCTTCACATGATCTGCTTGTGCTTTCTTCTTCATTTTCCTTGGGCTGCAGGATAATGGAAATATGTGTTACACATCATTTTCTTGTGGCTCCACAATTTCAGATCACACAGGGGAATGAGATCCTGCCATGATAACTGTAAAACAGCTAGAAGACAGCACATACTAGCCCCTCTGTTTCTGCCCATCAATTTCTTTTGCTCCTTGAACAATAAAGAGCAGTGCAGAAGTTTCACATGGAAAAAATTAATTTTGGGCAAAATTAGACAGCAGATGCCTTCTTAAAGGCATTGCCACAGGGTTTTCTCAAATGTTTATTTTTCCTAAAAGTTTAATAAATCGTGGTATCTTCTCTCCATATGGTGTAATATCCTTCAGACTTTCTTCATTTCTTTTCTGAATTTGTAAAGCAAACCCGTAATGAAAGGGCATGACTCAATGAATGAGTCCCAAATATCTAAGCCTCTTATTTTCATTCATCAGCTGGACTCTGTTCTCAGTTTGCCCATCCCTTCTACCCTTTCACCAGAAGGAATCACATGTGATAGAGTTTGCCATAGCTGGCTTTGCTCAGGACATTAATAGTTCAGAGATCTCTCACTTCCCTAGAAGTTGGAAGATCAAGCAAGCAGTGAGACTGAAACTGTGACTGCATCCCACTACAAACAGTTAGATGTGGTGTACAATGATCTTTGGCTAATATAAGAGTAAGAAAGGATGAAAGCAGATATAAATTGGACCTGCAGGACTTCAGATACCTCTGATACTGGGAAAAATATAAAAACATTAAAAAAAACAAAACCATTGTATCTATATGTTGAGACAGAAATCACTGCCTGACACATGTATAGTGTTTTCTTGCAGTGAATCACTTCAGTTCTTCTTCCTTGTGTTACTGAGTTAAATGAAGGAGGTCTGATATTATGCTGCATAGTCTGACAGGAAAAAATATTATTTCAGCAGTAAATTGCATGGGAGACAGTAGTTTTGATGACTTGCTTACTGGAATAAAAATGCATAAACTATCACCTAAAATTTTACTGGCTTTCAAAGCCAAGGTCAGACTGAAAGAGCCAAAGAAATAACACTGTCTTTATTGCTCAAAATAGTAAAAATAAAAATAAAAATGGGAGAAGAGAGAAGCAATAATCTTAATTTCCATTGGTTTGAATGGTCTCTTGGGAGGAAAGTATGCATGTGTATTTCCAATAGAAGTCAAGCTATGAGCTCACTACTGTACTTAAGAAGGCAGCATCTGGATAGTGTTATTTTACCTTGTTCATAGTTACTTCTCTTTATTCCTGTAAATAATATTCATCATAAAATGTTGTATCTTTCATTTAGTTCCTTTGTTTCATGTTTTGCTATGAGTAACTAATAGTTTAATAAGCCATTAAAGTATATTATTGTTATTATCTAAGCTTCTGTTTCCACTGGCTATCTCTAAGCTGATAGGCTTGGGAATGCTTCCAAGCATCTGCACTCTGCTATCTGTGCCCTTATTGAGTGCTGCCTACCTATAAGAACAAGACACAGGCACGCAGCCTTATTCCTCTCCAGCATGCATGGGTTTACACAGAAAGAAAAACAAATTGCTCTAGGTAGACAAGAGCTATGTTATACTCTTGTCTGTTTTCTATTCCAGGCAATTGACCTCATGCCTTGGGATGTACTTCAGTGTATAGCCATGGAAGAAACGGGATGTTCATTTTAGTCCAAAAGCATGTTTTCATTGTGTCCTTTAAAGGTTAGGAGATTTGGCCTTAAGCTGCCCCAAGCTTTTGGAAAGCCAGCTGGTTGTCTGCCAGGCCTTCCATCTTCTTCAGATTATTTCTTCTTACTGAAGTTGAAAGTATCTCCAGTAACCCCGAGTCTCTTATGTTTTAGCAAAACCCTTCTGGACAAATTAGAGAATACATTAACACTGCACCTGTTTGGTTTGTGCCTCTGCCAGATGTGGTTCTGTAACTATCTCAGCCATGAGCTTCATTCCACACCAGAACATTCCTTTGCTTTCCAACTATCCAGGCTCTCAGCAAGAAGTGTGGCCTATTGGTGTTCAAGTTATTCAGGGAGACGCAACTGCCCAGAAGCTGGTATCGAAAGTTACCAGTACAAACTCTTGTTTCTACACACACACTTGCACAAGAGACTAATACTTTCTATTGTATACTCACTAATTTGTTATGCAGTTTATCTGTGCATTTCACAGAAGTTTGTGAAAGCTTCTTGGCATGCTCAAATATCTTTCCTGACATGTGGGACTGTGCCCACTTTCAAGCATTTTCCTGGAAATTGTCATGTGTGATTTGGATGTGATTCCGATGTGGGGCTCTGCTTTCTGTTAGGCATGTCGGGATTCACAGGGCCGGTGTTTCACCGCACTGCAGTATCTGTTAGCAGAAGTGGACATCTTCTTTGCCAGTTGTCATGCACAGCTTTTGTGATTAAATAGGCTGTTTCAGACATCTACAGAGCTCCTCAAAGGACATTCGTTTATCGTCCATACTGCCTGTCCCACAGAAGAGAGAAGACACCCAAGGGGAAGCAAATGGTTGGGGTTTTGGGTGCCTGTACTCCAGAAATCCAGAGAAGTACAACTTCTGTACCATTATAATCTCATTGCTGCCCTGGGAGTGAAGGGGTGAGCATGAGATCGTGTGGAAGCAGAAGCAGAGCCAATAGAGATGAGCATCCTAATAATCCATCCAAGACACCCAGAAAAAAATGATTGATGCTGCACTGACCACAAGTTTTCAAAGAACAGTAGCACCATTAAGGCAAGTACATGTTTTGCCTCAGCTCCCAAGGAGTAACACAGTCAACTCTGAGGAAATCACAAACCCTTCAGTGTAGCTCCATCAGGTGAGATATCTGAGAAGAATGAGGTACAGAAGGGTTGCTATCTTCTAGTAGATGTATTTCTACACTTGAATTTATGCTTGTCACATATCTGCCAGCAAATAAAGCATTGCAACTTTTTTCTTAAATCTGACTCAAATAAACAAGCAGAATTATATTCCCGGGCAAAATTTGACTTTTCATCTAAAGTGCTAGCATCACTTTCAAGGGGATGTCGAAGTAGTAGCTCTTTGTTCATACTGTATTGTTGGGAAATGGCATCATGTGCATTCGGAGCTCTGGTGCAGCTTCACAGCTTCTTATAGGTGGGTATACTTCTTTGAATAAGCCTATTTTGAACAATGTAGTGATATTTTGAGATACTTCTTATAGCCTGAACAAATGAGTGTGGCAACAGAAGCAATCCATAGAGCAATCCTAGGGAGCACACTGCCCAAGATAATGTAACTTCTTGTTGGATAAAGTTGCTTTCAGCAGTCATTTACCTGTAAATTAATATTCCTATTGTGCCTAGAGCTAGCAAGACTTGTTAACCAAGAAGCATGAGTGTGATTAGGCAGGAGAACAAAAATCCATGAAGAAAGAGTGAGATGCAGAAATCGAGATGGTTGAGGGGAACCATAGACCTCCCACGTGTCCAGCAGGCAAAAAATGCCTCATTGGAGCTCCAAGTGTCTCTCTGCAATATTGAGACATAAGAT
Source organism: Tetrao urogallus (assembly GCF_951394365.1). Taxonomy (NCBI): domain Eukaryota; kingdom Metazoa; phylum Chordata; class Aves; order Galliformes; family Phasianidae; genus Tetrao; species Tetrao urogallus. Next base: position 59,538,010 of record NC_136813.1, on the reverse strand, counting down.
GTAGAGCTATGAGTCAGGTTCCTCAGGTCTCTCATATTCAGCTGAGGGAGAAGTTTCTATAAGGTTAACTTGAACACATATTTAACACATCATTAACTTGAACACATTAAATCTCATATCTCCAAAGTTTGGAAGTCCAAATGTTCCTTATCATGTTATTCTCTCTCTGATCCATTCTGTTGAACACAATACATCACTCATTAAACAGACATAGTGCTACCTCCTCAGGATCAAGAGCTCAGAAAAAAATTCCCTCAGGGGATGGAAAGTTAAAGTGAAAAAATCAGTTTGTATGAACAGATCATTATGACAAAACTGAACTTGTGTTTAAATTTTAGTAAACGTATTTCAGAAAAACAAAGATTCAATTACAAGTAATCAGTCAGTGGAAGTATTTATATTGGAACAAGTGTGCTTATATCAGTTTAATAGTTTAATAGGTCACTGTCACCCTCACACGTGGTACTTGTAGTTCATCAAACTAAATTTATTTACAGACCCAATGGACAAAGTCACTGCCATTAGACGCACAAAGCTGACTGGAAGAATATGGATCTGAGAGGTCCAAGGATCAATTAAAGCAGATACTGTTCTTAAACACATTAAATGGGGCTCAGCAAGAGTCAAAGTAATCTTTGGTTTGTTTCTTCTTGGACTGATTTCCTTCTGCTGAGGCCGCTTTTGAATTTGTGTAAGATGAAGGAGAGTAAAGGGAGTTAGTTTATGAACACCATGTGTTAGTAAATTTTTTCCAGACTCCTTAAAACAATGAAGCAGAAAGTACAAGGCTTTCACTCTATCTTACCTTGCTACCCTGTAGTCTTAAATTCATGTAGAGCTCTTGTGGCTTTAAGTAGTCTGCTTTTACCATTCACTTCAAAACCGGGGGCATAATTCAATATTCCTTTTGGCATGTATGCTTCTCAGAAGGGTAGGGTTAACTTCATTATCAGTGTTCAGAAGTCAGACTCGTTTCCAAAAGCCTGTCATAGGAACCACCTTCAATGAAATGTGGTTTATACGCATCCCATAGCTCTGCTGGATTGAGCAGAAAATATTGGATACACTGATTTGATGGCGTTCATCCAGCCAATATAATAATGATGCCATTCATCATGCTGTAATAAAAAGCTCCCCAGATACTTCAAAATACAGTCACATTTCACAAAGAAAAAGTTAAAAGTATTTTGCTTTAAGCTTGTGCAATTTGGTCTCCATCTGGTTTATTCTATGGTTTATAACTTCTTTTACAGAGAACCATGTACGACATGTCTTTGTAACGAATAGTCTAATCCAGTACAAAATAACGACGTACAACATGATCATAACGTGAAGAATCAAGTATTTCTCAAGCTTATCATGGTAAAAATCAAGTTTCTATGTAGACATAATGATATAATTATTATATCAATTTATCCCAAATATATATGTGGCTTTTCTTCTTCCTTAGTATCAAATGTATCTTAGCGCGGAGCTTTCCTTGAAAATACAGAGTTCTAAGATTTCTTGCTGGGATATCCTTCGTATTCAGTGTTTTTTGCCATGTACTACATAATTTGTCTCTCATGTAAGCCTATCTGAAGGCCAAAAATTTAAAATAAAACTAATTCTTTATCCTGAAAACATTCAAGTATCTGTAGACAATTAACACATTTCTCCAAGACCCAGCTTTAGTTTCCAAGCCACAGACATTTAATTCTACCTTTCCCTCAAATTCAGCACTAGAGACCTCACTCCTTTCTTCAAAAAGGCACAGTGTGTTTAAGATTATCATTAATAATAAAGAATTCTTTCATATTCCATTCACAAAAAATACAGATATATAGTATGCCATATTTTCATTCATCATGAAATGGTGGAGCATCTGGATTCATACTCAGTAGGGACTCATACTCCCGTCCTCCTCCAAAAAAATATGTGGAAACTATTGTATATTCTAGACGGGAAAAATATCATCCAGATCTTGTTCAGCTCGGAGAAAAGAAGGCTACTGGGTGACCTCATTGCAGCCTTTCAGTACCTTAAGGGAGCCTATAAACAGAAGGGAGTCAACTCTTTGAAAGAGTAGATAATAGCAGGACAAGGGCAAATAGTTTTAAGTTGAGGGAGGGGAGATTTAGGTTGGATGTCAGGGGGAAGTTCTTTACAGAGAGAGTGGTGAGGTGCTGGAACAGGCTGCCCAGAGAGGTTGTGGATGCCTATCTCTTGAAGTGTTCAAGGCCAGATTGGATGGGACCCTGGACAGACTGGTCTAGTGTTAAATGGGGAGTTGGTGGCCCTGCCTTGGCAGGGGGGTTGGAGCTTCATGATCTTTGAGGTCCCTTCCAACCATGGCCATTCTGTGATTCTGTGATTCTGTGATTCTTTGATTCTGTTTTCTGTGCCTGGTAATATTAACCTGACTGAATCAGAGTGAGTCAGAGCTTCAGTAGGAGATAAAATATTTTTATCAGTAGCAAACAACAATACAAAAAACATCCACGTGGTTTGATATGTATATATGTACATATACATACGCATACACATGTGGTGATTCTAATCCTGAGAACTTTTTGTATGAGAGTAATTCACTCAACACTGATCAGCAGCATTTTGTGCTTCAGTAGCAGCAGCTCCTGCCATTAAGATTTAGGGTGCATGGGGTACTTGTAATGGAATTATAATATCTATTTATAAAAGAACGATTGATTCTATTCATTACCATCTTTCAGTATAAAATAAAAACTTTTCAAGCCCTAGCCATAAAACTAATAAAAATCATAATAAGTAACTTGTATAAACATTAAGAAAATGGACTAAAGATGCAAAATTCACTATGCATTACCATGTTGAATACTCCATAAATTAAACATATTTTCATTTTCAGTGATTAACAATTCAATGAGTTAAAATAATTCAATGTAGCTGAAAATGCTTAAAAGCTGGCTGTAGCGGAGTGCACGGTAAAGGTTTTTATTGACTGATTAGCAATTTGTTTCTACAAAGACTGCACAGCAGTTACCCTACTTTGCAGTAGGCTATTAGAGCCTAATGAAAAATGTGCATTTTCATTAGAGTTAATGAACTTTAACAGAAGCCTTGTGCTTCTAGAAGGACTTCTTCTTTGACTTAAATTCTGGATTCTTGTCTGTGATGACAGTTGTTGTCCCCTGGTTGTATAACATAAACCCATTGCAGAGTTTCATGTTCATATGACCCCAGTGGACAGGAGGACGAAAGTCCTTGGCTCCCATGAAGAAGGCAGTCTCTTGTGAGACAAAAAAAGCAAGTCTCTTGATCAGCGCGTAGACTGACCAAGATCTGAACGTCAAGAACCAGAAACATTTTTCCTTTAGCTAGGCATTTACTTCCGTTGATATCTGAGGCTTCCACTGAACATTAAAACCTTCAGAACCTTCAGCACAGGGAGTGTTCCACTGTATATGACAGTGGGCAGTACAAAGTGATATGATGAGGAACTATACAGTAGGCAAAATCTTAGGCAGTCTTCCTAAGCCTTATCATAGCTGGCAGCTGAGCAGAGATCCCTTGAGTACTAGCCCTGGCTTCAGTCCCACAACTATCTGTAATACTTTCTTCTCCTATTCTAATCACACTAGTCTATCTTAGAATCATAGGTTCATTTAGGCTGGAAAACACCACTAAGATTATCTAGTCCAACCACTCACCTACCGCCAGCATTGCCCACCACACCATGTGCCTTAGTACCACATCTACGTTTCTTGAACATCTTCAGGGATGATAACTCCACTGCCTCCCTGGGCAGCCTGTGCCACTGCCTCACCACTCTTTCTGAGAACATACTTTTCCTAACATCCAACCTGAGCCTCCCCTGGTGTGACTTGAGGCCATTCCCTCTCTTCCTATCACTAGTTATGTAGGAAATGAGAGCAACCCCCACAGCTTACTACAACCTCCTTTGAGGAAGTTGTAGAGAGCAATAAGGTCTCCCCTGAGCCTCCTCTCCTCCAGACTAAACAATCTTTAGGCACTCCCCGTAAAGCTTATGTTCCAGATCCCTCACAGCATCATTGTCCTTCTCTGGACATGCTCCAGGCTCTCAGTGTTCTTCTTGTATTGAGAGGCCCAGAAATGAATACAGTATTCAAGGTGCAGCTTCAGCAGTGCTGAGTACAGCAGGACAATCACCTCCCTGCTCCTAATGGCTGCACTGTTTCTGCTACAAGCCAAGATGCCATTGGCCTTCTTGCCCAACCGAACACACTGCTGGTTCATGTTCAGCCAAGCATCAACACCCCCAGGTCCTTTTCCTCTGCACAGTCTTCCAGCCACTCTGCGCAAAGCCTGTAACATTGCATGGGGTTGTTGTAATCAAAGTGCAGGTCCCAGCACTTGCCTTTTGCCTTTCTAATTTTTTCCTTGCGTATCCTAGCAACTCTGTACTCTCCTTGAGTTGCCCATCCCTTCTTCCACAGGAGGCAGACTCTCTTTTTATCATGGAGCCTCAGGAAATGCTCCCTGTTCATCCGCACTGGTCTTCTTCCCTGCCAGCTCATCTTACAGCACAGGGGGACAGCCCTTCATCTCAAGGACTTCCTTCTTGAGGAGCAACCAGACTTCCTGGATCCCTTTACACTTCAGGACTGAATCCCAAGGGACACTCCCTGCCAATGTCCTGAATAGTTCAAAGTCTGCCCTCCAGAACTCCAAGGTAGCAGTTTTGCAGATTGCCCTCCTGACTTCGCCAAAAATATAGAACTCAACTATTTCATGGTCACTCTGTCCAAGACAGCTTCTGACCTCCACATCTCCTGCAAATCCTTGTGTTTGTGAACAGCAGGTCTAGTGGTGCACCTCCTCTGGTAGGCTATTTTATTAGCTGTGTCAAGAAGCTGTTTTCCACACATTTAATACAGTCGTCATTTCTGTAGTACTATAGAGAATGTTTTGTACACTGTGCTAATTTCAGACTTGCAAATCAGCTGATATTTTTTTTCCAGTATGGTCACATTTAGTCACTTAGTCTGGAGAAGAGAAGGCTCAGGGGAGACTATATCTACAATGACTTGAAAAGAGGTTGTGATGACTTGCGGAGTCAGCTTCTTCTCCCAGATAATAGCAACAGGATGAAAGGGAATAATCTCAAATTGCACCAGGGGAGGTTCAAGTTGGATATTAGGAAAAAATTTGTTCTCAGAAGGAGTGTTGAGGCAGTGGCACAGGCTGCCCAGGGAGGTGGTGGAGTCACTGTCCCTGGAAGTGTTCAAGAACCGTGTGGATGTGGCACTGTAGGGACATGGTCAGCGGTCGTGTTGAGGATGGGATGTCAGTTGGACTAGGCGATCTTAGTGCTTTTTTCCATCTATAATGATTCTGTGATTCTGTGATTTGCACTAGCAGCAAGCTGCCTCTCTCAATCTTGAATCTCCACATTTTCTGTATTGGTCATTGCTGTTTTTAGTAAATGTACATTGGTCTGACAAGCAAGTGAAAGTGCACGTTTTCCCTCATGTACTGCTTTATACCTACTGTGGGAATAAATACGCTCAGACCAAGCAAATAAATCTTCATATTCACCTGAGTATGCATATGTCTGTAGGCATACATGTGTGGATGTTAAAGTTAACAGACTCGTGTATGTGGCTAAATGTTTATCTGATTTGGCTTCTTATGCTGTGAAGCCAGTTTTTATGGACATTTTTGGTGTACATACACAGAAGTTAGATGTACGTAAGGGAAATACACATGTGCCTGGATTTGTGACTTGCCTTTATTCTTGTTCTCCTACATCCCCAAGAAGCACAATGCCTACTCCTTTTCCACATCTGGTTCATAGTTGCAGCAGAATTTCCCTTAATATATTGACCTAAACAATAAGACAACTATTTACTTTCCTCCATTTCTCCCTCCCCGTTCCTTAGGTATGATTTCTGGAGTGTTCTCTGTTTTTCTGTTTTCTGTTTCTTCTCTACTCTGCATTCCAGTTCTTCAGCTGAAATATGGGTTGTGATGATAATGATGATAACAACAGCAGAACTGAATGTGGTGATTTTTTTTCTCTGAAGATTTTGCTTCCTGTAAAAAATTGTTATTGATTGATCATCAAGGTATCTGCAGCAATCTATGATTTATGTCCAAACCAGTTTAGACTTTTTTGAGGAAATTACATGCCTGATTATGTGGACAATTTTTCTGTATTTGCAATGTTATTTTTTGATTGTTAAGCTTCACATAAGAAACTCTTTTATTAACTTCATAATTCTTGTGTGTCTGGGTTTTGTTTTGTTTTTTGTTAAGAATTAAAAAAACCTGAAGCTAATCTTAATGAAACAAACACCTCTTTTCTGAAGACAAAACAATGTAAAATTTAGGGCATGTTCCCATCCTGTTCGAATGTACCAAGCACCTCAGTAATTCACCTAGTTTTGTGTCTACCACCAGGTACTTACAGCCTAGAAATGCTGTTCCTGTACTGTAAGTTTGAAAGTTATAATGCAGATACCTACACCTTTTGTTATCACATCTCCTTTAAGCAATGTACGTGGAAACATCCAAGACATCCATTTCACTTAAAATCTTCCTAAACTTTCTACTGGAAGTGATGTGTGGAGGTGGTTATACTGCAGTCAGAGGATGACAGGTAATTCAAGGATTACCAATAATATATGTAAGGTATATTCTGTTGTGTAATGGTAGGTGGATGGTTGGACCAGATGATCTCAGATGTCTTTTCCAACCTTAATGATTCTATGATTCTACATCAGTGAGCCACGAGTGTTTCAGAGGATCTGTAATCACCTGCAGGCTTGCAAACTAATGCCTTAGGGCATGCAAACTCATTCATGGTGAACACAAAAAAACTTGGACAAATCTACTGAACTCTCTGTATCCAGTGCTCTCTCACAGTACTAATGGCTATTGCTTTATTTTGCACTATAATAATTCCTGCAAAATAATCAAAATGCACTAAATCTTGCTCTGAATCTAGAATCCTCAAATGTCCCCAAAAATGCAGCCTTCTCCTCATCCTGTCACAATGTGTGTTCCTATTGCTTCAGTTTCCACTCACAGCTTTACCAGCTGGAAAGCATTTTACAGCAAGAAAAAATGATGTGTCTTAGACACTTAGACACTACAGGCAGTTCATAGGCAATCTTATTAACTAACAATACAGATTACATGGAGAAATAATTTACTCATCCTGATTGCCAAAATATCAGCCGTTTCTATGCTTCTCAGCCTCTTTTTATTAAAAAGTCAACATATCTCTGTAAAAATTGTACAGACCAGTTGATACGGTGCCGTCTCCATGGTTGTAAATAAAAACAACCAAGGAGAAATCATATTTAATTTGAAAGCTTATACACTGCCTGTGTAAGCTTACATTGCATGTAAGCTTCTATGTATAGAAATGCATAGAGCTTTGTACTCTTTGGCCATATTGCATGGTGATTGACATTGTCTTACACAATTTAATAAATACTGGCCTATGGTTTTCAATGGCATGTGTAAAAAATCAGTCACCAGTTCAAATTATCTATTATATAAGCATAGACACAGAAGCCTGACCCATACCAAGAGGACCACAAGAAAGAAGATACGGTTGCAAGGCAAGGACCATGGGTTAACATCTGACTCTGAGTCAGACAGGAGTAAGGATACTAAGCCATGACAATTCTCAGCAGTTTTTACCACAAACCATGAAGATTCCTAAATGTACAATCTTTTCTTGTCTATTCCCACCATGTCAGGTTGAATCTAGATCCACCCTTTCAAAAAGTGATCCTTTGAGTTGGTTTGGAAAGCGTTTTGTTTTGTTTTGCTCTATAAATAAAAAGAAAATTCAGACAATTTTGCATACACCCTTTGGTGATAAAGGGAGCACGTATCTCCTCAGTCCAAGTAATGTGTAATATCTAGTGCTAAAAATGTATCTACTGTCTTAAAGGGGCATTAGTGATAGTCATTTGCTAGCTTTCTCTTTAATGTCTCTTTGGATTTGCCTATAAAGCTAAGTTTGCCAAGGCTACCAGCCATAACCCCCAGAGAATTCTGCATTTCAGTAAGTTAAAAAATAGTACTAAAGGCACTTTTCTTCTGCTGCTTAATAATTCCCTCAAGATAACATGTACATTTGAAAACACAGCTTTACATTATCTTGAACTGAAAGTGTTTTTTTGTGCTTCTCAGAGGAGAAGCTCTTCAGTTCTACAATACCTGTTCTTTCAGGGACACATTATCCTCCACACTGACAGCACATGAAATTTATTGGAAGCCGCACATTACTGACATGATAAATATGACTGTGCTTCTTCCTCACTGAGAATGTAATGCTTTCTTTGCTCATAAGCTCTATTATTTTATAAAAAGCGAGAAGAAAAGGCTGTTACTAAATTTTAACCCACTACATTTCCAGAAAGTGACATCTGGTTTCATGCCTTCCTGAAAGAATAGATTTCAAAACGTAATCTTCCCAATGGCTAATAGCTGGGCTGGTTTTCTGCAGTGAACTCAACTGACCTTTAGAAGGAAAAGAAAATTGCATTATGTCAGACAGAGTCCAGATGCCCTGACTTTTTCCACAATAGCTCTTGCTTATATAGGGGCTTAAGGACATGAGTTTATTGAAAGAAATCCTAGGGAGATTATAAGAGATATGATCCTATGTAAAACCTTAAAATACAGAGGAGAAATGAACTCACTGTGATTTTTTGTTTGTTTGTTTACAAGCATATCTACTGCTTGATTGATGTTGCTGTAATCCATCTTAAATTACTACAGTTAATTTAGTGGATTAGTCATTATTTATTTACAGCTAGACACAGAGGCATTTGCCATAAACATTAGAAGAAGAGGAGAAAAATGTCTTTTGCTAACATGACTGTGTGTTTAATTTTGCCATATTACACAATCTAAGTCATTAGTCATGCATTTTTTTCTGGAAAGGGCAAAAAGTCAGTTATATAGTTGCCCAACAAAATTATAAAATATATTCTGCTGCTTAACACAAGCTGACAGTCATAATCAGAGAGGCTTCCTCCTGTTCTGAATATGTCATTTGTATCAGATTAGAAAACCCTACATCCTCGATGATGCTTCTTCTCTCTCTGCCTTCTGAAATGCATGCATGATCTGCAAAGATGTGTGTATTAAAGGAAATTTCATGCTGGACAGGAGGAACCAGCCACTGAGGTTGGAAGGCATGTCTAGGGATTGCCTACTCCAAGACCCTGTTCAATCACAGTCAGCTGGAGGAGGTTACCCAGGATCAAATCCATCTGGGATTTGGATGCCTCCAACAGTGAAGACACTCCTCTGGGTAACTGGTCCAGTGTTTGACCTCTTTCATTGTAAAAATGTTTTTACTTAAATTTAAATGGGATTTCTTGTGTTTCAGTTTGTGCCCATCACCTTTTGTCTTGTCACTGGATACCACCGAGAGGAGCTTGGCTTTGCCTTCATTTCACCTCCCTACTGACAAATTAGGTACGTACATACACGGATAAGATCTGCCTGAGCTTCCTCTTCTCCAGCTCTCTCAGCCTCTCCATATGACAGAGACTTCAGGACCATAATCATCTTTGGGGCTCTTCACTGGAGCCAGTTCAGTATGTCCAGGCCTTTCCAGTGCTGAGGAGCCTGGTACTCAAGATATGTCTCACCAGTATTGAGTAAAAGGCAACATTCTTCTACCCAGTACCAGTGAGGCATATCTCAACTTGGCAACACTCCTCCTAATTCAGCCTAGGATGCCACTGGTTTTCTATGCCACAGGAGCATATTGCTGGCTCAAAGTCAATTCCATTGCTTTCTAGAACACCCAGGTCCTTCTCTGCAAAGCTGCTTTCATGGTATTTCTGGTAATGTACTTCACTGTCTACTGCACACATTTTTCCCTCCACATGCCAATTGAAATCAACACAGAAATGAGAAAAAAACATTACCAAGTGAAAGTGAAACATAAGATTCTTACAGTCTTCACAAGCCCACTGGGTCCTTTATGTCACATGCAGTTTTTATTCCTTTCACAGTGAAGAAAAATAAGTAAATGCTCTCTTGAACACGTTTTATTTGAACCCAAGCTCTGTGCCAGCACTTTGCTGTGCTCCCTAAGGGTAGAGATGGCTGGGGGTCTTTCATCTTCAAGTAAGCAAGCTATGGTGAAGCAGGAATGGTAATTTACTCTCTTAAATAAACAAATAGGTGAGTGACGACCGTGGGAACAGGGTATGGTTTGCCTACAGGGATTTAATTTCTCCAGTGAACATTTTTATTCACCATCTGAGCTTTATAGTCATCTGATTAATCTTCATGCATACCAAACTTCTTGAAATAGGTTCTGGAGATTCGTAACTGCTAATTATTGAACCTACAGAACATCTGACATGTGGTTCCCTAATGATCTTGATTTACTAAGTGCATTTATTAATGCCTTTTGCAGTTAGATATGCAGAAATATTATGGATAAAGCCATTAGCTACACCAAGAATGAATAATGAATCTTGTAAATAAGCCAACAGAGAGGGGGATATAAATCAAGACAGCTGCTCCATGCCACACCAGTCTAAGGTAATTTTTTTTGTGTGTTTGGTTACATGTCATATGATCCATAGTAAATCTCATTATCTTAATTGCTGCAATGTCCAAATACTATATGATAAAGAAGGAATTAATTGATCCCCATGCATCTGATGAAGTGAAAGTCACAGCAATCAGATGACTATTTTTGCAGACACATACAACACTTACAAAACTAAACTAATATCTTCCACAGTAGTACTAAACTTTTGTCTAACTGCATAATGATCTAGTATCTGGCCACTGGTGGAGTGGATTTACTCCATCAAAGCACTATGTAAGGATGTATTTATCGTAGGATTATAGAATGTCTTATGTTGGAAAGGATCTGTGCCCACAATATGGACACAGATAAGAGCATGGCTTGTTGCCTCAGACAATTAAAATATTGTAAACAGATTATGCAGATGAAAAGAACAGTTGAAGTGCCCAGAATTTCAAAGACGCAACCTTGAGTGCTTTGCTGATTGCAATAATGGAATCCAAGTAGGCACTCTGGGATTCTTCCTACAAGAAATTTTTTCTTAATAGTAAGGCTAAAAAACCATTTCATTTGTCCAACCAGCCAGCCACTGGTTCTGTAACTTCCAGAAGGAGGAGTAGATCTGGGTTTAATGTGCAGGTAATTATATTTTAATATGTGTTCACTGATAGTCACAGATGGAAGAAACCTAAAGTGCATTGTTGTAAGCTGGAGTTATTTAGTGCCCTAAAGATGGGAATAGGAAAGATGGAAAGCCACAAAAAAACCCTCAAGAATTTTAATTTCTTACTCTTTGTACAGTCCTTAATGAAGGACTCTGCTTCCTACCATCAGTGCACGACAGCTATTGCTGACAGTGAATGACAGCTTTCATAGCAAAGCAAGGTACCAAAAATCACTATGATGATTTTCAAAAACTCCCACTGCCTCTCAGTTAAAATGAGTAGCACTGAGATATTTACAACCTTTGAACTGCAAGGAGCATTTTCTGTCTGCTGGAATCTGAGAAGGATGCAGTCCTCACTGAGGAGGCTCAGTGTTACCCTTAATCCTCACCGGTCAATCACACAGTTCCACCAAATTCACGCAAAGACAGATGTTTACTTGGACTGTTTAAAACTAGTAAGCTCTTCTGGTGCCCTGTGGGGGCAGAGAGCTGGAGGAGACCTCATATCGCTCCGTGCTTTTTGTCACAGCAGCATAACTCATGCTGAGGTCTTAAGCAGTTCACATTGTCAGCTTAAGTGCTTTATTATTTTTGGCATGCAGACAGAAGAATAGGAAAATCTGCAGGACAAAACCAGAAATATTAATTTCATGAGATGGTGAAACCTTGCCACTCTTCTGATAAGAATGAGGAATATAAGCCCTTTCTACCCCCAGTCAGATCCATTAGGAATAAACTGGGCTAACTTCTACTCTGATATTAAGTGCAGCTCTGAATAATCTGAGACAAACTAGAATTTCAAGTATATTTCATTTATTGCTTTCTGGGATCTTTCTATTCCTTTATCTGTCCAACTTCATATAATTCATTGTTTTCTTTCAGTATAGTTATCTGAAATACATGTAATGCATTCCTATAAACTTAATTTTGAAAAAAAAAAAAAAGGCTTGTTATTAGAGTTACGATTAGAATTGAGGTTAAGAACTAGGTAATACCTATGTTGTTTTTTTTTAATGTTTAAAAAATGTTCCACATACAAAAAGTGTTCTCAAAATTATTAGAATAAATATAAATTAAGAACGAGTATTCCAATATTGTTCTATGCAGGCTTCAGAGCAATGATCTATCAAATCAACTCAGCAGATAATTTCTAGAATTTTCAAGTGGAAGGATACAAATTCTCCTGCACAGTTGGGGCCATATCTTAGTGAAATCAGGTGATTACTTCTAGTTTTCTCAAATCACATTACCGATACTGACTACCATATTCAGTTAAAGAGCAACTCTGGTACTCACTGCAAAGAGCTCTCTAACCCCTGTTAAACCCGGTTCCAACAAGTCATCCTGTCACATTAGCAGTTTTCTGCTTCTAAAACTAAGTCTGTCAGTACTGATGAGGGAGCTCAAAGAAGTTCAGAATATGAAACCTCTCTCATCGGGAACTGATGGCAAGCAGCAAAGCTCTCATCCCAGTAAATACCATGCAGTGAGAAGCTTCCAGGAGTGTCTTCTCCTTTGGCTGGTGTATTACAGTGTCTCCCCAGGCTTGACTTTGTTCTCACTAACATCATCCTTTCATTTCCTGTGCTCCTCAGCAGCTCTGCGTGTGATCAATATGATGATAACCTGAACAAGAATTTCTTGGAGCAAGGACATAGCAAACAAGTTTCACTATGGTGCTCTGTACTCTGCACTGGTGAAGCCATATCTTAAGTACTGTATTCAGTTTGGGCCCCTCACTATAAGAAAGACATCGAGATTCTAGAGCTTGTCCAGAGAAGAGAAATGAAGCTGTGATGGGTCTGGAGCATAAGTCTTATGGGAGTGAAGCTTCTTCTGGAGAAGAAGCTCAGAGGAGACCTTATTGCTCTCTAGAACTACCTGGAAGGAGGTTGTGGTGAGGTGGGGGCTGGCCTCTTCTCCCACGCGACTAGTGATAGGATGAGAGGGAATGGCCTCAAGTTGCGCCAGGGGAGGTTCAAGTTGGATGTTAGGATAAGTTCATTCTCAGGAAGAGTGGTGAGGCAGTGGCACAGGTGGTGGAGTCGCCACCCTTGGAGATGTTCAAAGAATGTTTAGATGTACTTAGTTGTAGTGAGGAACATTGTTTAGTGAAGAAGTGTTGGTGATAGGTGGATGGTTGGACTGGATGATCTTGGAGGTCTTTTCCAACCTTGGTGATTCAATGATTCTACGATTATCATTGATGGTAGTTAAAAAAAGTTGACTTTCTACTTTTCTAATAGACCCAAAGTTGCAGGTTGGAGGCAAGATCCACAGCAAATGTTTGAGCACTTTTAACTTGCGCAATGCAACTCAGAAAAACAAGGTCAGATGTGCTGGCATCTGACATACATAGTTAATGGAGAGAATAAGCCAGCTGCAAAGGGCACTCCAAAAATATCCCATGCACTGCTCAGAAAGCCAAGAAATTATAGCTAATTAAAATCCCCACCTCCTTTCTAGAGTAAAAGCATGGTCTATTTGCAATATAATTTGAAATGCCATCTGATAGTGGTAAAGACATCAAGATGCTTTCAGAGAGCTTAGGTCCTGAACTGTGTCAACAATGAGTTTCTCTGAGGAGCAGGCCCTTGGATATGTCTATATGATGTGACAGAAATACCTATTAAAAATCTGCATCTCAGCAGCAAACAAAGCAAGAGTTTTCAAGGCTGAGAGGAGAAATGCAAGTATCTTACTATGTAGCCTAATGACTGTGACATTAACCTGGAGGGTGGAAAGCCTGGTCTTTGGTTTACAGTATCAGTGGTCTTGCCAAGTAATCTCAGAATGTCTGGACTACAGTGATCCTGTAGGGCAGGGTAAATTAAAAAGAAATGCCCATTAGATCTTCACAGCACTGGTAGGAAAGACTTTTGAGCATCTGATCTTCTAGAAATACTTCCAGCTTCCATGATGTCTCGATGTGGAAAAGTAAATTCAAATATTACAGTGCAAGTAATGTGGGCTATATGTCAGAATAAAAATAATACTTCTAGATCTCCTTTCCAAAGCAGTGTAGCAAGTCATTACAAACTGGAATACCTGCCTGAATTAGAACAGAAAACTAAAATATCCATATTAGTCTTCTCCTTACTGGATATGTAATGCTACAGATATTCAAACAAGATTTATTTAATTCACTGTCAGAAACTGTTAAATTAGAAAGCAATAACTGGTTCTCATGCTGGCTCCAAAACTCTGAATTAAATCAGACAGTCCTTGAATATGTCTGTTCCATACTTTTAGTAAGCAGTATCAGAGCATTTCAGCAACCCAGAATCTTTACTCTTTAAAAAGCAAATCGTCCTTTTATAAACTTACAGACAAAGCACTTTAAAAAAAGAAAAGAGAAACAAAGCGCATCACTGCTGAAAGAGCTGATGTTCTCTTTGTTTGTAATCCAGTGAATAACTGGTTCATGGGTAGGCTGCTGAATGCATGTTAAAGTACTCCTACAGAGATTAGTAGAAAATCATTTTTCATAATAAAAATGAGTTTCTGTGAAATCAAAATCACAAAAATGCTGGTGTTTTTTCATATACCTCTTCTTTGCAGTTTTTTCTATCTGTGTACTAGGCATATGTAGAGCAGTATCATTCAGGAGATTTTTTCTTTTTTTTATCTGTATGTCTTTGCAAAATGCATCTCCACTCCGTAAACCTCCTCTTCATTCCAGCTGCACTCTTCTCTAAGGCAAGAAAATGGCCTATAAAATGTCTTGAATGTTAATTTTCAACCAGTACCAGAATGGCTCTTAAAAGCCAGCCTGTACTATAAAATCCTGCTTCAAGCTACAATTTGTTGATGTCTAATGGCTATCTGACAATCAGACAGTCTGTACTCACATATGAAAGAAAATGGATACACAAAGAACTCTCGACATTTCCATATCCCAGCTAGTAATATCTCCAAATAAAAATGTAGCTCTCTAAACATATGTCAAAGAATGGAAAGAATGGGTCAGGGGGCAGTTGTTTGCGTCACCATAGGTTTTGCTAGACAGAATGCATTAGGAATATTTATGAGCTGTAGGAGCAGAGTAGTCCGTAATGCAATTGCAGCTCGTTTAATTGAGAAAAGGGAATGAAAAACGCTTACCTCAACATGCCTGCTTAAGCCATCTTCTGATTTACTCCATTTGTATCAATACAGGAAGTCAAAGAGGCAAATTGAATTTATGGTCCAGTGAAAGATAAACCAATTTTCTCTAGAGAAAGCCGAGTAACATAGCTCATACCTAAGCTGCCTCTTCTGTTTGCACATCAGTCATTGTGCAGTGCATTTTATAAAGCAGTAAACCAACTTAAACTATCTGTACACACCAACTGTTGTGCGTACCATACTCATGATGGAATTTCGCTCTTTATGTGACAACTGCCACCACAAAATTCTTTTTGTTCTAGGCAGCAGATGAATATGACAGTCCTTCTTTGCAAAATTGTGACCAGCCATCAGGACTAACAAGCTCTCCTGTCCATTGTCTAGCACCAATTCAATGACAACACTGTATAATGCCTCCACCATCACCCAAACCTTTCTATTACGGTTAGCATAAACACATGTGCCTTTCAGGGTCGCTTCTTCTAAGCAGCTTTTTCAGTGATCTCAATTAATTCCAACTGAAAAGCAACAGTGAGTCAAACAAAAAGCTTCAATGTAAATAGACATGTAGTGAAAAATGCAGCTGATGCAGCAGAAGTTTTTCTAGAGTTTTCATTTTTCTGACAGAAATGCCAGACTTATCAGAACTGAAATATTTTAGGGAATGTTTTGACAAAACGTCCAACAGACTTGAGAGTGATTTCCATGAAAATCCTGTTTGTTGCTGACCATTTGCTATCCCCTCTCTCCAATGGCCAGCACAGCAGGCACAGCAGGAAGTCAAGAAATGAGGAATTAAGCAGTAAGCAACAGAGCCAGGGATTTATATTCCTAGGGAGCCCATGAAGCATACTGTGCTTTTTGGAACAGTCTTGAAAAATCTTCCTCCACTGTGGGCAAAGATGGGAATATAACTCAGGATCTTCGCACTCACAGCCTAATTTTCTCCTTTTTGAGCTAAATGCAGAGTGTCTGGGGCAGCAACCTTTAGATGCCCCATAGAGGCCAATCTGTGTAGCAAATGACATTAATCTTGACCAGTGCAGAAAATCCTAATCCTTTTAATTACTGGTAAACTATGAACGCACAAGAGAAACTGAGGTTAGGTAGTACACAAAGTTGACCTTTAAACAGACTAAAGGAAATGTCACACATGAGACTACTTAACATGATTGTGTGCCTGAGAAGAATGGATTCACAGGTAACTATTTTTTTTAAATACTAGGTAAGATTCTTCAGTTGGCGTAAATCACTCCTGAAGACAACAGAGCTATGCTGATATATGCTGGCTAAAGATCTCCGTATGCTTGCCAAGAAAACATTCTGGTCTATTTTTCAATTAAGTTTTGATGTGAATGTCTTTGATAGTTATTTTCATTTTGTAGCTGCTCTGTATTCTGGGTATATCTGCTTTTATCCAAACCAGAAACACAGTCTTGTGACTTTAACTGGTGATTACCATCTGAATTTCTGGTTGCAAATACCAAGATAGCCATTACTCAATACAAGATCTGACCTGGCTCTTTTTAATCAATGGCAAATGTTTTGAGATGGCTGCATTTTTCAGCAGTTTGACTAATGTCTGATAGCTATCATTAGTGGCATCCTTAATGCATATTGATGGCATAGTTGTGATTTGTGCCTCATGTCAATTAGGAAGAGCTAACAGTCAGTTTGGGACTTAAAAGAAGGCTTTATTTGAAAAATGGTCAAGCAGATGTACCAATAGACAATGTATGCAGAATTTAATATCTTCCATAGCTTAGAAAGTCTGGTTAAAGATGGGAGTAGTAAAAAAACCATCCTCTGCTACAGTAGAATTTGTAATGTAATTTATTGCTTAGTGTCACTAATATATCTGTAAGAATTTTAAACTGTTATTTTAAGTTATTTATTTTATAGAGTTTTTACTGAAGAATACAAATGTTTTGTTTCCTTTTCTTTACTTCCCATAATTCCCTCCTTCCACAATATGGCTTCAGAATAGTTTGAACTCACCATTTTAGTCACTGGAGGTCCTGGAATATTGAGTGAGATAAGAGCATAAGCACGAAGTCATATATTTACTAAAATAAGTGATAAATCGACACAGCCTTGATGCTGAGTGAATGTGCATGTGCGGTGTCTGGCTGTGTCAGGAGATGGGCAGAGCTCACTCTCTTCTGCTTGCGGAAGACCACAGAAAAACATCACATAGCAGATATACTCCTAATTTCCACCACAAAAGACTAAAATCATTTTCGTAGTAGGAAATAAAAGGCCTTATATACATCATCAAAGTGCAAACTATTGGGGAGTCTCTCTTCAATTTACAAGATATATGAGAATTAATTAAAAAATCCTTGTTTGTACTTTTCCCTAGCTACCAGGCATGTGTTGGATGTCTAGCTTTTACTATTTTTACTGAACTCGTGGCCTTCTCTGCAGCACCTTCACACACATCAGTATGAGATGTCTCAGAGGAGGCTCTTGCATGAAATCCTGCACTGTTTGAAAGTAATGAACCTAGACAACACGCTACTTCCTATTGAAGTAAATATTTGTCTGGCAGGGAAGGTCACCTTGATGACAAGGTCATCTAAGAAATGTCTTTTATAACCAAAACAAAAGCAATAATGAAGCCACTTCAGAGACTGGAAAACTTTTACAAGGTACAGGGCTCTCTCCTCTTGTTTCAGGGTTTTTTTTTTCACTAGAGAGGGAAATGAGACAGAAAAAATGAACAGAGCAGTGGAATGGAACTCAGATGTTAATGGGACGCCTGTGGAGTTGGGCCAGACATTTGTGGTCTTACTCTTGGGAGGGGATGCTAAATCAGAGGAAAAGTCAAGTTCCCTAAGTGCTGCCTGGAAAGTTAATAAGAAGTGCTTGGCCAAGGCCACCAATAAGCAGACTGACCTCAGGTGCTTTGCAGATGTGATGCAGACCTTCTGGGTGGGATCCAGATGACCTTTGGATGTCAGATGTCATCCTATTTTAGGATGCAGATTGCCTGAAGTTAGGCAGAGTGCATCTCTCTCATAGCGCTGAGCACTTCAGGATGCAATTGCAAACACACTGAAAATCTTTTTCCATGAACACAAGGCCCTCTATCCTTCGTAAATCCTGGAAGATTTGCTCAAGGACCTTGACATAAGGATGTTTACGTGCAACTCTCACTTGGTCATTCTTACTCTTATCCACACATTCCTTTAGGATAAGTTTTGTAGAATGTTTCCATTGAAAACAGTGCATTCTGGCCATTCTTGAGGACAGCTACACATAATCACAGAATCACAGAATGGCCAGGGTTGGAAGGGATCATGAATCTCCAACCCCCCTGCCACATGCAGGGCCACCAACCTCCACATTTAACACTAGACCAGGCTGCCCAGGGCCCCATCCAATCTGGCCTTGAACACCTCCCGGGACGGGGCATCCACAGCCTCTCTGGGCAGCCTGTTCCAGCACCTCACCACTCTCTCTGTAAAGAACTTCCCCCTGACATCCAACATAAATCTTCCCTCCCTCAACTTCAAACCATTTCCCTTTGTCCTGCTGTTATCTACCCTTTCAAAGAGTTGATTCCCCTCCTGTTTGTAGGCTCCGTTTAGGTACTGAAAGGCTGCAATGAGGTCACCCCGCAGCCTTCTTTTCTGCAGGCTGAACAAGCCCAGCTCCCTCAGCCTGTCTTTGTAGGGGAGGTGCTCCAGCCCCCTGATCATCTTCGTGGCTCTCCTCTGGACCCTCTCCAACAGCTCTCTGTCTTTCTTACACTGGAGGCACAACGTGTCCTGATGAAATCGTCTTTGCCTTTCTCCACACGTAATGATTAATAGGAATCCAGAGCAGTCCAGGCCTGATCTATAATGACTATAGGTTAGAAAATGTGCATTTGTACACCAGATTCTAATCCATTTAGGAAAGAACAAAAAATTGCAAAGAACACATGATTATTTTTAGTGCTTACATCTTAGTTACAGAGTAAGAAATTACTGAAACACCAAGTTTTACCACCACTGAAACATCAAGTTCATAAATGGCAAAAAAGTGCTAATCCGCTTCTGTCCTGAATCCGTGATTAATGTTCAAACAGAAAGGCTCTGGGCTGATTTAAACTGGCCCTCTTTTCAAAATCATTAACAGAGGAGGTCTGGGGGCTTTTTTTGTTTGTGGGGGTTTTTTTTTGTTGTTGTTTGTTTGTTTGTTTGTTTTGTTTTGTTTTGTTTTAGGGAGTGTAGCATAGTTACATAAAGGTTTAATTTAATGGCTAGAACTGCCAAACCCAGCAATGGAACTAAGGCACGAAGTTAAAGAAGAAGGATGCAAAAACCATTAAGACTTCAGCTGTATCATTTGTAAGGACAACATAGCCAGAAGGAATACTGTGTATATTTCAGGAAGGGGAGTCCAGACATTAGACTTGCAAAGAGTGAACAAACAAGCAAGTATAATCTACTGCTTGTGACAGGTAATGAACTGACAGGCTTGACAATAGAATTATTTATCCCCAGACTGCAGACATCAAGGAAAACCCCACCAGCAATGAATCATTTGCCATTTCACACAGAGCTGTCCATAACCCTAATATGAGAGTATCACATTTGAAAACAGAAAAAAACATGACTCTGCCTCCATGTTTCTTCCTTACTATCTAGATAATCATCAGCAGATAATCAAGCTTACTAAAATCGAATTATAATTTCTCCATTCATTCTCTCATTCTCCATTGCCATGAATGTGATCTTCAGTTGTGGAGTTGTGGAGAACCTGAAGATACTCAATACCTGCCTGGATTCTTTACTGTTCCCAACCTGCTTTTGGGAACATGCTTTATCAGGGGATTGGACTCCATGATCTCCAAAAGTCCCTTCTAACCCTTGCAATTCTATGATTCTGTGATCTAAAATCTTAAAGGAATCCTTGCTGTAACCCAACCTAACGTAACCCAAGACAGAATAAAGTATGGCCACATACACACATACTCATAGTTTGATATCTGGCCTCAATATTACCAGAAGGGAAGTCTGGGATTTCTCATTTGTAAGATATTTTCAGGAAGACAGTTAAAGACGGTTTACATTACAAACATGTGTTGATTTTTCAACCTTGTAATAATTTGTATTTTAAATGAGCAATCTGTCTCTACAAACAAGTTTGAAATCATCTCAAATAGTATTCAACCCTCCAAGCAGATACATTAATCATATGTTCAAAAGCTGAATTTCTTGCTTAGGTGAAGATAGTGACAGAGTCACCATTTATTTTGATTCAGATCCATGCTAAGATGCAGATCAACATCTGCAGTCCTTTCTTAGCTGGAAGTCTTATTTCTCTATTTTTACTTGTTTTCTGAAGAAAAGTTATGTTTGCTTTAACTAGTACATTTGAATAACTTTTCTCCTGGGGGTTAATGTGTTATTTAAGGCCCAAAACTCAACTTCTGGTTCTGTTTTACATAACTTGTTCAGGCTGCTTAGATCCAAATGCAGCAAAGAGCTCTGTCTCAGAGTAGGTGGAATAGAGGAACCGTATCTAGAAGTGCCATCTGGAAACCTCTGGTTATGAGCATTGGAAACGTTTTAACCATGCAGCTGTCACAACTGCACACACACTTTCTATGTTGCAGAGGCCCCTGGTTTCCAAGATCAGGTACCTTACCCCCTCTTTGCAAACTGATAGGGATCTCAGATTTAAGTCCAGATAAAACACAGCTCTGAAGTACTCTCACACCTTCCTCCTACTAGCCCACTGTGAGACAAAATACCTAACATACACTGGCAGATTCAGGTTTCCTGGGGGTCACTGATGTAAGTCCTAAGACACGTGGGACGTTCATTCCAGCCTCTCATTCATCTAACACGGCTCAAAGTCATCTCTCAATCAGCTGCTAACAAGGAGGGTGTTATATTGAAACTGTGCCTCAGCAATATGTCCAGCCTCCTGACTGCACCAGGGAGGACTGTGCAAGGAAACTTGTTTAGAAAGGAGGAAATCCTGGGTATTGCTAACTCCCCAGTGCTGATGTCAAGACTTTACACTAAATAGTCATATCTTGGATTTGCAGCAAGTCTGGACCATTTATGGTATTTCACCATAAAAAATTGTTATTTACTTAAATATTTGGATACACGTTAATTTATTTTTTTCTGGATTTCTTTGGACCAAAGTGTGTGTAAAATATTTGGGTTAAGACCACAAACTGGAAATAATAAAGACTCCTCCATCACGGCAAAGGTCTACAGACTTCACCTGGATGCTGCAGGAAACACCAAACTGGAAATGAAGGTTTGGGCTGAGGTTCAGGTTTGTGATCTGCAGGGTATGCATAGCAATGTCTGGATTGATTATGCTGGATTTTAACAAATCTGTAATTCTTTTTAAGTGTCACTGTTAATCACACTTTTTACCATTAAAGTATCAGAACGTGAAAACTTAATACTGAAATCAATACTCACTGACAATACTGTGTTTTATTCATGATTTCGTTACTGATGAAGCACAAAGGAAAATGAGGCTCTCTGTTTCATTACTTGACTATGCCTTTTCCCCCTTGTGGCAACATAAACATATGATTTGGAAATGGTTAGTTACAAAATCCATCGTTTAAGTCACTAATGCCCTCACTTATCATCTGCTATGTTATTTTCTTTATAGAAAACAACATGAAAAAGAAATATGTTACTAATCAATTCAGATTTGAAAGGAGCCAGAACTAATCTGTTTAGGATGCTTATCTATATTTTGTAAGGCCTGGTACTAAGCAATTAGAAAATCTGAAGCACCAATATAGAGATTTATTTAATCAACCATCTATTAAAAATATTTGCATCAATTTCTTACTTCATTTACTTACTTCATGAAAACTAAAATAGGAATGTATCTGATCTAGCAGTTAATTCTTTACTTCAGGCTGTGGGCTGGAATTATGCTCATTTGTCTTCCTTGGAAGTTTTCCTAAAAGGAAACAAACAACTTTCAGAAAATCATATGGCAATTTTTTGTGAGGGTAAAAGTAAAAAAGGAATGTATTTTGGAGATGTATTGGAAGGCACCACGACTAGCTACTGGAATAGAATTAATGGCTTGTCACTTTGCTTGTCGGCGCTCTGGCTGGAACATCTGGCTAGGATATGGCAATTGACTGCTACAGACACTATGCTGACATCACATGACACTATAAGAAATAGGACAAGATAAAATCACTAAGAGAAGATCTGGTTTTATGATCTTGTTCCCACCAACCGAAAATATGAGAAGAAAAAGGCACAATATGTCTGTTGACCAGACAATATGTCTGTCTATGTTGGATAGCATCTCCTTACTGCATTCATGAAAAAATTTAAGCTCCTAAAAAAAATAAGTTTATTCTGCAGTCATTGTGGATTTGTGTTCCATTATACTTACAATAACATAAGCACTGTTCAAGTTTTACTCACTGCTGAATGGAGCACACACAGGTCATCATAAGTGTCTTCAAGACCATGGACTTGAAATAAAAATTGCAAAATCCAATAATTTTTTTTTGTTCAATGTATCCCATTGCCACACATTTCAGCCATCTTTCTGAGAGAATTTCCCAAATTAAGCCAAAATAAATATTGCTGTCTTGTACGCTGCACTAATTGCAAGAAATAAAGCTATTATCATTGCAGAAATTGAATCTATTTAATAAATGAATGTCTTATTATTTTCCCTGTTACAGTCCCATTTTATGTGTGCTTTACGTGGTAATCCTCCAAGTTATATTTTCCCTGTGCTAGTTCATACATTAACCTTTAGAAAACAACGGGGAAAGAAAAGAAGTGAAGGAAGAAAGGAAAAAAAGAGGAAGGAATCTTGATGAGAAGAAGATGTTAATCACAGAAATACACATTATTTTCTTTCTGTTTTACTGAGCCAAATTAGCCCTTAAAGCTATCCAGATGCTGAATTTTCAGAGGAGTGCTAAAGTGGAAAACACAAAATTACCCTAATTGTCCCAAAGTGATTAAATTTGTAAGAGGCAGTGTATGCATCATTTCAGTTAATGTTTTTGTAGACTAACAGATCTAACTCTGAGCATATGAATCTCTGTTTGTGCACCCTTGTTTTTCCTTGGGTAACTGTAGTACAGCTATAAATTCAGCCTTAGCTATGCTTTCTGCTTGCTAGTGTACCAAAGGTCTTCACTTTCTCCACTCCACAACTTTGCCATTTTGTTTTGTTCTGCCCCAGTAACTAACTTCTAAACTCCTCATGTGTGCCTAGGTACACACACAAGAGCAGGTGCATTATAGCTGCACTCTTTATGGCTAAACTTCCTTCTCTGAGGTACAAATAGAGTAGATTGATGGGGTCAGAATTAAACTGGCTCCCAATAATGAGTTAAAGACTCCCATCTGTTCCATATACTAATGTGGCTGAATCCTACAAGGAGGGGGAAAAAATCAATATAAATTTATAGGCTCTTCATAAGCAAGAGAAATGCGAGGTTGTATGGAAGAGATGCATGTAATCCTCCTCTGAGGCTTACAAAGCTAACTGAGCACAAAATGATATAATTATGGTGTTAAGTAAGACTTCTAGTGTAACATTCCTGGAAGGGGGAAAAAAAAGATACAGCTACAGCCTTGACAATTAAAGAAGCTTTTCCAAAAGGAGATCTGCTCCAACAGCCTAGCAGCTAGAGGTCAGCTACTCACTCTCCCTCTCTTTCTGTCTTTACAGTTTCTATTATTAATACTTAGCATTTTCAACTCCCTCTTCTAATTCTATTTCTATGTATGCCTCCTACAGTCTATATTTCATCAAGATTCAGTGATCCAGCTGAAAGCTATTCACCAGAACTGGCCTCCACCCAGCGTTGCTAAATTCACTGTGGCTGAACTCCTTTTGGCCATCCTTTCACTGTCAATGATTTGTTCCCTCATGATTTCCCATCAATTGCCACAGCCAGCTCACTCTCCTCATTTTACTTCTTTATATCAATGCTATCATGCTTCATTAGCCTACATTCACAATTTTTTGTCCCACTGCTTCTAGCACCAGCTTGTACTTCTTATAGAAATCCTGGTCCCACGCTGCAGATGCAGTTCTGACATCTTCAAGGTTAAATGACCTGTATCACCAGTTTTGCTGAAGCTGGACCAATACTTTCAATGGTACAGTTATGTACTTTTGGACCGATCTTCAGGTCCTTTCCTTTTCTTCACGTAATTCCCTCTTTATAGACAAGGTCTTCAATTTCTTCCATCCGACCTTCACTGAGCCCCCCTCTTCCTCACTACTTACTGTTTTCTCTGACTTTTGATTCAATAAAGTGAAAGTGAAATAAAAAAGTAATACAGATTACTATAATGAAGTATTGGAAACTCATTTTATTACTGACAATATATGGATTTACATTCTTAACATAGGTAACTGGGCTCAACTCTATGCTGAAAACTGGAAACAAAAATGAAAGAAGTCATTGTTTAAACTGTGTTTCTGCCAATTTGAAAGTAAAGGAAGGTAGCTTCTCTAAATTTGGAACAGATCTGCGCTCATTTGCTCTTTGTTACCATTTCTGCCTTCAGAGGTAGTATAATGACATTGGCTTAATTTGTAACAGGCAGATCAAAGGCAATTCTCAGTTTTTTTCAATGCAATTAATTTCTTTTTCTCTTAATTATCCAGTGCTCCAGTGAGAGCCCTTGTCAGCCAATCTGCATTAAGTGTGTAGAAAGCAGAGGAAGAATGCAGAGAGAGAACAGAGCAACTTACACAAAACTGCAAAGACATCAGGAAAGCACCACTGATAAGCCTTGGTATTCAGAAGACTTATATCCTTTCACATGCTCCAAACATACAAGGTTCATCTTGGCTAAGCATCACCATACTTAAATGAATAAACTTTTTCAACATTTCTCAGGTGCACAGAAATGTGCTGTGGTTATATGCAGTCTAATGGTTTTGTGCTGCTAAAATATAATGAGTGAATGAGTCCTGGTGACCAGGAGCTGAGGGAAGACAGGTAAGTTTTGCACTGCTTTCCATATGTTGTTATGAGCTACTACACGTGTATTTCCACTAAAAATAAAGACTCAGAGCCAAAAGAGGTAACTGCAAAACATAGCATCAAAACTGAATTACTGACTGTACATAATTTCTTTCTGGAGATGGACATAATTGTTATGTTCTTCTTTTCTGGCAAGCTCTTTGAATCAAGGAATCCAGACTCTACACTAAGATGTATCTATAACCTCAAGTCAGTTCTGATGTTTGCAGGTTTGGACTAAGTTCAGAAAAGCTTTTCCATGTGCTTTCTGGAATCTATGAATCTCAGAATAGATACAACTTTCCTACTCTCTCTGCAATGACCAGTGCTAGGAAACAAGGGCATGTCACCTAGAAAGAATACAGGGATGCCATCCGGACTTGCAGACGTGGGATCAGGTAAAGCCAAGACACAGGTGGAACTGAACTTGATGAGGGACATGAAAAACAATAGGAAGACTTTCTACAGGTGCATTGGACAGAAGAGACAAGCCAAAGTGAGTGTACCTCCTCTGGTAAATGTAAAAGGAGAACTGGCTTCAATGGACAAAGAGAAAGCTGAATGAATTCTTTGCCTCGGTCTTCACTGGCAGCAAGGATTCCAGTACTTCTCACGTCCCTGAGCCCTCCATCCCTAAACATCTAGGTGGCGATTGGGGTGGTAAATCCCCTACCCCTGCTGTGAGGACAGAGCAGGTCCAAGATCACCTCATGAGACTGAATGTGTACAAGTCTATGGGACTGGAAGGTGCGCATCCCAGGGTTCTGAAGGAGCTGGCTGAGGTGGTTGCTGAGCTGCTCTCCATCATATTTGAAAAGACCAACTGATCCCGGATGAAAGGAGGAAGGGTCACATCACTCCCATTTACAAGAAAGGGAGCAAGGAGGACCCCAGGAACTACAGGCCAGTGAGTCTCATCTCCGTGCTTGGGAAGATCATGGAACAGATCATCCTGGATGACATGCTTGATCACATGAGGAATGCGTGTGTGATCCGAGACAGCCAGCATGGCTTCAACAGAGGAAGGTCATGCTTGACCAATCTGGTGGCCTTCTTTGCTGGAGTGACAGCATTGGTGGACAAGGGGAAGGAGACCGATGTCATTTACCTGGACTTGAGCAAGGCCTTTGACATGGTCCCCCACCACATCATTATCTCCAAATTGGAGGAATGTAGATTTGCTGGGTGGACCACTCAATGGATAAGAAATTGGTCGAAAGGCCGCAGACAGAGTGTGGTCTTCAATGGCTCTATGTCCAGGTGGATATTGGTAACGATATCCCAGGGGTCTCCCAGGTGTCTGTCATGGGACCGGTGCTCTTTAACATCTTTATCAATGACATCGATGATGGAATCAAGTGCACCCTCAGCAAATTTGCTGACTACACCAAGCTGAATGGTGCGGTCAACACAGTTGAAGGAAGGGATGCCATTCAGAGGGACCTCAACAGGCTTGAAAGGTGGGTCCGGGTGAATCTGATGAGGTTCCACATGTCCTCATCATGACCTCATTGCAGCCTTTCAATACCTAATTGCAACCTACAAACAGGAGAGGAGTCAACTCTTTGAAAGGGTAGATAACTGCAGGACGAGGAGAAATGGTTTTAAGTTGAGGGAGGGGAGATTTAGGTTGGATGTCAGGGGGAAAGTTCTTTACAGAGAGAGTGGTGAGGTGCTGGAACAGGCTGCCCAGAGAGGCTGTGGATGCCCTGTCCCTGGAGGTATTCAAGGCCAGATTGGATGGGACCCTGGACAGCCTGGTCTAGTGTTAAATGTGGAGGTTGGTGGCCCTGCATGTTGCAGGGGGGTTGGAGATTCATGATCCTTGAGATCCCTTCCAACCCTGGCCATTCTGTGATCCTGTGGTTCTGTGATTCTTTGATTCTGTGAAAAGGAAGTTTCTGCAACTCTGTGTGAGGGCACAGTGGCAGCTGGATATTATTTTCTGAGGACAAATGAGCTTGGAACTACTGTCAATCTCCTTACAATCCTTCCACATTTGTTCTGGTATAGCTATTCCCATAGCTGAGATAGCTGAGATCCTGGGCCTCTTTCCCAGTTCAGAACTTCTTAACTGAGTGAAGGTCAGATTTAAGGTCTTGATTCAGTGTAGCAGATTGCTCAGTTCCCCAGCAGAGCAGCTTTGAGTACTGCATCCAAGAAAACTTTTTCTGAAAATACTGCAACACATTCAGATCTGAATCAAAGGCCTTCTTCCTTCTAGGAGGACTCCTCTATATGCATATGTTCCTGCCTACATGTCTTGTTAGGTTTTAGAAATGTTCAAAATACTTTTATTGCACCACATCAACCATGATTATTAATAAATAAATACCGAAGTCACAAGGTGCTGAGCTGTTTTATACTCTAGCTCCAGGCATGATGCCTAGCCCTTGACTGCCTGGTCCCCAAACACCTCCTGCTTGCAGTTCCTCTTTTTTTCTTCTCCTCAGAACTGGATTAAGCTCTATGCACCACGTTTTCATTACCATTTACTCCTTTTCTACCTCATGTGGTAGCAGTCTTCTTTCTCCCTAGCAAGACATCAGAGCAGAACTGGTGAACAAACATAAATTCATAGAATGATAGAGTCACCGAAGTTGGAAAAGTTCTCCAAGATCATCCAGTTCAACCATCCATATATCACCAATATTTCCTCACTAAGCCATGTCCCTCAGTACCACATCTAAACACTTCTTGGACACCTCCAGGGATGACTGCACCACCTATCTGGATAGCCTGTTCCAATGCCCGACTACTCTTAAATATTGGTAGGTGTGGTTGCATTAATGCAGCATATCCTCTGACTTAGGCTACTGATGGAGGTGGATGGAGTCCTGCTGTCATCCTGATATACTGTGTAGAAGCACCCATTAGGAAGTTTCTATGGCCTCTCTTGCCATTCAAATTGGATAGAGGATTGGCTGGAACTTAAAATGGAGATAGGTCCTCTCCCCAGACACAGCATCCGACACTGTACAAATTCTTTGTCTAAAAGGTCTGACAATATTGCAGTTCTAACTAGTGTCGTGGTAATATCACTTTCAGTGCAGTGGATATTGATAATATCCCTTAATAACATTGGACTTTCCTAATGGTTCATCAGTCTTTGAGCCAGAAATAATCAATCTTGAACTCCTAGAAGTGGAATTCCATGAATGCTTATCATATTAGTTCTCAATTTTGCATGAATCCAGGTCAAGTATTTCAGAAACTCATCCAGACAGGTTTCCTAAACCTGTAGGAATGGTAATACAGCTCACCTATGAGGGCTGCTCTGAAAATAAAGTGTTGTATTTTATTATGTTGGTCCACAATATGAGAGGTGGATGTTGGTGATATGGCAATGGAAGTCAAACCTTTTCACCAACATTCCATTGTGCTTTGTTGCCATGGTGTGACAGATGACAGCAGAAGGGCAGCCTGACAAAATGGCATCTGACAGGGAAGTGAGGATGAAGCAAAGGTGTGTCATTTAATTCCTGCATGTGGAAAAAAAATGGCACCCACTGACAGTCACTGACACTTGCTGAACACTGGTGGAAACCAAACAGTGGATGTGAGCACAGTGAGGCAGTGGATAATGTGTTTCAGCAGTGGCAACAGAAATATGAAAGACAAGCCATATTCCAGATGGCCATACAGACTTTCAACATGTGCTGCATGCAGGCTCATGTTCATCAGGGGCAAAAATGCATAGTTAATGGTAGTTACTAAGTTGAAAAATTATGTTTTGTAACTGATAATTTTCTCTAGGAAACAGTGTTACTGTACTCTTTGTTACAGTTTTCATGGAACAAAACAGGAGGCATTACTTTCAGAACAATGTGCTTTGAATTGCTCCAGGAGATAGGCCATATTCATCATTTAAAATACCTGCACTTCATCTTGATTAGCCTAGCAAAGATCCCAGTCTTGAAGTCTTATTATATTTCCCAGTGGTGTATTAAAGAGCTCTTTGTTTTCTGAAGCTTTTCCTGGGTGTAGGCATGTAGGCAATGAAGATATCTGCAATTCGAATAATTTAAGATAAATGTGTTCAGGTTTGTCCTTGTTTTTCAGACTATAGCTCAGACTCTTTTAAATCCTTTTCAATTTTTTTTCAGCAGAATTATCTTCAATGGATAGCTATCTCAATGGAAATGCCTATCTTCCTGATTATGTACCATTCTTCTTTGATCCTTTCAATGACACAATGATACAGTGTCTTCTTTCATAAGCTCCACCTACATTCTTTGAAAATCTACAGCCATACATTCCATGGTCCCAAAAGCCTGTGGATCAGATCAACCCACTCCACAAAATAATCCAGCTCACTCTGCATGACTAACCCCGCTCCTGATTTAATTTATTTATCCAGTAGCTTGAGGTGATCTGCTAATTTTAAAGCAATTATTTTCTATTTTCTCATAGGTGATTGATGTAGTTATTGAACAGCACTGAATAATGTCTGAAACAAATCCCTGCTTCAAATACAACATAAGCAGTGAATGTGCACACAGGTTTTGTTTCTCTTGCGATTTTCTGAAAGTATTCTTCTGAAAACTAAGAATGGCAGAAGAACTATCCTCCAGAATTATTCTTTCCTATGCAGTAGAATACATTGTAGTTATATATTCAGAATATTGTAGAAGAATGGCTTTAATTTACTCACAATGCATATGCTGTCTCCTAAAATATAAAGGTCTTGGATCCTAGTCAAAGGAGAAACATAGAAATTGCTCTGCTTGAGTTTTCTCTTTCATTCCTCAGAACATTTTTTTCCAGTGGTTTTTCCCAGACTTCTTATCTTCAACCCAAACAGCAATAGGAATCATATGCAAAATTTGTTATTTTGGGAACAAGCTTGCAAATAAAATGGGTTAACAATGTCATTTGCCTTGTCTAGAAACAGGCTGATTAGGATATTTTGTTCTCACAGCCGAGTGACAAATTTATTAAAACAAAGAGCGTATACGAAGATCACTTGCAGAAAGACAGGATGAAATCTGGTGGCATGATGTTCAGTGCACCAAAGAGAGGACCAGCAGAGGAGAAAGCACAGACTTTTGCTTGTACTCTGCATAGACATCACATTCATACACTTCTGACACTACCTGCACTTCATGCATCACTCTTCAATGGTCCCTGATTCAGAAACAGCTTTTTATCTTTATGATCTATAAACTTTTTTCTCCTTATTTAAAAGAAAGAAAAAAATGCAGTTTTAAACATTTCCTTAAGAACAATGGAAATCTTCTAAATATTTCAATGCACTCACGATGAGATCACTGAAATCTCTTTCTCTTTTATTGTAGTCTTCCAAAATTGTGTTTATGAAGCATTAACTTAATTTCAAAGAGACATTTTTAATGTCTCTATGGCTAGGCAGAGGTCCTGATGTGACTTTTTTGAGTCTAAGGTAGGAAATATTCAAGTAAATTCTAGGATAATCCATTAGTTTTGTTGCATTTATCATGTTCTTACTGTGCACAGTGATCTTGATGATCTTGAAAACCACTTCTGTAGAATAAATAATTCAGATCAGGAGAGGACAAGCAATTACCACTTTTCTGTCCTAGACTCATACAGTTGCCCAGCAAATGCTCCCAGAAGTGATCAGACATTGAAAAGATGGTCAGTCAACCACCTTACATGTTCTTCCATGGGTCTGGACAGCCTCTATACTGTGCTGAGCTCTCCTGGACAACCTACAGCAAACATCATGGTGATGGCATGTTGATGCAGAAACACATTGCTCTCCTGAAGGTAAAAAGCAGATTCCAACCTTGTAAAGCAAGAATTCTGCTTCTCTCACGGACATTCAAAAAGAGGAATTGGGGGAAAGGGGGAGAAAGTACCACAAGTATTCAGTGCCACCAAGGGACAAATCACAACATACTTCTTCTGTGCGAAAAGTACACTCTGTACTATACTGCAGAATGACTGTTAACCATTACTTGAAATCATCCCGTCCATAAGAAAAAAAAAAACAAAAAAAACAGTATGAATCTGCATTTCATTCCCTTTTCCTTGAGCAGAAAGTATTCAAAATGTTTTCTTTGCCCCTGCCCAAGTTTTGCAGAAATATTCACAATAGCCTCAGGAAGAATGTGGAAAGTTATAGAAATGTTTTCACTAAATAAAATTGTGAAAGAATTCTTGCAGTAAGTGGCAAGGAAACCAGAATGAAGATGTAATGCAGAAACTATTAGAATGCTGAGAAACTGAATAAATTGATTATGATTTAACAGTGAGGAGAATACCCAATAGCATACTTAATAATAAAATCATTTATAGATTGATAAGCAAACATTCCTTGACCTTCATTTTAGGCAACTACCATTTTGTGGAGGCAGAATTTGGAATCTCTGATACAAAACCTTAAGGGGCCAAAGTTCAATTTCTTTCTACTTGAATGAGGATTCAAATTGTCACATTCTTGAAATAAGCAGCTCTGAAATCAGGAAATACTGTAAATGTTGGTTCCCAAGGGAAAGAATGAGCATTCACTCACTGAGCACTTGAAAGTGTTTGTTGAAAATGTATGCTTCACATCCCTGAATTTTGAAATCCTAGATTTAAAATAAATCTTGAATATGTATTTTCTTTTATTTGTATTCATGCCCTTCCTTCTGGCATTTATTAAAACTTACATTTTGTGTGGAAAGTTAGAGAACTGCATGTTTTTATTATTATTTAATCATTTTACACAGTCTTGTCTCTCTGATACAGGATAACTTTGACCTTCAGTAGTCTTATGCTGTTAATACACCTCCATCCAGACACTGGTAGAAAACGGCTATGGTGTAAGTGAGAAGGAGGGATAAAACTATCCATCACCCTGCAGAGCAGGAGAAAAGATTTGCCATCTGGAGCACAGTCCGCTGTAGAGGTAAAACCCATAGCTTCACCCTTGGCACACATCCTTTCTTTTCTTCTAGAGTTCATTTTTTTACAGAGCATGAAATGTGGGAGTCCTGTTTCTATAGAAAGCATAGTATACAGCTAGTCAATCTCATTTTCCTTCATTTTGAGAACAAACAAACAAACAAACAGTGATTCAGAGTACCCTATCTTATTTTTGCACAGAGATATGAGTGCAGCTATTTATGGTCTCCCTCTGAAATGGCTCAGGCTATAGCATGAGTTTCTTTCTCAGAGGTGCTCTAGTAATTGCAAACATCAAAGGTTTGACACTAACAAATAATTGTTTTAATCAGAGACTGGAAAACAAAACAAAATGCCAGGTAAACAAGGTTTAGTTCATCTATCAGGGCCGTATTTATGCCATTTGCTTTTCCTCGGTACAATTTGTTCAGGGCAATGGGGAATTTCTTGAGAAAAATCAATGGTTCAATCTAGCCCCATAGACCTTGTGTAGCACAGTCATCTACAGCATTCTGGCAGATTCAGGGAAAGATGGATGAGGTGTTCTCCTTGAAATTCATACTCGAAAGGCAGAAAATTAACTGAGGGGTGGCATATTGAGAGTGTAGTCTTAAAAAAAAAAAAAAAAAAAAAAAGGAATAAATCTCTAGGATAATTAGAAAAGTGAACTGTTTACTTTCCCTAATGCAAGCTGATAGCAATTTCCTTGTGTATTTTTTTTATCACTCAAAACAAAAGAATCACCAAGAAAAGCAGCAACTGCGATAGATTTAACTGTTGTGCTGCTTCATAATAGCATGTCACTAAGGCAGCTTTTTTACAACCAAATGCAAACCCTCTGGCTTCTGTGCCACAGGAATAACAGTATTTCAGAGGTGTTTTGGTAGACTATCATGTGTGCAGAGAGACAAGAGAGATAATGACATTAATTTCAGTGTTAAAGAACAGATTATCATTCTTCCCCTACCAAAAAAAAAAAAAAAACCTGAAGAAATCACTAATGCTCAGAGGCACTATGAGAGCTATGGACATCGCGTTGTCTCATGAGTTCCCCATCTTTTGATGCAGTAAATTTCATCGAATTAATAAAGAGGTGCATGTTCAGACTCAGTCAAATTCACATTTAGGTGAAGAAGAGGATGATGATTCTAGCTTGTGTCTTAGTCAAGCAGAGAACCAAATGATCACTACCATAACTGACTTACTGAGCCTTCCAAGAGGGAAGTACTTATTAAACTGATCTTTCCATCACAGCATGTAGACCATAGGTAATCTTCTCCATGTTGCAATCTCACTGTCTGTGATGTCCCATATAATTCCTTCAGAATTTCTTACAAGTGGGTGATGGATTACAACTTTGTGGTCACTTTTTTTTCTTTTCCAACGTAACGCTTGCTTAAGCATTTAACATAGTACTTTTATACATACCACTCAAACTGTATGGCATCATTTGTATGCTCACAGCAAACTGCAGATTCTTTTTTTCTGAGTGGCGCTTAAACACAATGGCATCTTCCTATTAATACAAAACTTTAGGATATGACTCACAACAGAGGCATGGCTTGCAGATGAGAAATTCTTAAATGCCCTCTTGTGTGCTCAGAAACCTGCTGCAATCATGGTGTGCATTAACAATGTCCTATGCTTTGCAGATAAACAGGGGTGCTGTAGAACACTTGAAACAGCAGCTGTATTCACCTCTCAATGTGAGTAGCAAAATAACATTGTCCTCCAGACTAATCCAAAATGCACAAACACAGGTCCATTTCATCCTTTAATGTGGCCATGTTGGTCACTTGCTTGAATACTCCACCAGTATATTTCCCCAAACCTGTTGCGAATAAAACCCTACCTGCTTTAGACAATCAAAGGAACTCTGTGTAAGGAAGGAATAAGTAAAAACTGCAAAGTTTGATTCTTTATGCAATAACAGAGATTAACAAACAAGAGTCAGCCTGTGACAACTCTGCATGCAAGGTCACCCTAATGAAGTAGCTGCATGCAGTTGAAGAGCTACTGGAAGGCTACTCCAATGTTCATTTGGCACAAGACACTCTGTTATCAAAGTAATCAAACTTTGAGAGCACTAAATGGACATCTCACATTTCTGTGTTGCTCCAGTTTAATCCTCTAAATTGCTCATGCTTGCCCTACAATGGCAAATGCAATCAAATAAATTAATCTCATTCTCTAACATAATTTACCACAAACTAAGGTCTTTTATAGCTTCAGTACTACAAGAGTATCCAAGTACACAGAGTGCCCTTTTGAACCTGCATGTGACTTTGAGCTACTGTCTTGGTGTTAAAAGTAGAAAATCAAAATTTATACTCACCTGTGTATAATAAGAAATAGTACAAAATTACTAATGCCTGTTTATCAAGTTGTATATACAATTTTTTCTTGGTTTTGTGAAAGTCTTTTAAAAAGCAATATTAAAACGTGTGGATGTATAGAGGCAGACACTACACAGGTGTTTGGGAATGTGCAAAGTTAAGTAGCCTCAATCTCCTAATATTCCATATTTCTCATAGTACAAAAACTGGAATTGTCATATCACAGACAACTATTGGCTTAGCATACAAATTTTGGAGTCAGGTTAATCTATTTATAAGTACTTTTTCTACCACTGCTGATATACTGTACGCTAGTTAAGGCACTGTCTGCAGTAGGAGATTACAACAGTTGAACACGCTGCTTATACTTCAAATCCAGTCTAAATAAATTATAACAAGTCTTCAAATAATTTCAAGAAGGCATTATAGATAATATCCACTTGCACAAGACCCTGGCACAACAAAACTGGAATACTCTCCATAGCAGAGGTCTAAGAAAATGCTCTGCCTTTATACTCTACCCGTCAGTCCACAACTGTCACATATCAACATTTCCAAAGCTTTCCAGATTAAAGGAATTGCTCTGGGTATAATGGAGGGAAGCATAGAAAAGACTGAAGAGACAAGATTCTTCTAATCCATGGATGGAACATGAATATATACATCTTTCTTTGGAAGTGAATGATCATTCTTCCAGCATAGGTGATGTAATAGCTAAGCTTGACAGTTCAGTGCAGGAAAGCAGTATAAGGCAAATATTTGCTATATGTAAGCTTCTGATATCCAAGAAATATGATTTAACTCACTTAAATTTAGATATCTAAGTCATCTCCTGTTCCTCATGCTTTGAGCAAAGAGAAGAAGGCATGAGGAAACAGTGGATTATCATACACAGAATCATAGAACCATAGAATCACTCAGGTTGGAAAGGACCTTAAAGATCATGGAGTCCAACCACAAGCTAACCATCCTACCCTAACTCTAACAACCCTCCGCTAAATCATGTCCCTGAGCACCACATCCAAACGGTTTTTAAACACATCTAGGGATGGTGACTCAACCACCTCCCTGGGGAGCCAATTCCACTGCTTAACAGCCCTTTTGCTAAAGAAGCGTTTCCTGATATCCAACCTAAACTTACTCTGGTGCAACTTGAGGCCATTTCTCCTTGTCCTGTCACCAGTGAGAAGAGAGCAGCCCCGCTCTTGCTGTAAGCACCTTTCAGATATTGGAAGAGAGCAATAAGGTCTCCCCTCAGCCTCCTTTTCCCCAGACTGAACAGCCCCAGTTCCTTCAGTCTCTCCTCATAGGCCATATTCTCCAAGCCCTTCACAAGCCTTGTTGCCCTTCTTTGGACCTGCTCCAGCACCTCAATGTCCTTTCTGTACTGAGGTGCTCAAAACTGAACACAACACCCGAGATGTGGCCTCACCAGTGCCGAGTCCAGGGGCAGGATGACTTCCCTAGTCCTGCTCACTACTCCATTCCTGATACAAGCCAGGATTCTATAGGCCTTGTTGGCCACCTGGACACACTTCTGGCTCATATTCAGACAACTGTCCATCAGTACATCATATATATATATAGATATAGATATAGATGATATAGATATAGATATAGATATAGATATAGATATAGATACATACACCATATATATATAATATGTATTAAATATTACATATGAATATATATATATTTCATCTACTCATCTCATATGAAATGAAGTCTTCTCTGAAGATGTAAGCATCTTTCCATTTACAGTACTTGGAACTGCCTCAGGTAGTGAAGAAGTTAAATAAATGCTGTGCATCTAACATTAGGAGGAAAAAGAAAACCATCTGGTGAGTATGAAGGTGTTCTACGTACATGAACCAACCTAACAAAAGCAAAAACTGCAAAAGTAAATGTCTTCGCCTTGAAATATCTTTGTCTAAAAAAAAAATTCCCACTCAAGTTAATACAAATTTAGAGATAATTGATTTCAGTTTTAGCTTCTAGTCCTTTGTCCAGATATGCATAATAAATACATTTATTTAAGAAAAGGACCACAATTTTACTAGAAACTAAGCATCTGCATGTTTATGCCTCAACTTTGCATTGCTTATCAAGTCATTCTCCAGAATTTGATTATATAAAGAAATTCTTTTTTTTTTTTTTTGCAGTAATTTTCTTTCATTTTCCGTGTTGACATTTTATTCCAGCAAAAGGACACTTCATTTTTACTGATGTTTATAAGGATGTCAATGTGATAAACAAACAATTTTCTTGGGGACTAGAGTAACAAATGTGTATTACGACTCAAATTACAAATGCATTTTACTCCTGTGACTACCTTGGCTGAAGAAGAGAAGTTGGAGTGGAACTTAAAACCAACAGTACAATAGCTAAGAGAAGGTGACTGATAAGTCAGAACCAGGCTCTTTACTGAGGTTAATGTTGAGAAAGCGGTAGACGGTAGTCACAAACAGAAACAAGAGAGAATTCAATGGGATATATGGGAGAGATTTTATTTTGAGGAAAATTAAGCATTGGAATAGGTTGCCCGGTGAGAATGTGGAATTTCAAGCTTTGGTGGCCTCCAAGAGTCAATCATAGTAAAAATTCCTAGCAGCTCTGCCTAAATTTGGTATCAATCCTTTTTTGAGAAGCAGGTTGACTTAGAGACTTTCTGAAGTGTCCTCTAACCAGAATCATTCTATGACTTCACTGTCACAGATCTTATGTAATGTTTAAAAAAATTTCCTGCCTTAAATGACCTTCGGTAACTACAATGACGTTTCTAGCTTTCTGTCTCTGTAGGATGGAATATATAGGTGCCCTGATAAAAAAGCACATCCTGAAATTCTCATACAGGAAGAGGTGCTTTCTGGCTGATCAACAGCTGCAAAACACGTATTGTCTTTCTCTTTTAGACCTGCTCTTATGAAGAATACAAGATAAAACACAAGGATTTGTCATCACATTTGCAAACCTGCTATGTCCTTTTAATGTTAAAGGGAATTTCACTTTCGGAATGAAATGACTCTTCCTTCAAAGGGAAAACTCAGTATAAAACAAAGCCTGCCTCTAGAACCCAGCTAACTTAATGATAAAAATGCCCTCACTCCACGAACAAATAGCTAAAGCAGAGCAGCAGATTTCCTGTTGCTTTTATTGATTTTTTTGCTGTGCACAATCCAGCTTGCACACAGAGGCAGCTTTTCACTTTATCCTTTCTCTGTGGTAATGTAGTGGAAGCCATTGTACAAATTACAAGTGAGCTCCTTAAGATAAAGATTCATAGTTATGGGCTTTGTCAGTGTCTTTAAGTAATTCAATAAGGAATGGTGTATCTGTTGGATTGAACAGACAGTGTTCAGATAAGGAAAGTTCAGCTTTTGGAGAGGCATCAGACTACTTTCTCCAGAAAGAATGCATGCTGTGTGCAAGAAAAAAAGGTAAGATTCATAAATGATTCAGGAAGTCAGAATTAGAGAATAGATGTGGGTGAAGGTTACAATGATATTTTGTATCATATTTTTTAAGAAAGGAATTTGTCCTGGTAATTGAAGAGTATATTTCCTTTCCTTCACTTTTTTTTTTTATTCTGATCTATTTTCTTCCACTTACCTGGAAGCACACAGAGCCTACAGTGCCACTGAGAAATGAGTAATGGTCCAGATATAGAATCATAGAATCCTTAGATTTGGAAGGGACCTCTGAAGGCCATCTAATCCAACTCCCCTCCAATGAACAGGGACATGCACAGCTAGATCAGGTTACCCAGGCCCTTATACAGTCTCACCTTGAAAGTCTCCAGGAATGGGCCATCAAGAACAACTCTGGGCAACCTGTTCCAGTGCCTCACCACCCTCACTGTAAAAGATTTTTTCTTTATATCTAACCTAAATCTACCATGACTGAAAAGTCGTGAAAAATCTACCGTCTTTGAAACCATTTCCCCTTGTTCTATCACCACAGACCCTGCTGAAGAGTCTGTCCCCTTCTTTCCTGTAGCTCCCCTTTAGATACTGAAAAGCCGCCATTAGATCACCTCTCATTCTTCTCTTCTCCAAGCTGAACAGCCCCAATTTTCTCAGCCTGTCCTCATAGGAGAGGTATTCCATTCCCAGAATCATTTTTGTGGCCCTTCTCTGGATGTGCTCCAACAGGTCTGTGTTTTTCTTGGACCACTCCACATCTGGATGCAGTAGTCCAGGTGAGGCCTTACCAGTGATGAGTAGAGGGACAGGATCATCTCCCTTGACCTGTTGGCCATGCTGCTTTTGATGCAGCACAGGATATGTTTGGCTTTCTAGGCCACAAGGGCAGATTGTTGTCTCATGTCCAGCTTGCCATCCACCAGAACTCATAGATCTTCTTCAGCAGGCTGTTCTCAGTCCTTTCATCCCCCAGCTTGTATTGGTAGTGAGAGTTGCCTCGACCCAGGTGAAAGATCTTGTTCTTGGATTTGTTGAACTTCATGAGATTCTCCTGGGCCCACTGCTCAAGCCTGTCTAGGCCCCTCTGGATGGCATCCTGTCCCTTTGGTGTGTACAATGCAGCTATAGCCTAGCGCTGCATTCACTCTGGCCATTCACTCTTCAGAGATAGACTAGATAAGCTGTGAGTCTTCAGACTGAAAAATGGATCTCTGGGAAGTAGATGGATCAGAGAGGCCAAAAAGTGATGAAAAACATGGAAAACTGAAGAGCAAGCAATTATTTTCTATTTCTTACAACAACAAAAAAAGCTAATTTAATATTCAGATGGGAGGTTTCAAACCAAGAGATATGCTTCTTTTTGACACAGAGCTGAAGTGTATTTTGAATGCCATGGAAGTCTAAACTGGAGTCAAAAATGGTTGTTTCAATTCAGGATAGACTGATCTTTGAGATTTTAAACATAAGCAACATTCAGGCCAAAACAACCCACTACTACCTATGCTCAGATTATGGATGACCATACTACAAGAAAGGTTGCTGTTTCCCATCACATTTCCCCAAGTGCTAGCTATGGAATATAATGGAGGAGATAAGACAAAGGAAGTTTAGCCTGACCCAATTCTTTTACTCAATCCTGAGATCAAGAGAGGATAAATGTGGAAATGGCTAAACCAATGAAAATGTCAGTAGTCTCCACTCCCAGTGCTCAGTGACCTTCTCATGGCCCTGAACTTTTTCCTGATTTGTTTGCATTATTTCTTCATCTGAAATTTTGCAGTGGTTTCAGAATTAAACACAATTACTTTAAAAGGATCAATAATGTTGTAAGACGTCTCAGAGTATAGAGTGTACCTAAAATAAAATCTTGACTTCTTTTTTTGGAGAGGCAGAGCTTTGGAATAGGTTTGTGCATATGTTTAAAAAATATGAAAGAGGTTTCTGAATCAGATTAAGTGCTACCTCTTTGGATCCTAATAACTTGGCATGTAGCCAGATAGCAATTTTAATGATTGAGTCATTTTGTACAGGGAGACTTTCTTCAGATAATGCCCAAGTGAGTCATGAGATCTAATCCAGTTAAAAAGAGTCATGAGGCCCACAATGTTAATTACATTTATGCTACTAAGCAGAGGAATGCTTAATGGAAAAGGACAAGCATAACTCATTTTGAGCTCCTTCCAATGGAGCCAAAATAGAAGTAGCATTGCTCGTGCCTGAAAGAATGAATTTGTCTCTCTTCAAGCTATTCCAGTTAGGAGGTCCGTCAGCACTGAAATGGTCACGATACCATTAGTGAGATTAGAAACGTGGCCAAGGGGCGTGGAAGTTACTAAAACTGATGGTCTTCCCAGAGAGTATAACCTCTGCCTATCTCATTCAGACTGAAATTTTCTTAGATGAGTTCATGTGAGGAGATAAAAAAGTCATGCCAGATTAGTCCAGAAAAACATAGATTTTTTTTCTTTAATGCATACAGACAGATGCTACATTCTCCTGTACTAATGAAAGAGTGGGCTTGTTTTCTCTGGCAGCTGAGCATAACAAGATAGGGGTGTCATGAGCATAAGCAATGAAAGAATGGTATTCTGCTCCTTGTTGGAACACTTTTATTTAGAAGAGCTGCCTTATATATTCGTGGTTTCTTGAAATCTTTGTCTAAATAGACATTCACAGATCAGTATTTTTTTAAGGAAAAAAAAATACTGCTCTGTCTTTCCAAAAAACTTGCTATTTTATCTGTTATGCTAATTAACCTTCATCAATCACAGAATCACAGAATCATAGGGCTTGGAAGAGACCTCCAGAGATCATCAAGTCCAAACCCCCTGCCAAAGCAGGCTCCCTACACCAGGTAAGTATGTATTCTCATGTTCTTGAGTTTCATACATGAAAGGCAAATGTTGTTCCACAACCCTTCTCTGTCCTTCTTATTGGCAAGTACCCCAAGGAAACTATAACAAAAACAGTACATACTACATGTGGTAAAGTGTCAGTTACCCATTCCTATGCTGGGATAACACACAGTGAGCAGAAAGTCAGACTGACTAGCATGTTGCCATACAGGCAGGGCTCTGCATCAGCTAACAGCATGGTGGAGCACTGGAGTTATAAACTGAGTACGGAGGAATCTGTGCTCACACTTCATGCAGGTCAGGGAGTTGCTTTGAGCTGCTGCAGATCCTGTTCCCAAATGCCCAAGAGCAGCCAGAACTCACCAGGTGTGCCCCTGGAGCACAGCATTCCATGACATTTCCATGAGTTGTGAAGTCAATATTTCAATCCCTAAACTTCTCAGCTAAAATGTTTAACAAAATTTCTTTGCTGTTCATTTCTGCAACTAATTAAAAATTGGTGATCATTAAAATTGGATAAAACACGTTTATTTTACTACTTCATACCTCGTCTTCACTGAAAAGGAACTTTAATGTCTTGACATAACTAAATTGGTTGTAAGTTCCAGACTGCTGAAGCAAGTCTTCTATAACAAGATGATCTGTCTTTGAGTCATTTTTGTGTTGACAGTTGCAGACAATGATTTCACCAACTCTAGCATTAAAATGCCTTATTTTCTTCCCAGATGAACCCTAATCTTGCAATCCAGGTGGGGGAAATGAAGATTGAAAAGGTAACACTTCAATTGGAGAGTTCAAAAATGCTTCAACATACAACGTATAATTTTATTTGAATCAATTAAATAGGTAGTAAGAAAACACAGCAATTAATGAAATAGATCATTAAATAATCAATATCATCTTAAAAATCATCTTTAGCAACTAATGATTGAACAGAAGTTTCATCAATCCATATTTAAATTTTATATACCATTCTGGACAGTATGTACAGATCTTATTTTATTTTCATTGTGCCTTCTGATAGTGTTTGCCTAAGGATGACCAAATGTCTCTGTTACTGCATGCACTTAATTACCATTGTCTGGAAAAACACCCACTGAACTACGTGAGACTATTGCCATAATATTTTATTTATCCACCAGCTGAACTAGATCACCAGTTCTGTCTGCCGATCAGAGATCAGAAACCCAGACTGGGAGTCCTGGGAGTCCAGAAGAAAACTATACTAAATAAAACATAAAAAACTTAAAGACCGTACAACAGTTTTACTCTCACTTGGGTTATCCACTGTGCTTCTGCCAAAATGGTGAGCTTCATCGCATTCTTCTGCTATGACCTTTGCAAGACATCAGAGCTGCGACAGAATTCCTACCACAAGCACAGCCCACTATGCCATTGTAAAGACAGGTGGAGGCAGCAGGCTAAAATTTGAGTAAGCTACACAACAAAGTGCCCTACACAACAAAGTGATATTTTGTTCTTTCCTCCAGCATAGTACTATTGAACAGTAAACCATCCTAATAAATTTGTCAGATAAATGGTTATTAGTTGATCAAAGTAGAACCCAATCCCTATAGCAGTACATACGAGAAAAAGTAAAAAGGATGCAGAGGGCTTAAAGATTAATAACAGTAAAAAAAATGCTTGTAAGAAAAATCTCTCTTAGCAATCTTCATTTTCATCTACTCCAGCAAATTCATTTTTTAAAACTAGCTATTAAAATATAAAATGCCCTGTGAAATATTTTCACTGTCTCCTCACAGCTCCTCTCTGAATTTGTGCCAGCAGAGCTATTAGCAGTGATTGAAGGTGAGACAGCCAAGACAAAATTCTCCAGAGAACAAGACAAGAGACACTTTTCTGCCCTCAGCCCATCAACTATAATGAATGATAGGCACAGTGCATGACAGGGACTGAAATAGGAGACTGTGACAAAGACAGGCTCAGGAGTGCTTCAGAATAATTCATTCAGTTGCATTTGGCAGCAGCAGGTCATAATATTTTTGTGTAGCTATGCTGTCAGTGTAGAAAATAAAATACCAAATGGCATTTGCATGCTGACCCTGTTTCTATCAAAAAGAAAAGAATACTGAATCAAATCTTTAAGTGAAATTCTCCCTTTTGCTTTCCACTGCCCATAGGAACAAAGAGCAGTGTGAGACAGTTGAAGGAGGCTCAGCCAAGCCTAATTAGCAACGAATTGGTTATAACTGCTTCTTGTTCTCTTTCTTTCCTGTGATGGTCCACACTGTACAATCATAGGGCTCTGCAGATTGGCTGAGGTTGGAATCTTTAATTGACTCCCTGTTGAAAGAATAATTGGAAACAAGGCATCACCTTTAGAGAGAGAGTAATGGGAACAGGGAGAGACTTGGAGAGAGATAAAATTCCAAGGTAAAAATCAGAATCCTAGAAGCAAAATTGTAATCCCAGGTACAATCTCAAGGCTGTCACTTCACCTTACAGATAGCAGCCATCTATCCATGTTTTACATGCTGAAATGAAAGCCCCTGGGAGCCCAGTGTCTCTGTGCCCACGTGGACTCACAGGTACAGTGGCTTGTTACAGCCAGGCAGGACACCTCCAAAGCATGTATGTAACCCCAGCCTGAATTTGGGAAATCCAAGTAACATGGATGGTAGCAGACTTCTTCAAGGTCTACCACCACAAAGCATGTTAAAGATAGACACTATTAGCAGGTTCCAAAGACATTAGAATAATTCAAGGACTGTAGGCCCAGAAGTGTACCCTAAAAGTATGACTATCCTCTAACACCTCTAATACAGCTGTTCCAG
This sequence comes from Tetrao urogallus, assembly GCF_951394365.1. NCBI lineage: Eukaryota > Metazoa > Chordata > Aves > Galliformes > Phasianidae > Tetrao > Tetrao urogallus. The sequence goes on along the minus strand of NC_136813.1, from coordinate 59,494,439 downwards.
ATTGCCAGGTGTCTGAAGAGTGGGGTCTGGAGGAAACCAGACTCACAGCACATGCCCTTGGATGCACTGACCCCTGTCAATCCTGGCAGGATATTTCCTATGTCCTTTGGAGTTCCCTCTTCCTCTGTCTCTGATGGATTTGATCTAACAGAAACACACCAGAATTGTCTATTTTGTGGAGAACTGTGTAGATGCCACACAAATTCCTTTCAGCTTTTTCCCAGGAAAGAGAATATACATCCAGGATATGGAAAAAAAGAAAATCATTTTACACAGTGACATTAACAGCTTCAGACAGTCATTCCTTATCCATCATAACCCTAGTAGCCATTCCAGAAAACAGATGGTTTTCATAGAATCACAGAATGTCTTGGCTTGGGAGGGACCTCAAGGATCATCAAGTTCTAGCCCCCCTGCCACAAGTAGGGCTGCCAACCACTAGAACAAGTACTGATCAGATTGCCACCAGATCAAGTATTTGATCAGGTTACTATCCAACCTGGCCTTAAACACCTCCAGGTTTTATCTGCTCCTTTTTGAAACGTGAGAATAATGAAATTAAGCAAGCATCACAATGCAGTCAAAGCACTCATCCTACACTGAGGCTCATTGGGTACATTTTGTTATGATCACAAACGGTTTTTGTACAAGAGGAATGAAGTGGTTCTGCAGCATGGAGTGGCATACGCTATACTTGGTGGTGCTTAAAGATGGAAGACATGGCATTGAATTGCACCAGGGACGAGAGGGGACTGAACTTCTGTCCATCACGTCGCAGATGACTGCACTGAGTTTATCACTGGGGAAGAGGAAAGACACTTCCTCTGATGGCATCATACAGGCATGACCTCTTGCTCTATTTAGAATAAAAATGAGCATAGACACATACTTTCAGGAGTTTTGTCCAAGGAGTCCCCAGAGAAGGGCACTTTTCTCAGGCAGAGGACAGTCTGGCTCAGCAGGCTGTTTGTCACTCTCCTCTGTATAGATTGCTGCCATTTGCACAAAGGTCATCATTCAAACCGAGTTCTGGTGCCCATTTTAGGAGCTCAACAACTAATATTCTCCAGGGACGTAGCCCTTAGTCCAGTCACTTCATAGTAATGGCTTAAAGCAAATCCTGCCTTCATCCCAATAACACAGTGAGCAGGGCAATTTTCAGCCTCCTTGCTTTTCCTAAGCAAAAGGATACATTATTTTAAATTGCCCTGTGCTGAAGGACTTGGGGGACTGGCAGATGAAAAGTTCAACACCAGCCAGCAGCTGTGCTTGCAGGCCAGAAAGCCTACCATACCCTGGACTGCAACAAAAAAGGGGCAGACAAGCGGTCAAGGGAGCTCCCCTCCAACCTAACTGTTCTGTGATTCTATGATTACAATAGATAAGTTGTTAGCTTATTTAGGATGTTCAAATCTGTCTATGAATTTAAGCTGTATTTCCTATGTATTCTGCTACTAAAAAGCACCAGTGAATTTGACCTAACAGAAGAATAATACCTGAATACGAAGATCTGATGATTTTGGTTTCACAATGTATGTATACAAAAACGTCTGAATATTGGCAATGCAAAAATATGCAGAAGAAAATGCAAGTAATATATTTCAGAAACACTGTTTTCAGTGTATTAGATGATGTTATTCAAACTTGAAAACCCCAGCATGCCAGTGAGATATTTACCTTCAGATTTAGATATGTTCACAAGGGATTAAACAAAGATCTTCTAACAAATCACAGAATCATAGAATGGCCTCAGTTGAAAAGGATCTCAAAGATCATCTAGTTTCAAACCCCCTGCAGGGTGCAGGGTCACCAACCACTAGACCCATAGGCTGCCCAGAGCCACATCCAGCCTGGCCTTGAATGCCTCCAGGGATGGGGCATCCACAACCTCCTTGAGCAACCTGTTCCAGTGTGTCACCACCCCCTGTGTGAAAAACTTCCTCCTAATATCTAACCTAAACCTCCCCTGTCTCAGTTTAAAACCATTGCCCCTTCCATGTAAATAGCCATTCCTTCTCTTGTTTATGCGCTCCCTTTCAAGTATTGGAAGGCCACAATTAGGTCTCCCCAGAGTTCTTTTCTCCAAGCTAAACAAGCCCAGTTCCTTCAATCTTTTCTCATAATAGAAGTGCTCCAGCCCTCTGATCATCTTAGTGGCCCTCCTCTGGACCTGTTCCAAGAGCTCTACATCTTTCTTGTGCTGGGGGCCACATGCCTGGACTCAGTACTTCAGATGGGGTTTTACAAGAGCCTTCCTCTCCCTGCTGCCCACCCCTTTTTTAATGCAGACCAGGGTTTAGTTGGCCTTCCAGTCTGCAAGTGCGCACTGCTGGCTCATGTCCAGCTTCTAGTTCACCACCAAGTCTTTCTCCACAGGGCTGCCCTCAAGGAATTTTTGCATTTGGATTTGTTGAACTTCATGAGTTTCTCCTGGGCCCACTGCTCAAGCCTGTCTAGGTCCCTCTGGATGGCATCTCGTCCCTCTGGTGTGTCAACTGCACCCCACTCCATTTGTCATCAGCAAAATTGCTGAGGGTGCACTTGACCTCACTGGCAATGTCATTGATGAAGATAAGTATTGGTCCCAGCACTGAGCACTGGGGGACATCACTCAGCAGTGATCTCCATCCAGACATAAAGCCATCAACTACCACCCTCTGGACTCAGTCCTGCAAGCAATTTATTTGTCCATCAAACAGTCCATCCATGAAATCCATATATTTCCAATTTGGAGAAAAGGATGTTGTGGTCTACCATGTCAAAGGCCTTAGTGAAGTCCAGATAAATGACAACAGAGGCTCTTCCCTCAGCCATTGATGCAGTGACACCTTCATAAAAGGCCACTAGGTTGGTCAAATAGGATTTGCCCTTGGTGAAGGCATGCTGATTCTCCTGTATACTGTACCTCTCTACCTTCCACTTACCTTAGTGTAGCTTCCAGGAGGATCTGCTCCATAATCTTTCCCAGCACAAAGGTGAGACTAATAGGTCAGTAATTCACAGGGTCATCCTTTTTAGCCTTCTTAAAAATGGGTGTGATGTTGCCTTTTTTCCAGTCACCAGAGACTTCACCTGACAACCATGAATTTTCAAATATAATTAAGAGTGGCTTAGCAACTAAATCAACTAAATCAGACAATTCCCTCAGGACTCTGGGACACATCTCTTCAGGACCCATAGACTTGTGGATGTTCATGTTCCTCAGGTGGTCACAAACTTGATCATCGCTTACAGTGAGAGGGATGTTGCTTCTCTGATCTAGCCCTGCAGAAAAGGACCTGGGAGTCTTGGATGAAAAACTTAACATGAGCCAGCAGTGTGCTCTTGCAGCTCAAAAAGCAAATGGAATCCTGGGCTCCATCAGAAGAGGGGTGGCCAGCAGGGACAGGGAGGTGATTGTCCCTCTCTACTCTGCTCTTGTGAGGCCCCATCTGCAGTACTGTGCCCAGGTCTGGAGCCCCCTGTATGAGAAAGACAGAGAGCTGTTGGAGAGGGTCCAGAGGAGAGCCACAAAGATGATCAGGGGGCTGAAGCACCTCCCCTACAAAGACAGGCTGAGGGAGCTGGGCTTGTTCAGCCTGCAGAAAAGAAGGCTGCGGGGTGACCTCATTGCAGCCTTTCAGTACCTAAAGGGAGCCTACAAACAGGAGAGGAGTCAACTCTTTGAAAGGGTTGATAACAGCAGGACAAGGGGAAACGGTTTTAAGTTGAGGGAGGAGAGATTTATGTTGGATGTCATGGGGAAGTTCTTTACAGAGAGAGTGGTGAGGTGCTGGAACAGGCTGCTCAGAGAGGTTGTGGATGCCCTGTCCCTGAAGGGGTTCAAGGCCAGGCTGCAAGGGGCCCTGAGCAGCCTGGTCTAGTATTAAATGGGGAGGTTGGTGACCCTGCATGTGGCAGGGTGGTGGATCCTTGAGGTCCCTTCCAACCCAGGCCATTCTGTGATTCTGTTATCCTCTCCTACCAAACCAGACATTTGAAGGCAGTGTGGTGAGCAGTTATCAGAGAAGACCAAGTTAAAAAAGTTAAGTACCTCAGCCTTCTCCTTGTCTGTTTTTATCAGCTTGTCTAGGTCACTCAGTAGCTGGGTATGCTATCCTGGAGTTTTCTTTTCTTGTTGAGGTACCTGTAGAAGCCACCCTTGTTCTTCTTGGTATCCCTTGGTTTAGTTCAAGCTGGGCCTTGGCTTTTCTGACTCCATCCCTACATAGCCTAGCAAAGACTAGCCTAGTTGCAAATATTCAACTAAACCAGTCTCCTTTAGACTGATTTAAATAGCACAAAATGTGAGTATTGAGAAACTTTTTAGAAAAGCATTCGTGGTTTTGGATAAGTGCAAAAAAAATTCATCCTGGGTTTTTAAGCACTTCCTTAGTCTTTGACTGTGTTTTGTTAAGAAAAATGTGGAGAATAACAAGAAGATTATTAGCAAAGTTGCAAATATTAAGAATTAATCTAATAATTTTCAATACTTAAAATTATGGAAGTCAATTCAGAAAATGTTATGTGTCTGAGGGTCAATGAATATTGTTCTATGCAACAGGAAACTAGTCTTCCTATCACTATATTGTCCTGTGATTCACAGTCATTCATACTAACCATTGTTTTTCACAGTGGCCATAAAAGCTGAAGTGTTGTATCGTTCCATAAATAAAGGAAAAAAGCTGGCCCTACTGAAGACAGTAGCAAAATTTATGTCCCCCTCAAAAGGTTTTCCAGTAAAAGGAGTAAGACATCAAAATAAGACTATCAGTTAAGTAAGGTACAAATACTCCTCATGTAAAATTCAGTGAGCACAGTGAGGATGGATTACAAAGTCTTATTTTAAAAAGATGTGGGTGTCATTTGGTGGCAACAAAAACAAGTTTGTTTTTTTTTATAAGCTAGCATTTCTCACCCATAAAGGTAGCACACTTAGATCTGAGTCATGTCAGTGTCTAAGAGTTAGAAATGCACTGCGCAGAAGTGATGGGCTCAGTTTCACTCCTCTTGATGAGGCAGGGCTTGGTACATGGTGCAGCTGTGTGCAAGAGGAAACACATACACCATTCTGGACCAAAAAAACCTCCAGGGATGATCTAATTCAGACATCATAGAAATCCAACAACCACCTTTTTTCATCTCAGAGACAAATACCTCCCAAAATGCAGATAGTCATTTCCATCTCATAAGGAATCACTAAGCTTATTCCAACTGAAGAGCAGAGGATTTCGGTATACCCTGCCTACTTCCTTTCAGAAGTGAGTAAGCTTCTTACTCTTACCCGTGAACATAAGGGTCTCCCAGAACTAGCTGGCTTCTAGTCTGAGGCACAGCCTAGTATGTTAGAAAGTAATAGCAGAAACACCAGTATTTCCCAGTAGGTTAGGGTTTTTTTTATGTTTTCAATGAAATTATGAACATGGAAAATGGCAGAAATAAAACTTCTGTAATTTCGTAAAGAAAAAGAATATTAAGAGTCCTAAATGATTGCACACATTTTATTATTATCAGCCAGTAAACAAATAGGCTATATGAGGTTTTGCAACTACATTTTATGAAGTTGGAATCCAGCATTCATACTAAGCTTACCTTTGAATCAAGCCACATTTCCAGCAAACCTAATTTTATGCAATTCTACTTTCAAACTTCAGCACAGATTCCCTCACAACAGGGATTAGGGATTTAATTGAAAGTTCACCCTGAAACCTTACCAGCCTTGTTTGCGTAAACTCCAAACCAGAAATCTCTGCCAGGGCTGTGAGCAAGTAGCACAGGCTGCCTGGGTGAGGGTGGTTCCTATTGCAGTAGTAAAGATGGGTAGAAAAAGAGTGTGTGAAAGGCTTGGAAAATGTTTACATCTGTAACAACCAAAGCTCTTTCCAAACTAGCTTAACTTCCTCACACAGACAACATTTGCCATGAAGAATGGAAGAAAGCTTTCCGAAACTGGAAGAGATCCCCATCTTTCAAGAAGTTTTACTGATTGCAGGAGGGACTGTTTGCACAGCAGGGAGCTGCCTAACAGGAAGAAGAAAGACAAATCACATCCTGAATGAGATGAAGTCAGATGTTTCCAAGCGTGTGTGCATAGCTCTGAATGCAGTGACTGGCTACCCAAACTGCACGGCCAAGTTAACTCACTTGGAGCCAGACTGCAGGTTCAGATCAGTTTAAGATGAAGCAACTTCTGTTTAGATATTTCCATATGAATATATTCATATAAGAAAGGATATGAAGCTGTTATTCAAGTCAGTGGAGTGGCTTGGCTCAGTGGTCTAGGGACCACATCCCATCATTTTTGCAGTGCCTTGCCACCAAGATCTACCCAGGGACTGGAAATCACAGCTTGAGGCCAGACAGATAATTAGGGCATCTCACCTGGGTTTAGGCACCTAAGCCATGCTCCTGCCTCACATATAAATAACTGCATATCTGTACCTAAATTTGGCCAGCTTGCTCATTTATTTCTGTGTCTGCAGGTACTAACAACTGTGCAGTGTGCCATATTGCTTCTCCAATTGACCCTCCTTTACCATTCAAAAGAATGCTGACTTTGAGCAGAGGAAAATGCAATCTTAATTCAAGACAGCTAGAAATAATGAGAGGCTCTTCCATGCATGTATGATTTTTTTTTTCCCCAGAAGATACATTAACAGGTACATACAACTTGTTTGCAAGCTACTTTTCTTCTGATGAAAGCACCCTTTTGCTTTTCAGTACCTGACATCTAAAAATGTTTGATCAGTCCAACATTTCTATAGGCAGAAAAAATATAGGGACTTTTAATAAATAAAACTGAAATAATTATCTCATTTTATATATTGATTCCTTTCAGAATGCTTTGAGGGCTGCAGGGAGCTTGCTAAAGAAATTCTGATTAATGTATTTTGTCATTTCCCTCTCAGAGGCAAAACAGCATAAATAAAATAAATAGCAAAGTAGTCTCTCTCCAGTGCATGAAACAGGCAAAAACAGCATAAATCATCTTTAAGATGTCCAAAGGGAAAGTGCTTTCAGAGTTGTGTTTGCTTATCAGTTTACAAATGAGAGTTTAATCTTTGCATGTCAAAGGTAACAAGGAGAACATAGGAAAGGTTTAATAAAAGTCATGATTAGTTTGCGTCAGTGCTGAATAACTCACTTCTTGGAAATCTGTGGAATGAAGGCTCAGCTGTTTCATTTCAAGTCTGAATGAACTGTACCTGAACACAGTGTTTTTAACTCCCCGATTTACGTTTAATACATCTGTGGTTTATTGTTGCAGTGGGTCTAAGTCCTTACTTTAGCATGCCCAGATGCCTTTTGCACATAGGCAGAACTCTGAATTTTCTCAGAGTTAAGAGATAATTACATCATCTAGTGCTTTCTTTCCTAAATTGCTCCTATGTAGTCTCAGGCTTAACAGCGTGCTGATATGATTTGTATCTTGTAAACTGTCAGAGGACTGATGTTTTATTGTGGATGCAATGACTGCAACAAATGTGTGACTCATTACTGCATCTTTTATTGATGGGGCTGGGGGTCACACTGCAGGACATCAGCAGAGAAAGAAAGATGATTTGCAAATTAAACTCTGTGCAAAGAATAGAGTCTTGCAGGAGGCTGGGGCCATGAATTAGTCGCCTCTCTGGGGGGCTGTTTTTCTACAATCATGTTCTCATTGGTTTAGCATTTTGCAACCTTCAGTCTGATTTTCTTTCTTAGTCACAGTCAGTTCTTTTTCTCTTTGCCCAGCCATGTTCTCATTGCTATCTGCCAAAACGAACCTGCTTAAACATAGAACATCCAGTAGCCGGCTTCTCTCTCCTTGAGAGCCCTTTCACATGCAGTCAGTCAGTGCAGAACTAAACAGAGACTCTGGAATCCCTCTTCTCCATACACTCTGCTATCCTGATGTTTTTTAACTATTTTGTTTTTCTTCCCAATCTTTCTAAACTGAATCATCATCCACACATAGAATCGTAGAATGGCCCGGGTTGAAAAGGACCACAATGATCATCTAGTTTCAACCCCCTGCTATGTGCAGTGTTGCCAGCCACCAAACCAGGCTGCCCAGAGCCACATCCAGCCTGGCCTTGAATGCCTCCAGGGATGGGGCATCCACAACCTCCTTGGGCAACCTGTTCAAGTGCTGTTCCAGAAATAACCTTGGTCCTGGTGACGTCACTGGCAAAAAGTGAAGCTGCAATCTCACCTACAGCAGAAATGGCAGGTACCAGCATAATATAGGCTATTACATACTACACAATCCTCCCACCTCCAACTTCACATTGTCTGGGCTGCAGATGATGAATAACCACTTGTATGTAATAACCAGACACCTACTCTCCTATAACACATATTACTTTCACTCTGTTTAGAAACAAACAAACCTACAGCTTGATGAAAGCCAAGACTTTGTGTATTTTTCATGAAGTAACAAGATCTCTCCCAGCTCCACATACAGCCACCCACCCTTTATCTTCCACAAACCAAAACAGCAATAAATGAAGGGAGATGTTTAGACCTACAGTTTAATTTAGCAACTGACAGTTGTTTCGGGGTGAGACTTTAAGTATGTTTAATAGGAGAAGAAAGGGCTGCAGGTAGTTTTGAACTATTTGTGCTCTCCGCCAGCCCCAAGTAGATGAGAAGCCGTGGGATTCTTGCAGTCAGACAGAAGAGCTGCAGTTCTGAGCTGAGGTGGGGGGGAAATGGGAGCAATTGGGGAGCATTTCGAGATTTTCTCTAGAAAGCACGGGGAATTATCATAGACAGCAGGAGAAGCAGCTTTATTACAGGCACACGGTAACATTATATGCAAACATCTTATCCTAGGCTACAGCTACAACAGGGCAAGTGATGTACTCATCCTATGAGATGATCTGATGGGATGTACCTCTGCAGACCTGCTGCGGTTTCTCTTACTTTCGCTTTCTCCATTACATCCCATTTTGTTTACTCTTTTACTAACATACTGAAGAACAAAATCAGGGCGAAGTCATCGCATCTTTCACTAACTAATCATGGACAACCTCCTGGGGACAGTGGAAGAAGTATGACTTCAGTAATTATGTCAAGCTGAAAATTCTTTTGCTTATGTTGAATTTCCCTATCATCTTGGCAAGTTTTACAGTCAGTGACTGCCACTTGCTCCTTATTATGATAATCATATTTCTACTTATACATATGCCCATTCCTAACTGTAATTAAGAAATATGTCAAAATATTAGTTTCAATATTGATATTAAATAGGGAAATTTGCACATCTCCATATTTTAAATCCAATAAGGATCTGTCAGATAACATCTGGCTCTGGCAGAAGTAATCTATCACTTCAGAAATTATTCATCTGTTAAAGAAATAACAAGTATTTTTGCTCACAGCCACTGTAGCTTTAATTCTTTCTTAAAAAACTTACAGGCGTTGTGCTGGATTTATTCTGTATTGCCATTATCACTATGTAGTGGGAAGATAATACTGAACTTGTGGATGACTACTCTACACTGAAGCTGAAAGTTACTATTAATCTATTTAAAGCTTCTGAACTTCTGACCATTTTTATTAAATGGTAAATATTAAATTTCAGTCTGATGGTTATTCTGAAACCAGACAAGCTTTCAGAGATAAAACAGGCAAAAAAACTCAGCTACAAAAGCAATAGTCAGGACTCTTTGGTGTCACCATATACATTGCTGTTTCCAAAAGGCCAGACAGAGCTAGACCTTAGCTAAGAAGGATCTTCTTAGTGATCCATCAGCCCCATCTTGTATTCTCTTACCTTGAATAAATTATGCTGGTTAAAATCAATCGCACTGCCCTCAGACTCACCCAGAGCTCTCAAAGAAACGAACACTGCCTGGCTCCCTCTTTTTCTTCTTAACAACCCTTTCTTAACAAAAGAATACACAGCTCTTTGAAAATGGCACTATTGAATTTTGCAACGTACTTATTGAATTTTGACTATTTGATCTTGGGGTGACTGATGCACTGCATTTTCTTATTAGCATACTTTTGAAAGGTTGTGAGGAATATTGCGTTTCATTGAATATGCGTAATGTAGATAACTTCATAAATACTTTACCAGTATATACTAGCATCCAGAAGAGATCATTGTAACTAAGCAATAAGTAGATTGAATTCCTCCAGTCACTGAGTTGCTAGTAGCATGCAGAAAACCCCAAAGCCTATATTTAGAGGCAGAATGAGCAAGTTTTATGAAGAAATATAATGTTTTGCTACAATTGTCTTGATTTTGGAGAAAGGTTTACGGGATACCTTTAGCAGCTGTGGCTGAGTTAATAGCTCCTTGATGTGGTGCCACAACAAAGATCTTCTTTCAGGACAATAACTTACAACTATCCATGACTTATGTCAAATTAAAAACAAAAGGTGCAGACGTAGGTCAGAAGAATCTCTAAAACAGTTCTTGCTGAAGCAGCTGTTCTAAGAAGATCTTCCTATCAGTTGAGGGCATCTGGCAAATTAAACATATGGTTCAGTAGCACACTGGGAGCACACTGAAACCCAACCAGCTATAAATGACATGCAAACTTCTGGTTGTTTTTTTTGTTTGTTTTTTTTTTTCCTGATATTGCCAATGTATCTGTCTTTATAAAGCCTTATAAAGGACTATTATTTTAATCTACTGTGGGTTTTTTATTGCTGTTTGCTTCCACAAACACTGCACAAAGAAATAATAAACCCATTACTCTAACTTTTCCAGCCTTTGTTCTTTGATGAGGAAGGCAAAAAGAGAAAAATATTTCCCACAGGCAGCAAGTGTACCTAATAAGTGCACTAGTGCTCCTCTAACAGGAATAACTCATTCTCAATTTTAATGATAGCTGCTTCTTCTATATCCTGTTATTCTCACAATTCTGTAGTAGATTTCAGTGCTTATAGCAATGTGACCACGTCCTTATCACTGTACAAAATCCATGTGTGAAAACAATTTACTTTTTCCATAGCTTCCCTTGCTGTATGGCATCACATTGAGTCATGTTTTATTCATCATCTGCAAGATTGACTTTTCAAAAAAAATTCTTCCCTACTGTTTAAAACAGCAAAAAGTACCTGTATGTCAGTCATTTGCTCTATAAACTATAGCTCTAGGGCAGACTTCGGCCTGGAGCAAAACAAGAGCATCTTCATGGAAGTAAATGCAAGCTGTGTAGCAGAAAGCTGCTGGAAACCTGTGTTCAAAAACAAGTCTATTCCGCCACAGAGGATATAGCTTTTCTTGCCAGAATACAAATCTTTTTTTTGTAATAAATATTGTAACTCCTATGGTTAGGGAACTTTATACCTGCGTTAATTTCACTTGGCACCATACACTCTCTTATGACTTCAGACAGTTGGGTTCCTTCTTCCTGTGAATGCGTCCAAAGGCTTTTGTGGCAAAGGCTTCATTACAAAAAGCTCCTTTTTAGTATTAGCAGTGCAAGTTACTGTTAAATCTGATGTGATGAGTCAGACAACAAACGTGGAGTTTTCACAGTTTTGTGATAAAGCTCTGAGAAATGCAGCAGTGAGAGCACACATCTTCTCTCTAAGATAATGGGCGAGGATGGATTGCTGATCTGAGGCTGTAGCTAAGTAGAATCATGGAATGGCATAGATTGGAAGGGACCTTAAAGATCATCAAGCTCCAAATCCCTGCCATGGACAGGGTTGCCACTCATTAGATCAGGGCATCCTGGGCCCCATATAGAGATGCTTTCTCTTGAAGCGTATAAGAAATGTGTCATCTGCACTCAAAGTTCCATACTCTGTCTCCCAAGGCTTACCAAACATAATGGTATTTAGATTTCTGCTGTCCTAAATGTGCAATAAATCCATACCTTTGTAATCACCTCTGCCATGCTGATTCAGATGTATAGGTAAAGGTTAAGGAAAACAAACACATGACGTGCTTCTGATACACCTTCATATCAAGTAACTGCATCAAAAGGGTAAAAAGAAGGGGAAGGCTGGAAGTGGAGAAGAATTACTCTGATACTGTCTTGCTGCTGTGTGCATAAACTGCCTGCAAGTCACAATCTATTGGTTACAAACTATGAGATTGACATTTAACAATAAAAACAGTAGATCATATGCAACTTTTCATATTCAGTTCGAACATCATTTTGCAACAATCCCCGCACTGTATCCAAGAAGCTGAGTGTGGAAGTCTGATTGTTTGAATATTTGACATTTTTATTTTCTGGAGATGCTATTGGTACCTTGAATAATTTGCATCAACAGGCTGTTAACAAAGTTGTAAAGTCTTTTATTTTACTGATGAAAACAGAACTCCTTTAACCAGAGATTTTTTAGAGAATCCTGATCAAGTAACTGGTACATTACTAAAAGAAACAGCAGTCAAATAGCCACTAGCTGTCAGTTTTTCCAGTGTGAGTGTGTTGGATATGGTACTGTTCATGCAGACCATATGTGCCTGAAGAGCTCCATTTTAGAGCAGTGGAATCAGGCAGGCACCATGGTGCAGCGCTGCACAAAGGTGGCGTGGATCTGGAAATATGAGGGAGGGCAAAACACAGACACCAAGTTATCTACATCACAACAACTTTTCATTCATGCCCCAGCTCTTGTATTTCATCTTTGTTCCTTTCCCTTTATACTGTTATCTCTCCTGACCTCTTGAGTGACAAACCAAGGTTCTAGGAGTGACTCCAGTGAGAAGCCAATGAAGTACTTAGCCATAATTGGTATAATTCCTTATTTACAGAAAAGTTTCATCTCAATTTCTGCTTTTGCCTTATGCCCCTTACATAATTAACACGGAGTTGGTTATACTAAACTCTAAATACTCCCTTTATATAAATAAAACCAGTCCTTACATCCTGTCCATCTCACTTAACTGTTCCATTTCCAAGTCAAAAGCAGATGATACACTGTTCCCACTCTGCTGGATGTAGGAACCAAGAAAATAACATCTAATTCAACTTCTTCCTTCATCTGGGGATTGTCTGCCAGCAGTGTCTGATTTAAGGTCCTTACCATTGCAGAAACAAACTCAGGAAAGATTGCTGCTGTACCTGATTAGAGCCCTGCTTGGACTACTTAGAATTATTCAACAAACAGTTTATTGGTGAATAATGCATGACAGTCAGGCCACTCATCATCATCATCATCATGTGGAGAAGCTGTCCTTCACCAAGCAGCTTCCCTGATGCCAATTAGCACTGATTAGCCATCTCCCTGGGCTTCAGCAGCTGGCGCTGGTTCAGCCCCAGGACTCTTGCTCCCTCTCTCAACCTCTGCACTTCAGGATTCTGTTGCCATGGCAACTTCTTCTATCAAGGTTTTAGATTCAAGTTCTGATACCTGAACATACAATGTCCTTGTTATTGTTCCTCTCCTTCACTCCATAGGCTTCTTTCAATAAACCTATCTACTAGAGATTTACCAAACAACACGGTGAAAGGGAACGTGAGCATGGGTGAGAAGATTACTTTTCTGAGTAAGGGGAGAGCTGTAGAAAATAAGTTCAGCTGGCCACAATGCTTTAGACTATTTATCTCGTATCCAGAGATCGATATGTTTGAACTCTATCACTCCCACCCTTACAGCTGGTCCCAAACATTCCAGATTATTCTGTGCTCTCTGGGGCACCAAGGCAGACTGGACATTGATTTAAGCACACATCATCATGCATGTGAAAAATTCAACTAAAAGAATATTACATAGGCTACAAGAAGATATTTGAGCCTGGACAAACAGGCCATAGTTCCTAGGATCCTGCTGAATGCGTAAGGTGTTCTCCATTCAGAACTATTTGAGTGAATTAGGGGTCTGTGGAGTAATTTCATATATTCTCAGCAGTATACAGCATCCTGTCTTCCTGAAAGTCAGGCAAACTGAACACTGAAGAAGGTTTTCCCATTGTTTTCAATCCAGTACCTCAACACTGTACACACACTGATGCTATTTAATATGCATTGTGATATCTTTTCCTTTATCATTTACTGTTCTTCTCTCATTTGTATAACCTACTCTTGCCCAAATAGCACATAGACTCAGCTCTTCTAATACATCACTTAGATTTCCAAACTCCTTTTCTCTGCCTCTCTTGGGGCAGAGATGTATACCATGTTGCTTCCTGAAACTATCTTAAATGAAGGATCCATTAAATTCAACATTTAATCCAACTCATAATGAGTTAACCTAATCCAACAAGCAATTAATACATTTTAAATGGTCAAACTGCACCTGAAACCAGTTTGTTCTGAATAATATTTCTGACTTTAATGACATAATTCATGCTTACTAACACAACTGTAGTTGCAGCCCAATAGCTCTGAAGTCTGGATGTCTGGGGCTTATTCTCAAGCCAGAGGCAATCACATTTGTTCTCTTTTCTGACTACTACAGACAGAAGAATCAAGATCTGCTTAAAGAAAAAATCCTTTCCAGATTTACTTATTTGTTTTGTGGATGAATTTTTTAAAGGGGAGGAAGAGGAAAGATAAAAGTGAGACATCTGTGTCCGGCACATTTCAGACTTGGGAATGAGAGTGAAGGAGGTGTTCAAAAAGTATCATGTTGTTCATTTAAGGAGTGGAATAAAACCAAGTTCCCACGGGCTTTAGAATGTCATGACATTCTTGTACGGAAAGAAAAGTGAGAACTTGCTCTCCAGAAAGGTCTGTTTTCATTTTTATGCAGAATTGCAACAGAACTTAAAACTTTAGACAACTCCGTTTTTAATTGTTGATCAAAGTCCCTACCAAAGGCTGGAAAGGACAGAAAGATGGTTTTTGTCTTCTTTTATGATACATAAGTTTCAGCCTTGCATTAAATACATTTCAGAAAGAGCATTATATTGTGAACTGGTCAAAGCAGGCAATGTGCCTTTATGGGTAGAGTACTCTATTCCCCAGTGGCACTGGCTGCTTATTCATACAGAATTTCTAAGCCATCCTTTACAGCAGCATCTATCTGTGAAAGCATTCAGTGGCGCACACAATAACAAAGCACAAAAGGGTGTTTATATTTTAAGCCACACACCGTAAATACAGAAAAGTTGACCTTAAATCACTTATCACAGTAGGAAATGAAATTTTGTGTTTAGAATTGATTGTCAAAGGACAGAAGTGGAGGAGAATCCAGTGTTTCCTAGTTAGTGGCGGGCTGTAGTGTGAAAACACTGAAAACAGAAAGATTGCTGGAGTTCTGTTCAGTGGAGGATATTTTTCTGATGCCTACAGAAAAAAAAATGTGCCTAGCTAGTTATCCCTTTCCTTCACTAAGATCCACACCATATCCCACTTATGTCATATGGCTGCCCTGAGAACAGGTGAACAAGGCAATCCCTGCTCATGGCTTGCAAGTACCAGCAAGATGGACCACAATTCACAAACAGGTAAACAGGGTTGCATCAAAGAAATAAAAGACACAGCTGCCAGTTTCTCTTGTAATGAAATAATCCCCAGGACCTCAAACTCAGGTAGGTCAGTCCTCCAATCAAGGAGTATTTTGAATCACAGAATCATAGAATCACAAGGTTGGAAAGGACCTACAAAATCATCTAGTGCAACCATCCTCCCACTACCATTGCTACCACAAGCTTCTAAAACATATGTCATAGCTCCTCATCCATTCACCTCTTGAACACTGCCAGGGATGGCGACTCCACCACCCCCCTGGGCAGCCATTCCAGTGCCTGCCCACTCTCTGAGAGAAAAAGCTTTTCCTTATGTCTAACCTAAATCTCATATGGTACAACTTGTGGCCATTGGGTTTCTATAAAGAAGGAATTATTTCACCCCATCTTAATTACCTTAGAACCCAAGTTGCTCTGGAGAAGCAGTGATATTTCCTTACAGAATGTCGACTCACACAGCTGGTCCCACTTACATTGCTGGGGAGTTGCCCCTAAGGTTTCTTGAAAAAAGAGAATAGAAAGAGGAAACTGGGATTTTTGAAGGTAGATGCTCTGTGTCTTCCACCCAAGAAAAGAAACAAAACTGGAATAAAGGTTTTAAAAAAAAAAAAAAAAGGCAAAATAAATGGGGATGTAAGAACAGAGCACAGTCCTGCTGAAAAGGACTTGTGGGTACTGGTGGATAGGAAGCTGGGCATGAGCCAGCAATGTGCCCCTGCAGCTCAGAAACCATATCCTGGGTTACAATCAAGATACAACAAATGAAGTATGGTCAGCACAGCAAGGGACATGATCCTGCCCCTTATACTCTGCTCTGGTCAGGCCTCAGCTGAAGTACTGCATCCAGATGTGGAGTCCTCACTACAGGAGAGACATGGACCTGTTGGAGCGCATCCAGAGAAGGGCCACAGAAATGATCCTGGGAATGGAACACCTCTCCTATGAGGACAGGCTGAGAAAACTGGGGCTGTTCAGCCTGGGGAAGAGTAGGCTCAGGGGAGTCCTGATAGCAGGATTTCAGAATCTAAAGGGAGGCTTTAAGAAAGAGGGGGACAGACTCTTTCATGGGGTCTGCTGTGATAGGACAAGGGAAAATGGTTTTAAACTTAAAGAAGGGAGATTTAGATTTAGACAAGAAGAAGGTTTTTTTGTTGTTGTTTTTGTTTGTTTTTTTACAATACAGTGAGGCACTGACATAGGCTGTCCAAAGATGTGGTAGAAGCCCTATACCTGGCAACATCCAAAGTCAGGCTAGACGAGGTTCTGAGCACCCTGATCCAGCTGTAAGTACCCCTGTTCATTGCAGGGGAGTTGGACTAGATGCCCTTCAAGAGTCCCTTCCAACTCAAAAGATTCTCTATATAGGTATATATGTATAAATCAGTGCACAGAGGACAAAGGATAAAGTGAAAGCTGGGACCTGCAGAAGGAAGGAGTTCTGAGACTTAGGGCTAAAACTAAGAGCACAAAACCTACATGCTGAGCAGGAACCTCCCTGATCTGCATAACAAAACTTAGAAGGAGAAAGGCAGGGTTGAAGTCTAATCTGCTGCCAGCAGCACTGCTTACTCTTAGGAAAATGGCATCAATCCAGCTCCTGGGGAAAGGGGATTCCCCCACCTCCAAACAAATGCCCTTTCTACTAGCTGGGAGCACCAAATCCAGTCCACATTTGTCTGGGGAGGTTTCTTTCTGCCTCTCCAGATACTCAATTGAAATTGCAACAGGACTGTATTGCGATCCTTCCAGCCTACCTGTTCCTCTTTTATAATTTATTTTAATAGCTGTTGCTGAAAGCAATCTGTGCCATGGGCTAGTGATCACATCACTCATCCAGCTCCAGTTTCTTGTCCACAGGCCAATGAATAACTCAAGAACGTTTCAAAACTGCACTCCTTCCTAGCTGGTGAGGACTGGGCTTGAAAAAAAGAGTTTCACTTTCAGACTTATCAGACTAGACTTTTTTTTTTTGTTTTTTTTTTTGTTTTTTTTTTTTTTTTTTTTTTTTAAAACTTCGCTGTGGGAACTCATCCCAGATGACTGGGACTACTTACAGAAAAAGGCTTTGGTACTTCCAGAATAAGGATCCAGAAGTGCTGAGTTCTTGTGACACTGGAGATAGTAGAAGAGGGAGAGGACCTGCTTGCAGACTTCTCATCCATTATCAAACCTGTACCTCAAATCGCAGGAAGCCACATTCTTCCTTCAGTATTCATGTAAATACTGTGACCATGCTCATGTCTACTCTTCTCTCTACAGCTCAGATGTAGATGGGGGACACTCATGTTTCTCCTCACAGAAATCAGAGCAAGGCTGCCCTAAAAGAGAGTGGCCAAGAAGTGTTCCCAGATTCAAAAGGCTGACTTTACTTAAGCATCAAAGTTTAGAAAAGGAATGACAAATCAAATTAGCGAATAAGAATGGAAATGTCTGCTGGTGCAGGCTTTTATGAGCACAGCATGCAGTCAACTAAGACTACATAGACTTTGAATTTTCTTGTCAAGTTGGCAACATATACAAAACATCCTCAAAAGGTACTGATTAATTGTCCTTCTCAAGACTTAATTGCCTGGGATGTCCTTGATTAAAGGATACTAAGTGTTCGTTCTTCTGATTAAGGACCATTAAGCGACATTTACTTGTCTGCTTAAACAAAAGAACATTTTGTCCTAAGACAATATTAGCTAAGTTTTAAAGTTAGCCTTAAAAAATGACCACAGTACTGTGGTAATTCAGCAGAAGACTACAGAGCAATAAATCTTTTAAACTTGTGAAAGAGCCTTACCCATGCAAGTCCCAGTTTTAACTTTCCTCTTCCTATTGCTCCAGATCTGAGGAAAAGGTAACTAAACTCAGTTTGCTAAGAAATTATACGCCCTCTCCAACAACTGTGCTGTCAAGATCAAGAGTGTCAGCTACCAAAGTGTCAACACTTCATATGGGGAGAGCAGATTTTTGCCTGCTCATGGATCTAATTAGTAAGGTTGCCTGGAAAGCTCAAAGAGTTATAATAAATGGGGTTACACAAACCAGTTCTCTTTAATGTCACCATAAATGGTTTACAAGTAGGACTGCAAGGTGTTCTGAGCAAGTTTATTGATACTTAATTGAGATGTTGTCTGCAGCACAGGTGGAGAGGCCTTATAGAATATCTAGACAAATTAGAGAACTGGACAACGAGTAACCACATAACATTATTTCCCCTGGTCATATACTTCTTTCCATGTAAGCTCTGGAAGATCTCTGTTTCTGTCAAACCATTTCTGCTGCGCCTGTTTGCTTTCTGACATTCCAGGACTGCCTATTCCTACAATCTCAGGAGATGGTTCTTCAGAAGTGACCAGCACTGACAGGCCCTAATGCCATCAAAAGCAGGTTCAGAGGAACACTCCTATATCTAGGGCTGATGTTTTAGTGGTAGTTGCATTCCTACCACAGAAGATTTTTTTTTAACCACTTCATGATCACTACACTTAAGATAAACGCCAGTTACCTCTTCACTCACAAGACCTTTTCTGTTCACAAGCAACAGATCTAGGAGAGCACCATCCATCATCAGCATGCAAATCATCTGCTCCAGATATACCTGAACTATTGCATAGTAATTTATTGAAGCTATTTGATAATCCAGGAAAAAGAAAATCCTATACCATTTATACAGGGAAAAGTTGTAAGCTTGCAGAATGGAACAAGATATCAGATTAGTCAAGCTTAGAGAAGTGTAATCAGCAACACTAAATCTAGTTAGAAGTTTGTAGCTAGGTGGTATTCCCCCCATGTCAGTACTAGGCCTTGACCAGCTCAATATTTTGATCAACCACATAAATGAAGGGAAAGAATACATTCTCAACAGGTTTACTGATGATACAAACCCAGGAACAATAATACCCAAAAGCAATGACCCCACCCTCACTCATCACACACCATACCCTTTCAAGACTCTCAAATCCAGAGGGGATCTTTTGCCAGCTTGCCATTTATGGGGTAAGTAATCAATTGGCCTCAGCTGTTGAACCAGATGTTTTCTAACAATTCTTTCAGCATTCTGTTTGAAACAGTTTTGTTATTAATTGGTTTTAATTAGATGCTCTTTTATAAGGGCTGTTGCTGAGTTTTTATTTTTTCTTACTAAGGTTTAGTGCATAAGGTCAGGTTGAAGAAGAAAATAGAGGTGTGGAAAAAGCTTGTTTTGGTGATTTTGTCTTTTTTACTATGCTCTGCTGTTTCTGCTTGATGTTTTTTATATGATAGAAGGAGAACAGACTTTCAGGATTTATGTTAAATCAGTAATAGAAGAAGCACTGAGTAATTCTGTGACCTGTTGTGGTTTACAGGGTTTCCCTGTAGCTGTTCTCAGTAGAAGATACTCTGAGCTGTAGGGCAAGACATAGAGATAGGCCAAAAACATGGTATTTTTCTTAAGCAGCTTGTATTTTGATAATGGTGTTCACTTATAAACTAAGGTAGCACACAAATGTTTGTAAGTCATTTCTGTTTACGACTAAATGTGGATCATTTTTAAGACACTAATAGAAATATGTGAGAGACATGTTCACTTCATTAAGCTGTGATTCTGTGATCAAATTCATTCTCCTCTTTGACTCAATGACTCAGTTCCAATTTTTATCAACTCTCTATGCTTCAAGACATTCGACTCCAGTGGAGGCTACAAAGATGGTGAAGGGCCTGGGGCATCTCCCCTATGAAGAAAGGCTGAGCGAACTGGGTCTGTTTAGCCTTGAGAAAAGAAGACTGAGAGGGGACCTGATCCAGGTCTATAAATATCTAAAGTGTGGGGGGCAGAGTGGTGAGGCCAGACTCTTCAGCAGTGTGTGGAGACAGGACAAGGGGAAATGGTCAGAAACTGCAGCATAGGAAGTTCCACACAAATGTGCGCAAGAACTTCTTTACAGTGAGGTGACGGAGCACAGGAACAGGCTGCCCAGGGAGGTGGTGGAGTCTCCTTCTCTGGAGATGTTCAAGACCTGCCTGGATGCCTACCTGTGCGACCTGCTGTAGGGAACCTGCTTTGGCAGGGGGGTTGGACTCGATGATCTCTGGAGGTCCCTTCCAACCCCTACAATTCTGTGATTCTTCTCAGTACTTTTCCCTGAGACAAAGCACCTGAAAGGTTGCCCAGAGAGGTTGTGGAGTCACCTTCTATAGAGATATTCAAGATCCATCTGGATGCCTACCTGTGCAACCTACTGTAGAGTATCTGCTTTACCAGAAGGGCAGGACTCAGTGATCTCTTGAGGTTTCTTCCAACCCATGCAATTCTATGATTCTCTTACTTGCAAAACTTATCTGTTTAATAGAATAACATAAACCCATAAATAAGATCACTTTCTTTTTTCAGCAAATAGTCAGACTGCTTAGACAGAAAGCACTGTACAGATGTATGGCCACAAAACTGAAAAGAAAAAGAAATCAGAAACAGAATAAATGGTACATGTGTGTATAGATGGTACATGTGTGTATAGAAACACAGAAGTAAGTACAGATATCTTATTTACAAGTTGCATAGATGCCTATGAGAAATATTTCCATTCCCTGCATAATCTTAAACAATCTGTGAGGAATAGTATTACTGTATTGATAATACTAAATGTTTAGAATGCTGATGCTAAAATCATTTGTCAAATAAAAAAATATATATTTACATTTTTGAAACTCAGGAATGTAGTTCTAAAGTCTACAATTTTGTTTAATCTTATTTATCATTTACTTAAGAATAAAAATTTAAAATACAGATTTTTTAAAAAAATTCTTAAAGATAAAAAATAATTCTTGAAGATATAAAAATATATAAAAAGATAAAAACAGCATCTGTTTTCTTAATGTAAACAGTAAGAAATTTCTATGTGGTCAGAATGGTAAAACTTCCATACATATTCATATTAAAAACTTAGCAGTTCATTGTACAACAGATTAAAAAACTAGCTTTGCTTTATTTTGTTTTACTTGTGGAAGCCATCGTGGAATTTACAGAGCTGTGAAAAAAAAAACAGAAGAATTTTGTGCATGTTAAAAGACAAGTATTTTTTTTTCAGCGTTGTGTCTGTAGTTTTTCTTACTTCACATACTCTCCTACTTCAATAAAATGAAGATTCCATGGCCTACTTTTATATATAGATTTGAAAATCACAACACATAAAATGTCCATTCATATATTCATTTAGTTTTTCAGTGTCAAAATTGTGCAGCACATAACATTTTGATGTGCAGGTTCCTCAAATGCATAAAATGCAATGCTATTACTCACAGAAGAATACATTTTTATAGAGGTCAATGAGAAGCCACAATGCAAAATATGCCTGTAGCAGTACACCTATGCTTATTTTAGCTTTACCCAACTTACGATTATAAATTATGCACTTTGCAACTGTGAGTTGCACAAATCACATCTGGACTGCTTCAACTGGACATAAAGTTTCACATTGCTGGAAAGCCAAGAAGTAGGTAAGTGTAGTTTAATCCTTAAAGTATGGCTTTCTATGAGCAGAATGAAAGCATTCTGTAGTAACAGGGTGACCTTCACTGAAATCAATGAGCTTAAGAACTGAAAAAGCTTCCGGGACTAGGTACCCAACTCTTATTATACAGTGCTGGCTGTCTCAATTTGCCAAGGCCTGAATGCTTTACTGAGTAAGGACTTCAACTTAACCATAAAACTATTCTGGAAAATATCTTACCAGAGAGCATAATCTAGAATTAATTTAAAATGAAGAATGATTCTGATAATTCAAATGCACTTTTTTTTTTTGCATAAAGTTAATTATTACAGTTTTCTTCACACTTTTTTTGCCACATACTCTGATTTTTATTCTCTTGCTTTCAATCCTTTCAACTATTAGACATGCAACAATGTAATTTTAGTGTTTCTCTCCACACTTCGGGTCATGGCTTGTAATGTGGTCTATGAAAAATGCAATGTACTCAGGAGGTTAGTTATAATATATACTTTTTACATACAGTTATATAGTTATAAAATTATAAAATAATTTCCTTGCATGAAATACAAATGCTACTTGTGTATATTAACTATATTACATATTTTACAAGGGTTGTTCCTTGAAAAGTAAATTCCTCGAAAGTAATGCCTGTTGTTTTATTATCTTGGCCGATGACATCAGAGGCAGCAGAGGCAGGTGGTGGTATGGCAGTAGAGGTTGAACTTTCCCACCAATAACCCATTATGTTTTGCTGCCATGGTGACAGATGGCAGCAGAGGGGCACTCTGACATGATGTGTCTGACATGGAAGTGCAGATGAAGAAAAGGTGTGTCACTGAATTCCTCCATGGGGAAAAAATGGAACCCATTGACATTCATTGATGCTTGCTGAACAGTGATGGAGACCAAACTGTGGACGTGAGCACAGTGAGGCAGTGGGTGGTGTGTTTCAGCAGTGGTGACACAGTGTGTCACCTCTGCTAGGTCAGATTGTTACAAGCACAGCATGCAGGCTATTCTTCATTGCTGGTGAAAACGCATAGCTAACAGTGGTGACTGTGTTGAAAAATAATGTTTTGTAGCTGAGAATTTAGTCTATCAAATAGAAGGCATTACTTTTGAAGCGACACCTCTTCACTCAATGCAGCCCTGGCAAGCCAAAAGGTTGGACATCCATGGCACAACTATAGAGGATGAAGTTACCTCTGCAAATAGTCTCTCTCCAAAGCACCTCCTCACAGGAAACCAGGAAGGGATGCTTTTTATCACCAAAAGCAGCAGTAGTTGAAGTTATATAACTTCAGCAGTTGCTGAAGTTATAAGAAGAATACCAGATTTTCTGAAAACCAAAATGATAAAGGGGAGGGAAAAAGATCTATTTTGAAGTGAAGCAACGGGTATACACAGCAGATAGAAAATCACAATTATGCAGCAGGACATCTATTACTTTCCCTTTCTAAGAACAAAGTTTTGATTTAAAAAATTTTTTTTTTTTTTAGGAATCAAAATGTCAAGTCTACCACACTTTTAACTCAGGAACGTGCAAACCTTTCCTTCTTGCCATGGTCAGGTAGGCTGAGGACATGTCAGGAAGGGGATTTTCCTTGCTCTCCTGAAGCTCAGCAGCTCTTAGAAGGCAGAGAGGGAAGGGTTAGAGCAGCCCACAGGAATTTCTAGCCATAGCTCAAATTATTCATAACAGTGCCATCTGCTGGGATCTGCTCCAGGACAGAACATTTCTCAGAAAGGAGAGTTCGTTTTTGTTTTTTTTGGTAGAGGAGGCAATGCACTATGAATATTAAGATTTTGAAAGTACACTTTGAGTTTCATTAGAATACATTACAAAAGTCAAGCCACTCTCATTAGTGCACAGTTTCTTTAGATTTTTTTTTCTAATCAAGAGAGAGACAGATTTTGTTTGTTTTTTTTTTTAATCGGTAAGTCTCCACTGTGATAAAAGCTCAATCAGTAAAGCACTTAAGCAAATGCTTACCTTCAAGTGACTAAGTGGCTTCTCTGAAGGTGGTGGCACTAATTGCATTTCCTCCAGGTCCTGCAGGGCATGACCTGAGATCATAAAAATAGTAAAAAATAAAATTAGAAAAATAAACACTTATGAGTGTAGCAGTGTTCTTTACCAAAGAACAACTCACACATAATCCAGATTCAGAATGAAAAGAATTTGTGAAGCAAAAATTAAGTTTGTGCATGAAGAAAATATATACTGCAAAAATCACAACATTGCTTGAATCAGAACTAGTAGGGAATTATAGAGTCACAGAATATCTTCAGTTGGAAGGGACCCATAAGGACCATTGAGTCCAACTCCCAGGACCACCCAAAAATCAGACTGTATGTCTGAGAGCACTGAAAATAAAGCCACTAGCAAGCTAACATTCAGCAATTTAAAAATTATTAGATTATCTTCTGAAATAAATTCTACACTCTACAGAACTGATACTTACAACTCCAAATTCTTCATGGATTTCTTTTAACATAACAAAAATGTTTCTCTGTTCTTAAAGCAATCATAATGCTAATTTTACAATGTTTACACCAGCTCTAGTTTTACACTTGAGAAACACAACCAAAACAGCATATAAAGCTAGAACTTATGCTGTGCTTGTCAATCTTGAATGGCCAAGCCAAGCTAGCTATGGAATTGGTTTCAGATATTGCAAATATTTGTTTTACTGCTTCATGGGCTGTACAAAGAAACTGAAGAGAGAATGAATTTCTAAAGAAAAACTAGAGAGCCAGTGAAATCATTTCATTGAACTTTTTTTTTTTTTTTTAATTTTTAGGAAGACTTTTAATTAAATTTTGGAATTGATATTTTGTCGTATTATGGATGATAAATGTATAAAAACATCTTCCAAGCAGATTACCAAAATTCATGGAAGATAAGTTCATCAAAGAGCTACAATGCCATATTCTAGTTTTTGAGAAATATCTTTTTATAGTCTTATGCATGCTCAAAGCAAATTTTAAACAGTTCCTAGTTTACTTCCGAGCACACAGCATCACTGCAAATCTATCCCCAGATCCTTCACACCGTTCTCTAGGCCCTGTGATGCACACCATTAGTGACCAACTGGGATCAGTTTGTTCTGCAGCTTACTGCCATATCTACAGAAAGCTGTAAGCACCCATGCACAGTGGGATTACCTCCATAGACACTGGGGAGCCTGCAGAAGACCCAGTCAGCTCCTTTACAGTGATGGGACTTGGTTAAATCCTTTTTTTTTTTGGCCAATGTGTTTGCCTAAAATCTAATGAGATAGGAATTCCTCAGAGCAGTGGTGATCCCTCAAACATCTTGCTCAAAAGATTACACCTCTCAGAGAAGTTTTATGCTTCAAAGGGAAGCCATCGGTTCGGAAAGAAAAACAAAGAAATAATAAAAAAAAAAACAGCACTTCTAAAATTAATCAGATTTTGGATGGTTGATTTAGGACATGACAAGTGGCAACAGCTGTCATGGGAAACTACTAAGTGAGAGAGATAAGGAGCACCTAACATGTCCCAGCTGTAAGTAAGCCCACATTCACTTGTTTACAGCTGCACAGCTGGAGCTGCCCACCAACACTTGCTGTCTGTCCCTGTCCCAGCACGCTCTGGGTCAGCACTGCTGTTTGTGGTATCAGAAGCTTTCATTTCATAATTAAGATCCTATGTCAATTCCTTCAGCCTCATCCATCAGTGATTTAAGAGCCCATTAAGAAGGAAAACAGCATGGGCATAAAACATAGAAGATTCGATTTTGTGAACGTGTACAGGGCACGAAAAGCAGCTCCATGCTGGTGAGGATATCTGTACTGTTCCTCTAAGAGCTGAGCAGGAGCTTAGGCATGAATAGGTAGACAAGCTTTGGAGGCCAGCTTGTCTTCCTTAAAGGAAAAAAATCTCCGCCTTGTAAAACCTGATTGCAGCTATGATTTGTTGCTGTAGTTGTGTGACAGTGAAAGAGCAGTAAGAGGGCTGGTGATGGGAGAGGTAATCTGAAATCAGGTTTTACAATTAGAGTATGTGGACATGCACTGAGCACGCTAAGTGAAGATCACAGTATACACATACACATGCAAACATTCATGTATGTCGTAGGATCATGGAATCACAAAATAACTTGGGTTAGAAGGGGCCTCAAGGATCACCAAGTTCCAACACCTCCAGGGACAGGGCATCCAACAGCCTCTCTGGGCAGGCTGTTCCACATCCTGACAACTCTGTAAAATGCTATTCCCTGACATCTAATCTAAATCTCCCTTCCTTTAGTTTATATTTTGAGCTCAGCAAGTCTGAGGGCTGCTCCAAAAGTAATGTCTCCTATTTTCTATGTCCTAAAGCTTTTACAGAATGCAGTGCCTTAATTTTGACATTCTTGAGCCAAAGAGGATACTAAACAATCTTCAGTCATGTGCTGTGGGACAGTCAGATTGGATGGGCCTTAGAGAGACCATCCAAGGAGAGAACACATTGTACTCCCTAGCCCAGTCTTGCCAAGTCTATGGCTGGAATGGAGGCAAGATCAAGGACAGGTGGAGATTGCAGGGGTGCTGCAGACCCAGCTTCTTTGCCTGGTATTCCCTGAGTATAACCCATGCCCTGGGTGCAGGCTGGTATCCGCTAAATGTGGGGCCCAAGAACTGACTTCCATCATTAGGCACTCCCAGATATTAGCTTGGCTCCTGGCTCTGATTTGGACTGTCCTGACTAACAGTCCCTCAGGAGCAGATTTGTAACTGCTTGCCCTGCCAAAATCAACAGTCAAATAAAAGAGATCATTTGCTTCAAATTTTGAAGGGTTATTAACACACAAAAATCTTCATTTCTGACCAACTTCCGCACTCACTTTCATAGAGTGCTCACACTTGTAACAGGCTGAAGAAGGCTCCTTATACGAGTGTTTCCTGTTCTCACTTTCTGAAATTAGACCTATTTGCTACCAGTTGACAAAGGAAAAGGAAGAACACTTATTGACTCCTGAAGATATTATTCTGGAATATCAGCTTCATGTGCTCTCTGGAGATCATTTCCCTGCAAGTACACCCCCAAGTGTTTACAGACATTGGTGACATCACCGTGATCTTCCTCTTCCCCGGGCTAAACAGGCCCAGCTCCCCCCCTCAGCTTCTGCTCACAGGAGAGGTGCTTCAGTCCCTGAAATGATCTGAAGATCCTTCAATGCATGATAAATGATGGGTGGGTTACATACTCTGAGTCTTTCAAGTGAGTTGAGTACTAATTTAGCACATTTCCAAGATGTTTGCCCATGGCTGATAGATAGGACCCGCAGGAGATCTGTGCCCTTCTAGAGAGGCAGATGGAGGTCAGATCACGGTGTCCGAAGTTATCAGATTTCTGTGCTTAGGCAACTAAATCCACATCGTGTTTATGCTATGCTGACATCAGGTTAGGCTATCCTTGCACCCCAGAAACAGCTGGGTGCTGTAGAGTCTCTCCACAGCTTTCTCACCACCACAGAACAAGCTGGAGCCAGCAGAAGGTGCTTTGAATGCGCCTATGGGCACTAGCGAGTGACAGGAAATCCATGTAAACTACTCCCAGAATGTTCCGGTTCATTACAAGGCTTAAAGGATTAAGAGAGCACAAAAGCACTGCTGAAAAGCTGTGCAGGTGATTACAAAGAAGATGAAGGAGAAACCAGAGTTGCACAAAGATGTGACTTTGTGGTTTAAAAATATGAATGCTTTGCAAGAGAAAGGGAAGCTCACTGATCATGTTTAGTAGACTATTTGCAATGAAAGCTTAATTAAAACTCTTGATTAGGCTATGCAGAAAAGGAAAGAATGAACAGCTTCTTTATAGAGAAAAAAAAAATAGTGGAGAAAGATCTGTCCTCAAACTTTCAGCTCCAAAACGAGTGCTTACACAAAGTTTTTATTACAATCATATGCTGACATTACAAAAATCAGTGAAATCAAATATCATGGGATTTCAGGAAGTATTGAATCAGCCACTTATGTCATTTCCCTACTGAATCCTGGACAAAACTTTCATTGCCATCTCAACTATCTTTCCCCTTAATACTTGGAGATCACATGGTGCAGTTTTTAACAGTGATTAGTATTTTTGAACAACCTTCTCAAATCGACTATCTGCACTCACAGAAACTTCTAAGCTGCATGATAACAGCAGCCACCAAACTTCTGATGCAATAAATCATAGTTGAGTGTGTTGGCAAACTCTAGGTTAGTGTTTGGAGTTAGTTTGGAGTAGAGCAGTATTAGCTGTACTGCTTAGGTTAGCATTTTAAAATGGCTTATGTGAGCCAAGAGATTGTGTTTTCCTTCAATTACCTTACAAGATCTATGGGAAATGTTCAAAAGACAGTAATGTAAAATCTGGAAATGAGCATAGATACATGCAAATAGTAAGAAGGCTCTATCACTCTTTTAATTTGCCAGCTTTTAACTACCACTTAGTAATATTAATTTTAAATCTGAAGAGAATCACCTTTAGAGAGCGACTGTTAAGCCACCAAAGGACTGGTCTTGGCTCACTGGTTAAAAGCAGTGCCATTTAAATGCATCTCAAGAATGCTTAAAGACATTCATTCTTACATGCAAAACTCTGTGGCTGAGGAAAAAGTGCTGTCAAGTAGGTCACCCACCAGATAAATGTTCAGAATCTGGAGATGTGGGTAGAAACTCAAATCTCAGAGCTCCACTACCACATTATAAAAGTGATTGGTATTCCACAAGTTGCACTGTGAACATCATATGCAAAGATAGCTTCAAGAATTCAAAGCTTAGACAAGAGTTTTCTTATGTTGATTGATGGCCCTGTGTCACTCAGGTTTATGGGTTACAACCACTGGAGACTTCAAAATGAACTAAGTCAAACATAACATCATCCTTTGCTCAGTGAAGCAAGAATGCAAGTCTGAGAAACCAAACTGGACTGTCAAAAAAACCCGAAGTACTTAACTCAGAAAAATGTCAGAATTTCAACACATTTGACAGCTTCCATTTTCAATGCATGCAAAAGTGAGTCTGATGAATGCGGGCAATGCATTCAAAATATTTCTTTGACATTAAAAATTCCTAATCTAGTATATTATCCTTAAATAATTCACACATTTCTTCAGGTAGGTCTTGCTATCTTTCGGATGTTCTCTAGAGGAAATATCTTCATTAAAGCAAACAAAAATAGACCATAGCATTGGAAGCTATCTTCACACATGGTGCAAGAGTACGGTAATAATTTAATGATACTGCTGAATAGCACATATGAACTGAAGCGCTACAAATAGGAGGTGTGTTCATCCTGTATCAGGGCTGCTGTTTATCACGAGAGGAGGAATTTTCTGTGTGTGTAAAAAGAAATGTATTCTACTGATGGTCATAATTACACAATCCTTAAAATTCAGCCAGTTCTTGTAAGGACATCTCTTTTTAAAATGTTTGATTTCAATCTCTTTACAATTTCTAGTCAAGAGGACTCTCCTTTAGCAGACATGCTGTTAAGCACTGCCCAACAGTATCTGATCAGTGCAGAGTTTTCAGATATTTATAAGATCTTTTAAAGCCTAACACATTACAATGTTCTGGAAAACTCTACCAACACAGCCTAGCTCTTCTCCCATTAAATTAATGGATACATTGCTCCATATGACCATGGAAGCAGTACTAGCCACACTCTTCAGAAATGAGATTATTTATGCAGTTGTTTTTTTTTTTAATCTGCTACACAACATTTGGTTAGACTACAAATATTAGAGTACTATTTCTACATATTCTTTGTACATATATACGGATTTGTGAGAGAGAGCATTTAAAATACACAGTTCTGAATCTATTTTATTGAAAAACATATTACAGTCTGGACCTAGTTTGCCTAACTCCAGAAACTTGAAATGATGCCTGCATTAGGAATCTGTTTGTTTTAGCTGTCTCAGTTGTCAATGAAGAGAGGCAGAAGTCCACCAAGGCTGTCCAGCTGCATGTAAGACTGCTGATGTCATACACATGTAGGTTTACAAGCACAAAGGGAAAAAACATCTGGCAAACAGTTGCTACTAAAATCTGGAAGTCCTGCCCAACTAACATCAAGTAAGTTGTATCTTATTTTCCTAGGTGTGTCACTTCTTTTAATGTGAATATTCACATAAATTAGAATCCGAAGGAGGAGAATGATTTGTTAGATGAAATTTTATCACTTATCTTAAAGCACTTTGCAGCCAGTACAGAGAAGAATAACTGCATATTTAGCACTCTGCTGCAGTACTTCAATGTAAGAAGACAACCTGTCAGTCTTGACAGGTACAAACCAGGTGTTCAGAAAAGGTTTTTCTGACAGACTTTCTACTATCCAAGAGTAACACTAGAACAGAAGAAATGCACCCACACGCTGGTGATGTGAGCACTCTGAAAGGCCTTCTGGCTACCAGCTTATAAATAAAGCCTTCAACACTTCAAGAGTTTGTAATTCCTGCTTTTATACTTAAAGTGAAAAACTAATGCATGGTCAAGCCTCAAATTTACATCTTCAAGCATAAGTCTGCTGTGTAAGACTGAAGTATCATTCATTTCAGAATGGTGTCAATTGTTCACAAAATGTGAACACTGCTGTCTGTTTTTTTTTTTAATTAGCTGCCTGACGGAAACTGGTTAACTGATGTGTCAGCTTATGGGAAGAAAAGTATATGGTAATGTCAATGGATTCTATGAATCCTAGACCAGCTCCTCTCCTCATAGTTACATGTTATATTTATGTTGTATATTATACCAGTTATACCACTGTAATTCTGTTGATGTGAACTTTATGGTCTCTGATCCAGAGTGCCCAAATGAGAGGAGGAATACATCCATTACACTGAGTAGATTTAATTAGTAAGATAAGATAGCCTAAATAAATATTTTAATAGGGAGGATACATATTTTTCACTTAAATATTCTCACCTCCATCAGTCTTACCAACATCACAATGGACAAGCTGTGAAGGTGCTTGAACAAAGACTTCCCACATCAGAAAACATTGGCAAGTAAAAATAATGCTTCTTTGCTAATGGAGTGTATACAATTTTTTACTGTTAATGAATGTTTCTGATAAAGTATTGTTGGCAATAATTTAATTTTTATACTCATAAGAAAACCTGCTAAAATTTTTTACAGCTTTGTTTTCCAATGCTGCACTGTGTTTATCTAAGTAAGGTCTCTTTACAACCATACAGAAAAACAGCCACTGCCAAGAGAGTAGTTTTTAGAGCACTAATAGAAACATTTTCTTATTGTTCAGATATTCCACACAATATTTTTTCTGCTGCCTAAGATTTGTAACATATAGACCCATCATACTGAGGAAATTATACTAAGTGTGTTCGAATTTTTCTTTTTTGTAGTATCCTGATTCCTTTCTTCCATTTATGAAATAGTCATGTAAGGATTTCTCAGAAACAAGCAACACTAGAGTAAGTAATGTCATTGGGCTTGCAGAATTTCAGATAAAAAACTGTTTACCACATGAAAATGCCTGAAGCAGCTTTCTGATGCCTCACATCCAGGGAGACCTCACTGTCTCGAAACAGATGTTTGTAAAAAGGAAACTGGTGTTATAACTTGGTTGGATAAGCAAATGTCTTCGGAACTGGGAATGGAAGTCATCATGCAACCAAGTCCCAGCTTGATTAGCAGATGTGCCTCTTACACAGAACTCCATTTAATTGTTCCAGATGGAAGGTCAAGAGGTTTTAGCACCTAAAGTAGCGCAGGGTAGCACTTGAGCATCCTGCTAGACCGCAGGCAGAGCCAACAATTATATTTTCAATCTCCAGTCTTCAGCTGTAATGAAGAAGTTCTTCTCAGGAAATAATTGCAAAAATGACCACCTTTGCACGAGTCTGATTTTGTTTTTCTCTGACCAAGTTTCATGTAGCCTCAGGGGAAGTTGTAATTGCAGCCCCAAGGGACCTCTATGTAGTGAACCTGAAGTAGTGAACCTATATTGTCTCAATCACATCCTGTGTAAGAGAGCACAGAAGATACAGGGGTATTTCAAGAGATTTAAGAGCGACTCCACTTTTCTTGGTTCACAGGCTCTTTGTTCTGATGCTCTGGTACAAACACTCAATAAGCAGTCAAATTGAGACCTCAGAAAGAAATGCCAGTTGAAAGTCCCCCTAAAAAACAGTTTTCTTGCATCCAAAAAGACAGCTTAAGTATTCATTCAAATAGTCTGTTCAAAAACTTCATGTAATGCAAGTAGAGATGTTAGAGATGTTCACAAGTAGCTATGCCACAAAGCAGGTATTTGACTTGAATCAGTTCCCATCAGTTCAAGACATTTGCTAAAAGAATCCCCAGCTACTAGTGTGGCATGAAGCTTATATTTAGATTCATAGATGCAGTACGTGACACCTTATTCTCTTTAGAAGAATTAGAATCCCAGAGCCAGCTTTAAAACTGAGATTCATCTGTTGATAAAAATGAATCAACAGGGTGGACAATTTACATTATTTTTGAGGGTGAATATTTTAAAAAGTATTTCTCCTACTGTAATTTGGCAGTTGCAGGACAGATTGACAGGAAAGGCTGGAGAAAATAAATGACTTTTCCATTTAGCACTGCTCTGAGGAAAATAACCATAACTATTCAGTTAGCACTAGCTCATCAAGCCATGTATGCCTGCAGCCTGGAAACTTGGACACACACCCTTCACTTGTGATCCATAAGCTCTTTGTATAAATTTTTTCTTGGGCTCCACCTGTCTTCTCTTCTGGTTGCTCATTACAGCAGAAGTGGGGAGTCTTGGCACACTAGACTTCCACAACATCTGGCACAAATTCTGGGGTTTCCTCTGGGAAGAAACAAAGGTACAGCTGTGTCAGGCACCTAAAGCTGAGCAGTGCACCCACATTCTATAACGTTGATTTTTGCTTGAAGAAACAACCGTGTTGATGTTCCAGCCTGAGATATGCAAACACGTTTCTATCCATTTATATCAAGCAATGCTGCCTGCATTAATATTGTTCATACTGAGCCTGTTAGCAGAGTGGAGCCTGCAGACAACTGGGAATCAGATATTAACATGCTATGTTTGAAAGTAAGCAAGTTCCATCATTTAATACATAAAAAGGGCACCAAAGCCTGGAACTCTTTATTACAAGTTTATGTTTTCTCCCTGTGGCTCTAGAGCAAATCTCATTTACAACTGGGAATGTGTTATCTTGCATGGTGAATACCTGACCTTCTATTTCTACAAAGTAATTTCCAGAAACAATGCCAAAAGCATGTACTGCCTCTGACAGGGTGACAGTGCAGCATCTCATATGTATATGTTCTTAGTAAAGGTATTTGAAAAAGCCAGAGGAGTCCAATTCAAATTTATCACCCAATTATGCATGCTCATGACAATAAGGTTGTTTATTAATTGGACTGTGACCCAATACAGTGAAGGGCTTGGCCAGAGTTATATAAACCATGGGCTTCAACACCTTCTCTAACAGGAAACTCTGCTGAAAGGAGAATACTTGAAGAAATTGCCTCAGAGTTATGGTGATGGAGCATAAGTGCCTTACTGATACAGACTGCATTTATGTACTCAGATTAAGTGCTTTGCTCAATCAAATACTTTTCATTTCATGCTTACAATTAAAATTTCCCTTAGTATTTGTTTAGCTATTACATAAACACGACTTAAGCAAGACTTTGTCTAATGCAGCCAAGAATATCATTGATCTTCTTTGTGGTGATAGTGCAGTGCTGCCTCATGTCCGATTTAGTGTCCACCAGAAACCCTCAGGTCCTTCCCTATACAGCTGCTTTCTAGCTGGGTGGCCCTCAGTGTATGATAGTGCTTGGAGTTTTCATGCCCATGTGCAAGACCCTGCACTTCTTGTTTAATTTCATGACAATCCTATCAACCCACCTCTCCAGCCTGCCAAGGTCCTTGTGCACAGCAGTACAGTTCACTCTGGTGAATCAGCCACTCCCTCAATTTCATTTTAACTCTTCATATTTGTGTTTATCTCTAGCTGAGTTCCACAACACCAAAGCTTTCATTGCCTGAAGTTGCTCACCAACTTCAGTCACGTCCATTTTATTCAGTCAATGAGATGTGAGTAGGAGCAATCAGCTTTAAAATTCCAAAAGCCTGAAACTGTGCAGCATGTTCTTTTGTTTTTTTTTTTCAGAGAATGCATGTTTCTGGATGACTAAGAGAGCTGTGCATCTAAAGATTTCAATACGTAACATTGTTAAAATGATTTTAACATCTTTCAGAATGAAGTCTGTGTTTTGTCCAGCAGAGGGAGACCAGGGTTTTACGTAAATATATTATTTTCCTTTTGTGTTTTTAACTCAAATGTATCAAACATAGATTTTAAAATGATTTTATTTTTTAAGACATGGTTTTCTAGATCATATGGGCAGATAAATTTAGGGGAAAAAAAAACTGATGAACATCATATTTAAAACCTTATAGCACTGGATACTAATGCAGGATTTGCAGACTTCATCCCACCTTCAATGTAGCACTCTATAAATAACAGAAAACAACTTTTTTCTTTTTTTTCTAACATGATTTCAAAGTCCTATTGTGATTCCCGTTAAATTTAAAATGCAAAGGATTCAAATCCTACATAAAAAATAGAACAAAAGCAGCCCTCTTTGTCTTTAAACTGTTTGAGAACTATTCATGCCCATAGCCCGAAATGGATTTCTTATCCAAGACACATTTTTCTGTCAGATGTTTTTAAAATCTAACGAAATACAGTCAATGAGTTGTTCAGTTACCTTCATATGCTCTGTCTTCATATATGTATGATCCCCAAAACACTCATTGCAAGGACAGTACGGTAAAAGGAGCTACTACAGAAATAATAGGGTGTACATTATTTAATGAAAGAAATCAAGTCGTGGAGACATCTTATTGTCTACAATAAGATTTGCTTGTTCTACTTCAATAAGATCATTAGTTCTACAAATTATTATTAAAATGGAAGCTTCAGATAGAAACTGAAAACATATTTAATTTTATAGACGATCCATTTTCCTTTTTTTTTTTTCCTATCTACAAAACCTATACCATTAATGCTATTTTTAGTTGGAGAAAAAGAAGAGATTTTAAAGGAAATTTCACTGGAAGAACAGCAAAAAATACAATGGACTCTACCTCTGGAGAGCTAAGAAAAACAATATCTTTAATCATCTACTTTTACTCCTGTCAGATGTTCTAGTCATTAACATATAAATGTATCTGCTCATATTAAGTGATACTAATGTCAAGAGCAGCACAATGCAGGTGTGGAATGCCATGAAGCATATCAGCAGCATGTACTAACGGGGTCATGGGTCAGTCAAATTGATATAGGCCTCCAGGCATTTCTGCTTTTCAGTTCACATTCAGCTAAAATTAGAAGAAACTGTATTAATTCTATGCTACTGGATATAAGAATGTAAGAAAACAGGGTAAATGTTCCATTATCCCCGAAACTCCAGTGGCAGTGTGCCAAAAGGAAGGTGAATCCCCAGACCAAGGAAAAGTGGAGGCAGTCCAGCTCTGTGAGCAATCACTGAAGGAAGTTGGCTGTGCTGTGCAATCGTATTCCTGAATCTCTCTGTGGCCGTTCCACATGCTGAAAAGAGAATTTTACCTAGAACCAAGTGAGAGATTCATACACATTTAACCCATGATAATGAATGAGAACTTGTTGACTTACCATATGTAGATAAAAGAAGGCAGATGAAGACAAAACTAAGATAAATGTGTCTCTCCTCTTCTTCTGTGCTCCCTTTAAAGGCTATTACAGATTTCTGGGCTTTCTGAAAGGCCAGTGACTACAAAAACTAATGTGAACTGCCCCAACTCATTCACTATACCACAATGACAAGAATAGTTCCAAAGACAGCCCAACATATCCCTCATTCACTGTTACCTGTGAACCACCCTGCAGCCTCCTCCTATTACCATTTCTGATGAACAGCCTGCAGCTTTCCATTCCTAGGTAAAGATCTAAGCACTCTTAGCCAGGCTAAAATAAAATAAAATAAATCCAGTGCATTTAACAGGGGTAACATCTGCCAGCTGTTTGCATTCTGGAAGAGGCCAATGTAAACCTGGAAGAAGCTCTTCACAGACAGGGCCTGGTATCTTTTTGGAATGGCCCAGTAAAGCCATGATCCTAATATAAAACACTATCCCTGGTCTCTCTTTTCTTTTCTCCCAGCTCCCTCCTCCACCACATGATTAATCTATTACCCATTGGTTACTTTGAAAATAGTTTTAAAGCTGCAGGTAAAGATTTTTGACCTAATTTGAGCTTATCTGGCACAGTGCGGTGTTCATAGGCTTCAGATTCACAGCTGCAATAAAGGAGAACCACTTGATAAGGAGCTCTTGGGCTGTTCTTTGTTCAGGCAGCAAATTCAGCAGATTTACTTTGGAGATTACTTCATGATCAAGATAGCTGCATAACTAAAAAAGGCACGAACAGCATTTCAAACTAACAAATGAGTGCTCAGATAAAGGTGTGAGAAAGACAAGCAAAATTGGCATGGGCTTCTATAGAGGAAAGGAGCAGGATTGCAAAACTTGAGAATGATAGCCATAAAAAAGTAGTGTGAGAAACAGAAAAAGAAGCATTAGACCTTAACTGCATATTCTGTGTTTGTTCTGTCTTGCCTGTTAGTTCTGGTGCAGTCAACCTTCATAACGAAAGCAGTGTGTCAGAGACAGAAAATAATGAAATAGTTATCTGAAAGCCAATCAGGAAGTTTTTTTTTTTTTTGGTTTCTTTGTTTTTTTCCCGATACTTTGGAAAACTTTCCTGAAATTCTACAGAGAATGCTGCCAATTCATTACCTCCTCCAGATCCTCAGTGGGAACTCACTAACTTTACACTATGATTTGCATTGGAAAACTCATCACCTTTTCCTCTCTTTCCCTTACTCTCTCACATTTGCACATCTGCCCAACTTGCCTCATTCTGTTTGCACAGCCCTGCACTCACCTTCACCCCCCTCCCTTGTTTTTTTAAGTCTTCACCTGCATAGCTTTGCCATGTACTGTCCTGTACTAGGAGCCTATGCAAAACCTTACACTGAATACATCAGCTGCACCAGCAAACAGCTAAACACCACACAGCCTTTCACCTCACTCCCTACTGCCTGAAGGTTGGGAGAAAATAGGTTGAGATAAAAACTATTTACTAAGAGAGAAATAACAACAACAATAATTATATATACATATATTTGCAAAACAACTGGTACACAAAGCAATTGCTCACCACCTGCCAACCAATGTCCTGACAGTCCCTGAGCAGCAGCTATCCCCCTGGCCAACCTCCCTCAGATTTATAGTTTTTTTCATATGATGTCATACGGTATGGAATATCCCTTTGGCCCATTCAGATCATCTGTCCTGATTCTGTCCCCTCCCAGCTCCCTGTGTCCCCCCAGCCCTCTTGATGGCAGGGCAGTACAAGAAGGCTGAAACATCCTTGATTCTGTACAGTACTGCTCAGCAACAACTAAACATCGGTGTATTCTCAATATTGTTTCGCTTTAAAGCAAAAACACAGCATCATACAAGACACTATGAAGAAAATCAACTCTGTCCCAGCTGAAACCAGGACATTTTTTATGATAAATTCCTTCTCCAAGTGATTGAGAAGCCAATAATGAGATGTGCTTTGCTGGTCCTCATTCTCATGAACAAGAGGCTGTTAAGGAACATGAAGTTCAAGAGCAGCCTTTGCTGCAGAGACTGTGAAAGTTCACAATCCTTAAGGCTGTGAGGAGGCCACACAGCAAATTCACTATCTTGGACCTCAGGATAGTAGATTTTGTCCTCTCCTGGGTTGTGCTTGCTAGAGTACAATAGGATAAAGCCCAGGAAGAGAAAAGGGGCCCCATTTTTTAAATGGGAAAATAGGAAGACCTGGGAAACTACAGACCAGTCAATCTCATCTCTGTGACTGGGAAGATGATGGGGTAGTCACCTGGAAACTCCACTAAGGCACATGGAAAACAAAGAAGTGATTGGTGACAACCAACATGGCATCATTAATGGCAAGTCATACTTGACAAATGTGATGGTCTTCTGCAATGCGGTTACAGCACTGGTAGATAAGGGAAGAGCAATTGACATCATCTACCTGGCTAGAAGACTGTAGAGGAAATGCACCCGAGGGTATAGGTTGACACTTGGCTGAAGATGAACCTTCAGTGTGTCCAGCCAAGAAGACCAAAGGCATCCTGGCTTGTATCAGAAATAGTGTTGCCAGCAGGAGCAGGGAAGTGATCATCTCCCTGTACTTCGCCCTAGTGAGGCTACAGCTCAGGTACTATGTTCAGTTTTGGGCCCCTCATTACAAGAAAGACATCGAAGTCCTGGAGTGTGTCCAGAGAAGGTCAACAAAACTGGTGAGGGTTCTGGAGCACAAGTCTTATGAAGAGTGGCTGAGGGATCTGAGTTTGTTTAGTTTGGAGAAGAGGAGGCTCAGAGACGACCTTTTCACTCTCTACAACATCCTGAAAGGAAGTTGTAGTGAGATGGAGGTCAGCCTATTCTTCCATGTAACTAGAAATAGGACTAGAGGGAATGGCCTCAAGTTGCACGAGAAGACATTTAGTTTGGACATTAGGAAATACTTATTCTCCAAGAGAGTGGTCTGGAACTGGTGCAGGCTGCTCAGGAAGGTGGTGGAGTCATCATCCCTGGAGGTGTTCAAGAAACATTTAGATGCTGTATTGAGAGAGATGGCTTTGTGGGAAATATTGGTGATATGTAGCTGGTTGAACTGGATTCTCTTAGAGGTCTTTTCCAACCTTGGTGATACTACCTGTACACCATTTAACACATGTACTGCATGACACCTTTGTCTCTAAACTTCAGAGATATGGATCTGGTGAGTGGACCACTCCATAGATGAGGAATTAGCTGGACTGTTGCACTGACAGTCAATGGCTTGATGTCCATGTGGAAACCACTGACAAATGGCATTTTTCAGGGGGTGGCATTGTGGCCAATGCTACTTAATATATTTGTGGACAGTGAGATTGAATGTACCCTCAGCCAGTTTGCATATGACATCAAGCTGTGTGTGGTGCAGTCAACACATTAGAGGGAAGGGATGTCATCCAGAGAAACCTTGACAGGTTTGAGAGGTGGGCCCACACAAATCTCATGCTGTTCAACAGTGCCAAGTGCAAGGTCCTGCGACTGGATCAGGGCAATCCCAAACGCAAATACAGGCTGAGTGGGAAATGGATGAAGTACAGTCTTCTTTGGGAGTAGTAGTAGATGAAAAGCTGAACATGAGACAGCAATTTGTGCATGCAGCCCAGAAGACAGGCTGAGGGAGCTGAGGTTTTCAAGCCTGGAGAAGGGTTTCGGGAGACCTCATTGCAGCCTTTAAAAATTTAAAAGGGCCTACAGGAAAAATGGGAAGGGACTCTATATCAGGAAGTAGAGTGACAGAACAAGATATAATGGCTTTAAAATAAAAAAGGGTGGACTTTGATTATATAAGAAATTCTTAATGATGAGGCATTGGCACAGGCTGCCCAGAGAAGGAATGGATGACCCATCCCTAGAAGTGTTCAAGGCCAGGTTGCATGGGCCTATGAGCAAACTGGTCTACTAGAAAGTGTCTCTGCTCATGGAAAGGGGTTGAACTAGATGGTCTTTAATGTCCCTTTCAACCCACACCATTCTATGACTATGTATCAGTGATCTTGAACAGTTCATGTCAGCTCTCTTGGGCTTTGTACAAAAGCCCACATTACTAACATAACATATAACCTGTAAAATTTCTGGGAAATGTAAACTGCATGTGGATCAAGGGGTAGAATGCTGATTAGCCCTCCATAAAAGATTGTGCAAGGATGGTCACATCCTCATTTGATTTGGATGCATTAAATATCTTTCAAAATGGAAACAGAAAGAAAGCTATTTCAGATACAAATCTTGCCAGGCCATCCAAAGAATAACCAAACAGGAGTTTTGAGGACACAGAGTGACTGCGTACCTTCAATGGAAAATAGAAGCAGGACCAGACAGCAGTGCTGTGTATTCATAATTTTGCTTATGAATACAATCCATCCAAACTTTCTTGAGTTCAGCTGAAGCGACCTACATTTTGCCTCAGGAAAAGAATAACTTCTTCTGATGCATTCAAACATCTGACTGCAATATTTGAGAATTAATATAAAAGTGTCATTATTCGACTTTTGTCAGCCAGTGTTACTGTGCTGTTTGTGACTCATGTAGGGCACATCATTATCTCTCCCAGCACCTCATACAAAGTTAGGCAGAAACTTAGATTTTAGAAAGAAACATTACCTCACGTGTGGGGATACCAAACCCTGCAATGCCATACCAGTTGAGAATTGAGCCTGTTAGAAAGTAGTCCATAGCAAAAATGGCTAGCCCCATCAATAAAACATATCCTTGGACTTCCATTAAATGAGCATAGTGCCAAATATCATGAAAATGAAACCAATTAATCCAGTCCCATGGATCTTAGGTGTTAACAGCAAATAAACTGTTCTGGCAACTTAGACTAATATTAGAAAGAAAATGTATCATTTCATGACTATTGACAACAATACAGACAAATTAAAATAATCTGTCTGGAGGTAGTAGCCAATATCCAAGGTTGTTTTCAGCAAAGAATCATACTTCAGATGAGAATTCAAAGTAGTTTTCCATGACAGGATTAAAAAGGAGTTAATTAACCAAGCCAGAAGAACTCTTCAGCTATTGGCTACTGCTGTATTTCCTCCCTTGCTCTCATCACACTCATAGGAGGGATAGAAATTCCAGCCAAGCTTTCATTCTACATCTGTCTGAAGATCTGGGCAGTTACACTGTCACTGATATGACCTATGGCTGAAGACATTCAAGCATGAAAACTTCTCTTGTAAGTTTTTTTTTGTCTTTTTTTTAAATTTCTTGATTCAGAGCTCAGTCACCAACCAACTTCTTGCTCTGTTCAAGAGAATCTGTGTGAAAACAGATGTGAGTAAATATGGAAACAAAAGGAAATATTTTGACCGTGTTTGCCGTTGAAATTGAAATCTGTCCTTTATTCTTTCTAACTCATATTTGTAATTGAGGTTATTTCTGTAGCCTCCTCGAATGCAGAAATTTCCACCAATCAGATTCTGGAACTTTGAATTTTATGGCTAGAATATTCCTCAAGAGGAATACATAAATCTGTAACTACTTTTTGTAAAGCTGTAGGATGGGCAGCGGATTCAACTGGGTTGATTTAAATAATTAATGTGTAACAGACTTTAGTTAATCATCTATCTGTTTCAGGTTATTTATCGGTAAAAAAATCCAGTATTCAGCAAAAAACCCTAAAAGTGAAAAGCTGCAAGGACGAAACACAGACCAGACAAGTTCTGCACATATTTATCGTGAGTATCAGGCCCAAGGGGTGTTATCAGGAGAGTTTGTTTATTTTCTTTCAGAACAAAAGGTTGGGTCCTATGTGCTGACTTCAGTGGGAGCTTTTAGGCTCTATTGTCTTTTGAATCACATCCCTGATTAGTTTTTCTTGCCTTTCAAATGTCACAATTACAGTGTTTTACATCAATATGTTTTCTAAAATGCCTAAAGATGGAAATAATGTTTGGGGTTTTTTAATCTCTTCTTGTATCTGAGTAAATGGAGTGGTTCTTAAAGATGCTGAGAGTTGCCAACAGCAACATGCCAAGCATTTCTTCAAATTACATCCAGGAGCATAAATATGGACTCAGATAGCTTGAAACACAGGCAAGTAAATCAGAGGATATGGAAAGGGACCTTGAGGTTGGGTGAGTCAATTTGGCAAACATGTCAATTTCCAAGCCTTTCATTCCTCATGCAGGACAAAATGTCCCTGGATAAAATGAAAAATTTGAGTCTGGATGATGATATGCTCCGATCTGAATTGGGTGAAGTGCAAGGTATTCCTGTCATGAAACCAATATGCACCGTATGGGATCAAGTGTGGAACTTCAAAGCCAGACCTGATGATCTACTCATTGCAACATATGCAAAAGCAGGTTTGTGTAACATAGTAAATAGAACATAAAAGTTTGGGATAGTGCTCACTATCATGAATGGAATGGAGAATTCCATTTTTCTGTTGCGACTGGTATTTGTTTAATCTCAAAACTGACTTACATTTTAAAGACATGAAGCTCTATTAGCTGTGGTGAGCAACTTTCGACTCCTTTGGCAGAAATTACGGACTATTACTATTGAAGTTCAAATGGTCAAAGTCTAATTGCTCACACATTTCCTTCCATTTATGCTGTATAGATAGATACTAATGTACTGTAGAACTTTTCCATCAGCAGATGGTTATTTAACAAAGTCTAGTAAAAATCACAGTTCATTGAGAGATAACAGAAACTGTAGAAGTGTGAATCGCATTCATACTTGAATTTATCATATCCTAATGACTTGGCATAAACCAGTACAGGAAACCTAACTGGAGATAGATTACTTTTCTTAAATAAATAACCAAATTCACTGACTGGACTTTTAATTAATTGCTATTTCTCCTTTTGATTAGATCATTTATACTTATTTTATGGGAAAGCAGCAAGTAACAGGATTTCAGTGCTTGCACTGAATGAACAGAAATACATACAGTTCAGGGGATTTGGGAACTCAATAGCATTTGAAGGTCACAAAAAACTAGCAAGAATTTTTAAGTGTCGTTTCCAGCAGAAAAAAAAAATGCATATTGTTACCCAAAATTATTTATTTTTGAAGGTAGAGAAAATATTTTGCTGAAAGATTTTAGCTTATCTCTAGTCTACTTTAACTAAAAGGATGTTATTTGAGTCTGCCTAGATTAAAATATCTCAACCATAGTACTGAAAATAAATAAAATCAGGAGTACATTTGACATTATATTATATCTGCCAGGTTCACACAGTTCGAGCATCCTATTAGTGGCTGAATTTCCTACCCAGATAGCTTTCCAGGTTATTCCTTAGCTGGTTCTCTAGCCAAAGTACCTGGGAAGAGATGTGATTGCCCTCATGACCACAGCTACAACGGAAAAGAGGCACATGAGAGACACAAGATGTTGCATTAATTCAGGCAGATGAAATAAAATGTACTGAGCTTCATTAAAGCATTTCACATGAGAATATTGAAAATACTGCAACTTTTTTATATTTTCAAACTATCTACTCACTCAAAGATTATGTATTTCTTTTTTTTTTTTCATTCAAATTCAGGATGAAAACAAAAATTGAAATTGTTGAATTGTTGTGAAAAGGTGGAAGTTGGGATACAGGAGTTTCATTCTTCTTTTCAAATAATGCAGTCTCCAAACAGTACTATGTCTGTTTATCTCGCAGTGGCAGTAGAGGGTGTTTCTGTTAGAAAGAAAAAAAACATTTCAGAAACAGAATCCCTGAAACTGTGCTTTGAAAATCACCTTTTTATACCTAACTATACATTTTTCCTCCATTGTCCTCTCTTTCTGTTTTTTTAATCACACTCTGTGCTGTTCCTTCCTCTTTTGACACGGATTCCATCCTTCCAGCTTTCAGTTCCCTAGCAGAAGAGACTCTCAGCTCTCCCCAGGCAAAACATCTAAGCACTGACATTTTCAGGTACTACGTGGACACAGGAGATAGTGGATATGATTGAACAAAATGGAGACGTTGAGAAGTGTAGACGTGCCAGTACTTACAAACGCCATCCTTTCCTTGAGTGGCATATCCCAGATTCTTCATCTCTCGGATACTCAGGTGAATATCACATAAATAGACTTGTATTTTAAATGAAGGGAAATAAAACAAGCATCCATAACTGATGCCATGGGCTTTCTTTGCCAATGCGCTATGTGCCACAACAAGAATCAGGATGCAGTTCATTTGCTTTACCACAAGCATTGAGTACTACACAAGCTGATACAAGGCTGGCAGATGTGGCACAGGCCCTACTGAAGGTGTGCCTCTGAAAGCTGTGTGTCATACTCCACAGTACCTAAATCAGCTGCAGATGTCCTCAACACATAAGTAAAATTACATGAGTAAAAATTCCTTCAGAAGCACAAAAGTTGCTTATGCAATGTTGTCTACGTTCTGTTTAGTTGCTTTGGAGATAAATGATCATTTTAAGGTGACCTTCTAAAAGGTCACCACCAAAATCTCAATAACAAAGAAGCACTAGTAGAACTTAAAGAGCAGGTCAGTTCTCATAGTCTTTCTGCAGGCCTGAAGTTAGCTGAAGCTATGCCTTCTCCACGAACAATGAAAAGTCATCTCCCTGTGCAGCTGGTGCCTCCCTCCTTCTGGGAACAAAAGTGCAAGGTAAGGCTGAAGAGGTAGGAATCTCTCTATTTCAAATGGAAAGAAAGTAATAAAAGCAGACTGAATGTGGTTTCCAGAATCTTTGTGAAAGGTCTCCTCAGCTATCTCCCATTTATTGCTCAAGGTCTGTGTGAAACTAAAGAAGTGGTGGCTGAGTTTTCTGTGTTGGAGGTCAGAGAATGGAGTTTCCAAGCAAAATCTCTTCAGCCTTTGTTACTCAGGCTCCAAGGGAAAACAAGGAGAAGCTCAATATCCATAGAAGCATGCTTAATCTTGTATTTTCTCTCTCTCTTTCTCTCTCATTTTCACATCCAACAAAGATCATCTATGTGGCAAGAAATGCAAAAGACAACCTGGTGTCATACTACCATTTCCACAGAATGAATAAAGTATTGCCTGACCCAGGAACCATTGAGGAGTTCACAGAGAAATTCATGAGTGGAGAAGGTGATGAGCTGCAATTAGTTGTTTAAGAAATTTTGTTCATTTAAAACTACCCAATAGCTAAATATCTGTTTTGAAATTCAGTGCTGACAGTCTGTGGAGGAATACCCACTAAAAGTGTTTCAGTAGTAATTTCTCTTCATTCAAAGGTTTTTACCTTTGAATACCTAAAAGATGAACCATATCTTTACATGTACACTTTG
Organism: Tetrao urogallus; assembly: GCF_951394365.1. Classification (NCBI taxonomy): domain Eukaryota; kingdom Metazoa; phylum Chordata; class Aves; order Galliformes; family Phasianidae; genus Tetrao; species Tetrao urogallus. The sequence goes on along the minus strand of NC_136813.1, from coordinate 59,449,696 downwards.
AGAGAAAAAAAACAATGCTACTCTTTACCCCGTTATCTTTCAAAACCATATGTGATGATTTTTAGGTTTTTCTCTGTGAGGATAAAAGAAACCTGCTTAGAAGCCACCAGGGAAAATACAGCAGCTCAATGGCTGTATTCTAGCATGACACACAAGAGAGCCAAGTTTAATTATGCACAGATTGTGCAGCATGAATTTGAACTAGGAGAGTCCTTTTACATAAATTCAACTGTCTAAAAATCAGGCATCTGAAAAAAGCCAATTATCTAGCTAAGGACAGGCAACCTCATAAACTGATTCTTCTTCTTCTAAAAGAGGCACTAATATCCAAAAAATAAAACCTGTTCATTTGGATGACAGCGTTCAATTTTGGTCGGTTTCCGTAGGTCCTTTTTGGAAATATGTAGGCCTAGAAGCACCACTGTCTGGACCAGAGTGAAAGTCTCATGCCTAATTAAAAGTCTCCACTTGCATGCCTTCTTCTGCCAGCGCAGTTGCTTAGAACATAGCAACCTCTGTCCAAGCCAGTCAGCTTGGTACTTACTGGAGAGAAACAGCCACTTCTGACAGCATACCAAATAATTCATCCAGTTAGAATAATACAGGTTCAAAGGAATCTTTCTTGTCCATATAGTCCAACACTCTGCAGGGCAAACTGAAAGTGAATCAAAACTAGCTTAAAAAACAGGGAAATATATAGACATTGATTGTGGAGGAAGTGTCAGAGACGCAGACAGTTCAAGATAAGACTGGGTATTTATAGCTACTGCTGCTGTTACTTTTTCAGTGCTTTGGGGCTCCTGGTATGACCACGTAAAAGGATGGTGGAAGGCAAAAGACAAGCACCGTATTCTCTTCCTCTTCTATGAGGATATGAAGGAGGTAAAGCCTGAATGTGTGTTTATAGAGATCTGTTTGAAATCTGGAAGTTCAGTACATATCTAAAATCAACAGATGCCTATTATGTCATCTGTACCTGTAAACCTTCACACAACTTTACTTTTCACCTTGATAACAACTCCAATTTCCTTGCTTTTTTTTTGGCTCTGTTTCTTGTCGTACTTTCTTCTCTGCAGAATCCAAAGAGAGAAATTCATAAGATTATGAAGTTTCTGGAGAAGGACTTAGACGAGGAGGTTCTCAACAAAATAATATATAATACCTCATTTGAGATAATGAAAGACAATCCCATGGCAAACTACACTAGGGATTTTGAGGGAGTAATGGATCACTCAGTTTCCCCATTCATGAGAAAAGGTACTGAGTTTTATTACTGGCATTAAGTCTCTTTCTGCTTGTCATTCTTCCTTGAAATAATCGTTCTATTCAAGTATAGATCTTTAGTAAGTCGTGGGCTACAAGAAATAATGGTAAATTAAAATATTTTCTTTTTCATAGGAGCTGTTGGAGACTGGAAGAATTATTTGACTGTGGCAATGAACAAGAAATTTGATCAGGATTACAAGAAGAAAATGGCTGACACCTCTCTAGTTTTTCGCACGGAATTGTGAATATTAGCAACAGAAGTTATTTTTACAATCTATCAGCATTTTCCTTTTTCCATATTTTGCTTTTCCTTCACAAAATGCCTTTCAAAATCTTTCACACACTACTGATTATTCATTACGATGAGATTGTTCAAACTATGTGGAATGTAGATTTGCCTCCCTGAATAAAATGCTCCCTCCCTGATTTTTTGCCATTCAACCCTTTCACAGTAACTTTTAGCATTAACTGAATTATTTCAGATATTTTGGGTTTCTGTCTTTGTTAAACTGGAGTTGATATCAGTGGCATTTTCAAGTCAGAAATTAGGAAACAAACAGGAAAAAAAGCTGTGGGCATTATAATATGCTATTCCCACACTGTATAAACGTTAATTGATAAATAACAATAAAGAATTTTAAATGTTGGTCAAGAATAAACAAAGCAAGAGAAGTGCACCAAGTAGAATCATTTTATTTTTTTCTTGTTTTAAGCCAGGCATCATAAATGCCATTGAGATGAAAGCAGCATTTCGAAAGACATCAAACACCCATTATCTGATGAAATTTGTTACAGGGCTATAGAGAGGTACTCATCTTCAATCCAGCTGTGAAGGTTGTAGATACTAATGCATCAAGACAAGAAGGTTTTGCCATTGTTGCCTTTTTGAAATGAATAGCACCAACTTCTGCAGACCTCTGCAGAAAATCCTGAAAGTTCATATGAAGCAGGTCAAGAGTCAGTGCTGACAATATTTGCCCCTTCTCCACCTTTATAAATGTGTCCATCAGACTTATCACATTATCACCTACTCCTTTTCTATGCTCTTCCCGTGTTGACTAAATATAAAACCAGCTCAATTAGAACCTTTAGTTGCACTAAGGTTTGCTCAATATTATCAAATAATGCTTTAGCATTAGCACCAGAACTATAGCCATTTCTTCAGTTGGTAGGAAATCAGTTAAAATAATCCATTGCCCTTTTAATCACAGACAACTATTACCAATCAAACCACTTCTACATTTGAAGTGTCGCTACTGAGTTCAACACACAAAAAGCCCCTGAAGAGTTCCTGTTTAACTGGATTTGCAGCCTGAATGTCAGAGGGAAAACAACTACAGCAGCTAGAGGAAATGCCAAACTGTCTTGGTTTCTATAGCTCAACACAAAATGTTTACTGCATGAATTTTCTCTTTGGCCCAAGGAGGTTCCAGGGATCTACTAACAGCAGCAAAAGCCAGTGTGCACAGACCATTTCAGGATAGAGATTTATCCAAATATCTAAATTGAACATATTTCCTTAAAGAGCACCAATATCAAGTTTGGAAACAACAAAAGGCTTCCCATCAAATGTGGAAGTTAAATTGTCAGCTCTCAACCCAACAAGTTTCCCTTAAAAATGCAGGAAATAGTGGAACTAGAAGTATGCGTCTGTTAAACAGATGCAAACGTAGGCATTGGGAGGACTTTTGATCAGTGGAGATTCCTGGCCACATATAAAGGATGTATCTGAAAACTGGCTAAGAAAAAAAAAATCATCTGGCAGAAGTGCTGCTGCTCCTTGCAGCAAAATTAAACATGAGCCTGGGTAGGTTTCTGTGTCTTCTCTAGTTTTTGTTCATGATTAACTTAGCTTGTTATTTCACTGTCACCAGTACAAGGAAAAGGTGTTGCCTGCTCTCTGACTATTTCTATTCTCTTGGGTCACTCCAAGAAATGAAGTGAGTCAGCTCTTTGTCAATCTAATCCTCATTCAGGGTCATAAGAGCTATCAGTAAATAGAAAATATGCTTAACTCAGTAGCTAGGTAACATATTATGAGGTTGCACAGGTGACCTATTTGCTCCTCTTTTGAAATCTCTCTGTTTATTAGAAGGACAAAATGCTGAAGGCATCTGCTGCAGGGTGAGGGTGACATAGGCTTGTGTCATACTTGTTTATCTTCCTTAGCTATATCTTCACCCATCTGGAATTCAGCTGCTCTGAAAAGCAGATAAAAATAATGCAGGTCAGAGAAAGCAATCTTGGGAGAAGAAAAAAAAAAAGAGGGTGAACAAGCACTGGATATTACTGGATCATTTTTCCTTACCTCATTTATATCATACATATAAATATATAATCCATCTTTGAATATATATTATATATATATTTGAATATATATAATATATATTCAAAGATGGAAACACAAACCTTTATGAGAAAATATAGCTGGCAGGGGAATAGAAAAATGAGATTTTTTTTTCCTTTTAAGCCATTTTAACCTAGCATCGTTGAGACAGAACAACCCATTTGTAATATGTTATGCATTGAAATTAATTCCTTGTAAAACTACTGGCAACAATTAGTTGTTCTCAGTAGGACTGCATCTGTAGTTACAGGAAAAGTTTGAGAAAGGGGTATAGGCTATGTGCATCCCCCAATGGTCCTGGAAATGATTGTATTTTGGTGTCTGTTGTGAGAGTATCACAACAGATATGTGTGTGTGCTTGTGTAGACGACTGGAGAGTGCCAACATTCAGAGTGCCTTTAACTTGCATATCTTTATCAGTTGCTATGTATAGAATAGCTTTAAATGATGTGTTTATAAGTAACGTGTACATTGGTAAGACATTTAATATATTTTGACATAAGATACTATAAATCACAGAGCACCAGCAGAAGGAGATTGTACATGGTTAACTACATTATTTCACAGTCTAAACCATTGTAGAGTTTGTGATTCTCTGTTTACTACAGTGACAGAGCTATGTTCAGAGCTCAAGTCAGACACATGCTCTGAACATACACTGGTACTTTATTTTTGTCCAACTACCTAGAAGCATGATTTTACTGACTTTCTTACACAAGTGCAACTTCTTCTATGTAAGCTCAAACAGGACCTGTGTCAGTTTAGCTGATGCAATCCCACAGCAAGCTCCTGAATGCTGCTTCTCTTCTAAGAAAGCATACCTGCAGAGTTTTGATAGCTGACAAATGTTTGAAAATCAGCATTCATTAATACATACTAACTATCACGTTTGCCTGCTTTGTAGCTCTGCGCTAACAGCTACCAAATCAAGTCCTCCCACTGGAATGAATGAAGATTCCTGCTTTGATACTCTGCTTTATTAAAAACTGCTGTATGAGTTTCAGGGTAGTCATGATCTCCCTGTAGCTTGACTGTCTTTACAAAATAGCAGAGCTATTTTACTTCCACATGTGGAAGGTGGCCATTTAAAAACCAAAATGGAAGAAGTGCCAAGCTTAAAAAACAATTAAGGCAAGAGGCAGAGAAAGAGCTATTCTACCTTCTTAGCTAGCATTCAGAGGTAGAGAAGCACTGCTTTCCTTTCTATTAATTGTACTGTAGATTATCTGCTTTGTGCTTGGATTGAAAGTTACTGCTTATCTGGTTAGGAAACAGACCATTGACAGAGGGTAGCTTTTATTCTACTTGTTCTACCTATATAGGATATAGATATCTTAGCCTACAATCTATATAGCATAAATTTTTTATAAAGATTTATGTCAACATACTCAGAAGAAGCCTTATCTTTACAACAAGGTTAATGATTAATTCTGGAATTTTCCAGAGGTGCAATAACATTGTTTTTTAAGCCTGGACTTCCACTCACATCTCTTGATTAGTCACGGGAGCCCTGGTTCAGTGAAGGCTACAGGTGAGACTAAGAGGGTCTCTGAGGAAGTTCATTCCATTCATAGGATGAAGCCAAACCATGCTGCCAGGCCTGAAGTCATGGGCTTAGGCTGGATAACCAGGCTCTGCCTGAAGCACAGACTTAGGCACCACGTAGGTGGACTGGGAATGCTGTAGTGCAGCAGTATTCCATGCTTAATGTTGAAGAGGCAAATCAGTCACGCATCATTTTCCAGAAGGGCTTCAGCATAACCTGCTGCTGGGACAGCTGGTATTTTTAAGCAGTGCGAGCTCAGAGTGTGTGAAGGCTCACAGCTGAATTACAGGCATCTAATATGATTGTGGAGACACTGGGAGAATGTCAAAAGCAAGATACCTATGGTATCTGCTCTGATAGTGGTAATACAGCTGTGGATATGGTCTTAGGCTAGACATCTGAAAAATAAGGTAACTGAATTATTTAAAAATTCTTACAATGAGGCCTGCTGATTCCTAATAACCTGTTATTGTGCCAATAACCCACATTGATCTTTATTTGCTTCTATTTCTATATGCAGTTACAAGAGTTTTCATGATCAGTCAACAACAGAACAGTCTTCTACAGCCAGACCCAACCCTAGGTGCTCAAACACAATTTTAGCTTCCTTGTTTAATGATAATCTCTGAATAGGCTCGGTGGGCTTTGCAGACTAGTAGCAAAACACTGAACTCTTTACTTCTCATTTCTTGTTGCAATTTCAGAACAGAATTAAGGGTTAGATAAACAATTTCTTCTCTCTTTTTTTTTTTTTTTTTTAATTGCTAACAGGGCCCTTCACACACAAAGCAGTATAAATATAGGACAGTACTGTCCCTGCATCACATTCACTCTTAAAGCATTCAGAATAGCCTCCCCTTTCACGTTAATTTCTCACTATACCTGTTGTACATACAATTCCACAACCTACTAACCCTAAACCTAAGTAAATGTGGCTAAGGTCAGCCAAAGATTTTACAGTTCAATTGCACAGTGTAGAGAGTATACTTGAAGCTTCCAAACAGGAATGAATAGTTAACATACCATAAATTCATACCCTGCCTTCCTTTATACTAATTTTGTATGTAGAGAAGCCATAAAAGTAACTTAAAGCAAGGATACTGGCTGGCACAAAGTGTTTCATAAAGGAAAGTTTGTGATTTACAGAACCGGCCGGAAAGGCAGATTCAGATTCTACAGAGCCAAATATTTAAAGCATCAGCTTTGCAAGTTAGAAACACATTCCTCAGGTGCAAAATTATAGTAATTTCCTCATTCTGTACTCTTCAGAACATTCCTGTAGGTCTAATAATTCCAGTGCTAGTGAACAAGTGTTTATACACAGCCTTTATGCAATGGCTAAACACAGTCCTGTGGAACTTGGCCTTCCAATGAAAGCAAGATCTAAAGTTCATTATGCTCTGCCCCAACACGTTTCATAAGGCTTCTGGCAATCTTGTTTTACATAAACAATGCTATAAGAAGAACTAATTATCTTTACAAAGATAATAAAATTACAGAATACATAGGGCATATAAATTATTCTTGTTTTTCTCACTTATCTTGTCCCAAATTAGCTGCATGCAGTAAGCATAATCCTAGTGACTCCTTTGAGATAGATAAGATACTATTCATAATCTGTTTAAGAAAATAATGTGAACTATTACAGGTGTAAATCAGCATTTCTTCCAAGAAATATGGAGCAACTTTAGCATAAGAAATGTTCGGTTGTAACAAATTGAAATGGTCACCCATCAAAATCCTCAGTGTTTTTTCTTCTGTTCTTTCTAGGAATGACTATTTTATTCTGCTTCTATACTCTGAACAGGATGTTTCGCTGTTCCTGTTGCAATTTAAGTCCTGAAACAAGGAGCGTCAAAACCTTTTTATTTATTTAGAGAAATCTTTTTTGCACAAGTTCTCTTGCACAAAATGAAAGGGAGCAGGGTGAGATCTTGCCCGTGTGTCAAACACACATCCCACAGAGTGGGGAGCTCTGTCAGGGCCCAGTTCAGAGCCTTCCAGGGTGGGTGAGGGAGGGTGGGTGAGGAAAGACCTATGTTGGTTGCTCTGTGGGAGCACAGAGCACACTTTTGAGGAGCATAAGGAGAGGGGTAGTGGAAAGGCAGCTCTTAAGGACTTGTTACAAAGATCCACACCTGGCCAGCAGCCTGTGAGAGCAAGGAACTATCTGCTGCTGCAGCAAATTTTTACCTGCATCTGTTACAGTATGCCATAAACATACGTATAGTGAGTGCACTGGGGTACAGAGCACAAGACAAGGGAATGCGTTTTGAGGTATGTATGAACAACCTTTCAGCCTTTTGTCACTATTTATAATTTGATTTTTAAAAGGAGGAGGACAATAGGAATACTCAGCGAAATGCAAGTTGCTCATCCAAGAGCAACATCTTGACAAACACAGCTGCCTAATTTACTAAGACAGTAGGTGTTCTCTCATGACACTCCAATTAATTCAGTGATATTCAATATTTATCTGGGGAATTGTAAAGAGAACAATATGCCTAAATTGTTTTTGCCAAGCAACTTCTCATTAAAAATCAATTACATACCATGCAACATCAAAAATACTGCAAGCATTATAGAGTTTATTATAGATTATTCATTATATTATCATTATAGAGTTTATTATAGATTATTCATTATATTATATTATATATACATATATATATATACATATATTATTCATTATAGATTATTTAGACTGAATGAATATAAGTCTATGGGGCCGGATGGCGTGCATCCCAGGGTCCTGAAGGAGCTGGCTGAGGTGGTTGCCGAGCCGCTCTCCATCATATTTGAGAAGTCGTGGCTGTCAGGTGAGGTCCCGGACGACTGGAGGAAGGGTCACGTCACTCCCATATACAAGAAGGGGAGCAGGGAGGACCCGGGGAACTACAGGCCGGTGAGTCTCACCTCCGTGCCTGGGAAAATCATGGAACAGATCCTCCTGGACAACATGCTCGATCACATAAAGAATGAGCATGTGATCCGAGACAGCCAGCACGGCTTCACCAAAGGAAGGTCATGCCTAACTAATCTTGTGGCCTTCTATGATGGAGTGACGGCATTGGTGGACGAAGGGAAGGCGACCGATGTCATTTTCCTGGACCTGAGCAAGGCCTTTGACATGGTCCCCCACCACATCCTCATCTCCAAATTGGAGGGAAGTGGATTTGATGGGTGGACGACCCGATGGATAAGCAATTGGTTGAAAGGCCGCAGACAGAGGGTGATGGTCAATGGCTCTATGTCCAGGTGGAGGCCGGTAACAAGTGGTGTCCCCCAAGGGTCTGTCTTGGGACCGGTGCTCTTTAACATCTTTATCAATGACATCGATGAGGGAATTGAGTGCACCCTCAGCAAGTTTGCTGACGACACCAAGCTGAGTGGTGCGGTTGATACGGTGGAAGGAAGGGATGCCATTCAGAGGGACCTCGACAGGCTGGAAAGCTGGGCTCGGGTGAACCTAATGAGGTTCAACACGGCAAAGTGCAAGGTTTTGCATTTGGGCCGGAAGAACCCCAGGCACCCGTACAAGCTGGGAGGAGTGGTCCTTGAGAGCAGCTCGGCAGAGAAGGACCTGGGGGTCCTGATGGACGAGAGACTCAACATGAGCCAGCAGTGCGCTCTGGCAGCTCGAAAGGCAAATGGGATCCTGGGCTCCATCAGGAGAGGGGTGGTCAGCAGGGACAGGGAAGTGATTGTCCCTCTCTACTCGGCTCTTGTGAGGCCCCATCTGGAGTACTGTGTCCAGGTGTGGAGCCCTCAGTACAAGAAAGACATGGAGATTTTGGAAAGGGTCCAGAGGAGGGCGACTAAGATGATCAGGGGGCTAGAGCACCTCCCCTATGAGGACAGGCTGAGGGAGTTGGGCTTGTTCAGCCTGGAGAAGAGAAGGCTGCGGGGCGACCTCATTGCAGCCTATCAATACCTGAAGGGAACCTACACCCAGGAGGGGAGTAAACTCTTCATAAGGGCTGACAATAGCAGGACTAGGGGAAATGGATCCAAGTTGAAGGAGGGAAGATTTAGGTTGGATGTTAGGGGGAAGTTCTTTACGAGGAGAGTGGTTAGGCCCTGGAACGGGCTGCCCAGGGAGGTTGTGGATGCCCCGTCCCTGGACGTGTTCAAGGCCAGGTTGGACGGGGTCCTGGGCAACCTGATCTAAATGTGTATGTTTGGTGGCCCTGCTAGGCAGGGGGGTTGGAACTACATGATCCTTGAGGTCCCTTCCAACCCGGGTGATTCTGTGATTCTGTGATTCTGTGATTATCAACGTGCATTCATGCACACTTACAGAAAAAAAAGAAAAAAAGTGCATATTTTAAAAATGCTGGTAGGTATCTTTCCTCTCAAACTCCAACCTAGAAAAAGGCCTTTTCATTCTGAAACTGAACTGCAAGCTGCAACACTGGGCTTCTGCTATTTAATGTGGTACATGTATATGCAGGTGACGGTTTCTAGGTATGGACAGTCCTCAGTCACAATGGGGGGGTCCCAGGTTGGATATCAAGGAAGACTTCTTCTCAGGAGTGGTGAGGCACTGGCACAGGCTGCCCAGGGGGGTGGTGAAGTCACTGTATCTGGAGGTGCTTGGGAAGTGCAGAGGTGTGGCACCAAGGGATGTGATTAGATGGGCTGATGGCTGGACTAGGTGATCACATCACAGAATGGCCAGGGTTGGAAGGGACCTCAAGGATCATCAAGATCCAACCCCCCTGCCACATGCAGGGCCACCAACCTCCACATTTAATACTAGGCCAGGCTGCCCAGGGCCCCATTTAACCTGGCCTTGAACACCTCCAGGACGGGGCATCCACAGCCTCTCTGGGCAGCCTGTTCCAGCACCTCACCACTCTCTCTGTAAAGCACTACCCCTTGACATCCAACCTAAATCTTCCCTCCCTCAACTTCAAACCATTTCCCCTTGTCCTGCTGTTGTCCACCCTTTCAAAGAGTTGACTCCCCTCCTGTTTGTAGGCTGCAATTAGGTATTGAAAGGCTACAATGAGATCACCCCGCAGCCTTCCTTTCTCCAGGCTGAACAAGCCCAGCTCCCTCAGCCTGTCTTTGTAGGCAAGGTGCTCCAGCCCCCTGATCATCTTCGTGGCGCTCCTCTGCACCCTCTCCACCAGCTCCCGGTCTTCTTGTACTGGGGGCCGCGCTCAGGAGGCGTGGCCATACTCAGGGGCGGGGCTCCGGTGACTGTCGCTCTGCAGCTGTCAGCCGCAGGGGGGCGCGCCGCCTTAGCGGCGTGCGGGAATGACGAAGGCGGAAGTGGGGGCGCCGTGGTCGCTCCGCGCTAGCAGCGAGCCGGCTCCGTCATGGAGGTAACGGGCGGGCGGGCGTCGCCATGGGGGCCGTTATCTGACCCTCGCGCAGGCGCGTGACTTCGGGCCGCGTTTGCGGGCGCGCAGCCCTCAGCTCCCGCGGGGTCGGGGCGGGGGTGCGGCTCCGTCCTGAGGGGGGGGGAAGGGGCTGCCGGGATGTGAGAACGCTGGGTGAGCGTCTGGGGGTGCCGTGCCGCGTGCGGGGCTGGGGGAAGCCGATCGGGGCTGGCTGAAGGGAAGCGCGCTCAGCTGACGAGTGGGGGTGTTGTGGGTGAGCAAACGTCGGTCTGTAAAAGTTCCCCCGGGTGAACAGGGGTTAGTGAGGTGACCCCGTGTGTTAACTGTGCGTCAGCTGCGAGCGAGGTGTATGGAATCAGAATATCCCGAGTTGGACCCATAAGGATCATCGAGTCCGGCTTCTGGACGGATATCTCGTGTGGCTTCTGTAACCACCGAGATGAATGCAAAGGCAGCGTCACAGAGTTCGAGCACCGTGCATGAAATGAACCCTGCCAGTGGTTACTGAGCTGTGTTCAGGCCGTGCCACTGCTGAAGTGGCCACTAGCCGGGATGTGTTTTGGAGTAATTCTCTGTGGCTGTGCTGCCAGATCTCGGCTCAGTGATGGTTGTCACTGCCGCAGGTTACAGCACAGCTTAGCAGAAGGTCTGGCCAGTAGTAGAAGAGTATGCTTAGTTATTGCAGAAGAAAGAATCACGCTCATAGAATGGCCTGGGTTGAAAAGGACCACAATGATCATCTAGTTTCACAACTCCCCTGCTATGTGCAGGGTCGCCAGGCTGCCCAGAGCCACATCCAGCCTGGCCTTGAATGCCTCCGGGAATGGGGCATCCACAACCTCCTTGGGCAACCTGTTCCATTGTGTGACCTCCCCTGTGTGAAAAACTTCCTCCTAACATCTAACCTAAACCTCCCTTGTCTCAGTTTAAAACTAGAAGGGAGTAGATAGCAATTAAAATACAGAGAGCATGCTAAACTGTGGCTTGGAGACACCTTAATGCAGACAAGGAAGGCCTTAAATATACGTGTACATGACCAGCCAAGTGTGGAAGCGTAGCCTAGTTTCAGAATGACAGAGCAGGAACTTGAGAATTCTTACAGGATTCAGTGTTGTCCTTGGAAGTGTGCTATGTATTGGCTCACGGCTTGGGCACACCCAATCTGTCAAAAGTAGGGTTTTTGAGTAACCACCTTCCTTGTTTTTCCTACAGTTCAAACAAATGAAGCTCTGTACATGAGTTCCTTGTTGTGTCTGTTCCCAGAACAGCAAAACTGGATGCTGACTACGTGATACATTGCTGCCTCTGTGCATGCTACCTCAAGTAGCACGAAAGTAACATAGCTCCTGACCTTACTGCAGTATAGAGAGATGTGCTACCATTTTTCTTAAGCTGTACATCCAATGTGTTATACCTAATCCTACTGTGTAAATAAACTGCTTGTAGTGGCAGCATTGAACTAAAAACAGTGCTGAAATGTTAAGAACGTAAATGTTTACAAAGGTTGTGTACCAAGGAAATTTGAACTACAAATTTATTTATAGCTTTCTTTCATAAATGTTGCATTTGTGTTGGACAGGCATATTATTTTCTAACAAGTTTCCTTTTATCTTCTCAAAAAATCCCAGCTCACATGTTCCAGAGAGTTAACTGTAACTGCTTTTGTCCTTGGTCTGCACTTGAACTGGTATTTCTAGATAGAGTCTTTCCTGTTATCTCTCTGAGCTTGTCTCTCAAAATTGTTTGTCAGCAGTTATCCATTTAAATAATTTAAATCTTGTTTGTTTGCCTAAGTTTGTATTATTCGTTTTTTTTTTCTCAGAATAAAGAGCATAGCAAAATAAAAGTAAGGGAGTGTGTGAAGATATAGACCTCTACTATATAGACCTCTACTCACTCCCTAGAATAAGAGAAAACACAGGATAAAACTTAAAGCCTGAAATGCAACCCTTCATGTGTTGCAAGTCTCTGTTCAATTTCCCTTTTCTCCATCATATTTATGAATGTTTTTTTACATTCCCAAGTATTGATAAGCATATCTTGTGAACCTACTCTAAAATAAAACAGAGTATCCCAGATTAAATCTGTGGAAGTTCATGGTAAGAAGTGTCATACATGTAAATGTTAGGAGTCCAGAATGTAGACCCTTTTAAAATATGTTTTCAGGCCTAAACTTTTAGTGATCACTGCTGTATTTAAAAAAAACAGTAACCATAATTGTGGGATGTATTTTGTTAGGAAGTTCCCAACATTTGTTATAACTGCTGATACACTACAAGCTTTATTTGTTTGGTTTTTTTTTTTGTGCATTTTTAAATGGTTTTTAAATAACAGTGATGAGACACACTATTGCAACTTTGTAAACAGAATGACTTTTCAGTAGCGTAACAGAATCGTAACACTGATTTAGGAATCAGGAATGTTCAAGTCTGCTGTTTTATTGGATTAATCGCAATTGGCCTCTGTCTGACTTTTCTCTATTTTTCCGTCTACTGATCCACAAATACTGTAGTTTTGTTGAATTCCCACTATATTAGTTGTTCTCCATGTTTTCAGACTTCAGTTCCTTTGGTAGTTTGTGTAAAAAAAAGTTCAGTTTTCACATAGTATCTTTATTTTGTTGTAGGTGCAAGATGGAGGACAAGAGATGGTGGCATCCCCTGCCACACCAGGATCAGGCAAATCAAAGGTGATCAAATCTTGCAAATAGATTTATTTGAAAAGCAGTGGTAGAGAGGGTTACAGCTTATCATGCTAGCTGTGATTAACAGAAAGGCATGAGGGTACTTTTAAGCAATTTCCAGGCTTCTAGACTTCTTCAAAAATTGATATATAAACACAAGGCTAAGACATTTTGGAAAGGATGTAACAGTTCTGTTACTGATATGTTTACTTGATGTTGTAATAACTGACAAATTATTTAGTAGCATCTAGCTCTGATAGTAGTATATTTCATAATGTACACAGACTTCTTTCCATGTTCTGGATGTAAACTGTTAAATGCTGACTTCAGGTCAGTGTACTACATTTAAAACACTGTTCAAATCATATTACTCCCAACACCTTAACACGTGTTCTGAACTACAGTCCTTCCCCAGTGAAGTTCTTTTGTTTCTCATCGATGCTTTCCAGTTGTGTGCTTTAGAAAGATTTCAGAAAAGCACAGAATTAAGAGTAGTTCTTCTTGTTGCACTTGAAATGATAGAACTGGATAACTGCAATACCTTGGCCTGTTGCTGTCCTAGAGCATGCTAGAGCATGTTCCCATCCTAAGATTTCACTTAATGGAAGTCAGATATTAAAATGACTTGTTTTCTGTTTGCCTCTAGGTTAGAGGAATTTGGTTTCTGTATTATGTACTTTTTTTTTCTTTTTTCTTTTTTTTTTTTATAGCTGGACACATTGCCCAAAGAAGATCTCATCAAGTTTGCAAAAAAGCAAATGATGCTAATACAGAAAGTGAAGTCAAGATGTACAGGTATCTCATTGAAATGGGAGTAATTTCCATCTTAATGCTTGGTACTATCTCACCTTTCCTTACTGTATTGCACCTTTTTGCTAGGTAGATTTAAATTCTACATAAACACTCTATTTTTCTTTTCTATGATTTCTATATTTTTGTGGGAGGATAAGGTCTAAAATCCCTAGACTTAGGTAGGGAAGAAAAAGAAATGCTGCTTTTCTCAATTATTAATTTAATTCAGTGTGACGCTGTGCTGTTATCAAAAGGTGTAGATTGTGTTGAAGTGGGGGTTGCTGTTGTCTGTTCCCCATGTCTGTTGCAGGGATAATCTAGCGGATGGGAGGACAGTGCAGGTTAGGTTTTGTACACTCCTGTTGAGGAGTGCTCTGGCTTCTTTGAAAATGCTAGCTTCTCTTGGTATTTGATCATTTGCTTCTTGGGACAACAAGTCCTAAAATGGATAAAATGAAATTTTGTCTTAATAACTAAAAGCATTCTATATGTAACTGTGCTCACATATGCTGTTCCCCCACCTCTCTGCTCCCTCTTTTTGCTTAGTACATTAGTGTTGCATCCCCTTGTTTGGAGTTACAGTCATGCTGACTGTTGGTAGCTGCGCAACAAAACAGTAAGGGTAGCGATGGGCTGGCTATACTTGGCTTTCTTCACTGAGATTATTCATAAGATCTTGTTCTTCTATCTGTTGCCTATTTTCAGAGAACTAGGGAAGAGATAAATGTATCTTTTCTTTGGCTTAAATTGGTCTTGAAATAGAAGATAAGACAATTGTCCAAAATCTTTCTGTTTGTTGTCTCTCCATCCAAACGAGGAAGCCTTGCTTCTTTGTAAAGTCAGGCTGAATATCAGCACCAGAGAAGCAGTACTGAATGCTTACTCTATTTCCTTTAGCCTTTTGCATTCCTCAACAACAAATGAGAATTGGTGAAATAAGACAGCTCTGATTTGAATAGGAATGGTGTTAGGTTTTGGCTTTACTAGTAGGTTGACACTGTGAAGCATCAGTTCATGCTTGCTGTGAAATTTCTTTACAACTTTTTTTTTAAGAACTGGAGAGAGAAATTGAAGAACTCAGGTCTAAACCAGCTACTGGAGGAGCTGATGATATTATTCAGGTAAGAATCCAGGATGGGTTTCTAACGTATTGCATAGCATTAGCTGAAATAAATATACAGAAATAATTTGTGATATGTAATGAACATTTGTAAAACTTATTCAAATCCAGCGTAATCTGTTTGTGGGAATTCAAGACACTACTTAAAATCTCTTTTTTCCTACACTCTCATTTTTTTTCCTTCATAGTCTGTATCCCTACTTCACTTTTTTTGATAAGAATTCTTTGACAAACTGCATATAATAATACGATTTCCTCTGCATGACTTTGTCCATCTGTAATAGGCTAGACAGGCTTTTGTTCCTATCAGAATGACTGTTGTGGAAAGATTTTACAATTTAGAAAACTTTAGAGATAGTAAGCTGATAAGATCGAAAACATAGAATTAAAGGTCACAAATACTTCTAGGAAAATAACTGAAAGATATCTAACTTAGAGATAGCACATCAAAGTGAAAATTGGAAATGAGGTAGACTTTATCTACTAGAAAATTGTTCTTCTAATAATTTGGATGGAGATTTCTCCAGAAGGCAGTAAAATTAAACGAGCTGATCAGAACCAAGATTTTGAACAAAACATACTATTCAACATCCTTGTACTAGTATGCCTGTTCTGTATCTGTTGCATTTGGGCTAAGTAAGATCAATCTAGTCCACATGATTAAAAAGAAACAGACGTGGCCAGTGTGCATGTTTCTATTGCTTTGCAAGAACCATCCAAGCTTCCATCGTTAAGGGAACACTTTTTTTCCAATAATATTTCTCTCTTAAAATTAGGCTCTCACGGAAAGACTGGATGTTGTACTTCTGGAAAAAGCTGAAAGTCAGCAACAGTGTGTAGCTCTGAAAAAAGAAAATCTTCAAAGAAAACAAGAAGCAGAGGTACTGAAACAAATAAAACAGTACTAAAGTATTTCAGAATGTTTATTTTGTAGTTCTGTTTATATATCTCACTTTTATTTTTTCTTCACTCACATGTATTCTATTATACCTTAAAAGATCAAAAGCCTTCATATGTGAGCAGATTTTCTCTCTGGCCTTTAAGTTATTGCTTTCATTGGACTGACAGTAAATGAAAAATTTCTATATATTTTTTGTTTAGATCAATGACTGTTCAAAAAGAATTCAGTTTGTGTATTAGTAGCCTAGATATGTGATGCCTCCAGTTAATCAACTCTGTCTTTTTGTGGAAAATATGAGGTTTTACTTTCACACACACTTTGAAAGCAGTTTGTGAGCTCAGTCACGTAAATCACATCACAGAATCACAGAATGGCCCGGGTTGGAAGGGACCTCAAGGATCCAACCCCCCTGCCACAGGCAGGGCCACCAACCTCCCCATTTAATACTAGACCAGGCTGCCCAGGGCCCCATCCAACCTGGCCTTGAACACCTCCAGGGACGGGGCATCCACAACCTCTCTGGGCAGCCTGTTCCAGCAGCTCACCACTCTCTCTGTAAAGAACTTAACATCAGTAAAAAAGTAAAGAGTCAGTCACATAGAATTGATGACTCGTTTTATATACTAGCTACTTGAGTTTGATGTGATAAAAGTGTTTTTGTCTTTAATATATGATCACAGTAGTTGCTAAAGCTGAAATTTATCATGACTATTTAATGAGATTTTTTTATTTTTTTTTACCAACAGGCTACTGTGTACTCTCTGCAGAGTCTTGTGAATTGATTTGCTGTAAAATAGCTGACTATTTAAAAACTATAGCAATTTTAAAAACTAAGGACTCCTAAATCTTCTAGTTTATTGCTATAAACAATTTATTTGGAAGTTATATCTGCTAAGTTATCAGTATTTAATATGTTATATGTTTGTTTAGGCTGCAGTGGCTAAGACAGAAGAATTGCAGAAGCAACTGGAGCAATCAAATACTGACTCTCTGGAAGAAATAAAAGCTCTGAAGAACGAATTGATAAATGCACAATCCAAATACAATGAGGACTTAACAAAGCTGAAAACAGAATTAGAAGAGCAAGAGAAGAAACAAATGGAGCTGATGGAACAGATTGAATGTTGTAGTGATAATCAAGAAGAAGTTAAAAGATTAGAAGATTACGTCCAAAAAATTAAATCTACTTACGAGGAACAAATCTTGTGCTTGAACAAGCAGTTGGAAACTGTGAATGGTAACAAAAACAAAGAAATTGCAACTCTGCAAGAAACTATTAAAAGCAACTCTCAGTGTTACCACAATGAAATCAGTAGTCTGAGTGAAGAGCTTAAACGATTAAAAGCTGCTCATCAGGAAGAGGTGTCAGAACTGATGCATCACATTGAAATATCTTCTAAAGAAAATGAAGAAAAGCAAAATCAGATAGATCAGTTACAACACCATTTGGCAGAGGTGGACTTAATGAAAGAGAAAAATGTGAAAGATGAAGCGTATGGTCATACTGAGCAGCATGAGGATGACTTTGAGCAGCAAAAACAAGCCTTAAACAAAAATATAGAAGACAAGGTAGATGTTTTAGGTATGCAAGAAGAGCATTGCGTAGAAGCAAAAATGGAAGAAAAAATTAGACACCTGGAATGTAGCTTAGGTGATCTCCAGTCTCAACATAGTATTCTAAAGGATGAGCTAACTTATATGAATAATGTTAAACTAAAACTGGAGGAGGAAATTCATCGCATAAAAGATGAGCATTTTCATGAAAGAGAAGACTTGGATTTTAAGATAAATGAATTGCAGCTTATTAAAGAAGACTATTGTTGTGTGATTGAAAAACTAAAATTGGAGCTTCAAGCAGCAAGACACCACTGGGAAACCACAGCAGAAGAACATAAACTAGAAACTCAGAATTTGAGGGAGCAACATGAAAGAGAAATCTCTGAGCTAAATAAAACGTTATTATCCAGTTCTGAAAAAGAAAAAATGGCATTAATGTTTGAAATGCAGGATCTTAAAGACCAACTTGAAAAGCTAACTCAGGAGAAGGAAGATGCAGTGCTCAGTTATGATAGCCTGAGAGAAACTCTGGAAACAATACAGACTGAGTTAGGAGAATCTGCTGGAAAGATCAGCCAGCAGTTTGAATCAATGAAACAACAGCAAGCATCTGATGTCAGTGAACTGCAACAGAAACTCCGGGCTGCTTTCAATGAGAAGGATGCTCTTCTTGAAACTGTGAATCGCCTCCAGGCAGAAACACAGAAATTGTCTTCTTATCAGCTAGAGATAGAAGAACTTAAACGTAACATTGTTGGTCTTCAGGAGGAAAATGACACAATAACAAGCTGCGTTCACCAAAAAGAGGCTTCTATAAGGGAACTGGAAGAGAAGATAATTGCTCTTGCCAATCAAAACAAGGATATTTTAAATGAAGTAAAATGCTCAGGTGAAGAGAGAGAAGCCCTTCAGGAAAGGTGCAAGCAAGAACAAGGAAAAGTTCAGGAACTTCAGCAAGAGGTAGATGTTGCTAACCAGTGTAACAGTGACTTGAAGAAAAAGCTAGAGGAATTAACAGAGAGACTGAATGATGCTTTAACTGGTAAGAATGAAAACACTGAAATGTTAGGGCAATTGGAAAACCAGATTGACGCTCTGGTGCGTGAAAGAGAGAACCTTTCATCTGAAATATCTGCTCTTCGTGAGGAAAATAAGAAAATTGTTCAGGAAAAAGAGGAATTAAGTAAAAAGCTGGAAAAAATAACATGTGAAAAAGATGGTTGGCTAGTATTGAAAGAGCAGTCTGAAAACTTAGAGAAGAAACTACAAATGATGACTGAAGAAAAAGACCATATATCATCATTACTTGAAAGTGAAAAAGCTCACAAATCCCTTGGAAGAACTCAATTGTACCACATGCTTGAGCAAGTGGGGTACAGCATTTCTGACTCTAATGAGGAATGTGATTTTCTCAGCTTACTACAGATTGCAAATGAACACTTGATAAAAATGAAAGAAAAGCAGTGCTTTGCTCTACAAAATGAAGAAAAAGTTCTTCATTTGCAGAGGGAAATTGAAAGACTAGAGGAAGAAAAAGCAACTCAGTATACAGAACTTAGATCCCTGCTTCAGGATCTTGGAAGAGAAAAAGATCTTGTGAAAGAAGAGTTGGAAGAAGTGTTGTCTGAAAAAGAAGCCCTTCAACATGATATCCAGGAGCTGAAGAGTGCTGGTGAAAAAGCAACAATTGAAAATCAAGATCTGTTAGCTAAGATTGAAGAGATGTCTGAAAAACTTGCTTTTTATGAAAGCCAAATACAGGAACAGCAAAAAGGATCCAAAGCTCAAGAAGACTTAAATTTCATTCTGGAACAAAAGGAAACTGAACTTAGAAATGTGAAAGACGAACTGAGTTCTCTAAAGGTTATATTTTGTTATTGAAGTATACAGACTAAACCTCTAAAGTCTTCAAAATTAAGGTTCAAAAAATACTTTCATTCTCTCTTTGTTTATTTTTTTTTCCCTTGGCCTCAAAGTGAGTTTCCTTTTTCAGAAAGCACATTTCTGAGATGTCAAACACCTCAGATTCCCCTCCCTCCCTACAGTAAAAGTTTTTTTTTTGCTGTTTTGTTTTCTAAAAAGCAACAAAAAATCTTATCATTTCTTTTAGTTATGACTAAAGTTGCTTGTATTCGAATCTTTTTGCCTACTGGTGCCACTTAAAGTGATCATTTAACTGGGTGGACTAACTGAGCTAATAATCTTTCGCTTCTAACTTCCTATGGCTCCATCTCAAAACTGCTTGATCTACCTTAGTTAGCTACTCCTAATTTCAGGTCCTGCAATATTCAGGCATTTGTAAAACTCACAGCTGATCGGAGTTAATGGTCTTCCTTTTTTTTTCTTTTTTTTTTTTTTTTGTTTCTGTCCTTTGTTAGGATGGAAATCAGCTGTTGAAAGATTGGAGTGTTTTCTATTTAAAATATGTATGCTTTTCAGTGATCAAGCTTATGTGCAGTTTTGCATTATGACTTTCTTGGTGGTGAGAACATAGATGTAGTGCAGCTTGTAGCCACTGCTAGTGGCTTGTTGAAAACGTATCACAATTCTTTAATAATATTACTTGTATCTTTTTTTATAATACAGACTGTAATGGAGACACTGACTGAGAAAAATGATGAACAATCTTCAGTAGCAGAGCTTCAGGAAAAAATTGGTATCTATCTTACTATTGTCTTCTCTGTAAATACAAGTTATTTGGATTGTTTAACTCGAAGATTTTTTTTCTCTGCATAGTGACAGTGTATTTCCTATAAGCCTATGAAGGTATGAATATCCTACCATGAAGTAGGATAACAATGACATTTCATTCAGTATTCATCCTATTAGGTGTTCAAAATGATAGCAGACCTAAAATTTCCAACATAAATATTTCTTACATTTTTTCATCCTGAGTACATCTAGGTATAAGCAGTATATTAGATGTCACCTTTTTAAACCAGGGAAAAAATCATTGTCAATAAAAATCCTTAAGGCAGCCAAGAGAAAGAAGGCATTTTGCTAAGTATGCTGTTGCCTCATTGCAGTCACCTCTACATATGAGAAAGTGATAATAACTAGATTAATTTTCTATGTCATGAAATCACAGAATGGTTTGGGTTGGAAGGGACCTCACAGCCCACCCATCCCAACCCCTGCCATGGGCAGGGCTGCCCCCCACCAGCTCAGGCTGCCCAGAGCCCCATCCAACCTGGCCTTGAGTGCCTGCAGAAATGGGGCACCACCGCTTCTCTGGGCAGCTGTGCCAGCACCTCACTGTCCTTTGAGTAAAGAATTTCTTCCTAACCTTTAATCCAATTCCCCTCTTCTAGACTAAAACCGTTCCCTTTTGTTCTATCACCCCCTGTGTAAAAAGTCATTCTCCATCTCTTCTATAAGATCCATTTAAACACTAAATGGCTGCTATGAAGTCTCTCTTGAGCCTTCTCCAGGCTGAATAAAACTCTCCCTCAGCCTTTCTTTGTAGAAGAGGTGCTCCAGCCCTTTGACCAGCCCTACTCTGGACCTCCTCCAGCAGCAATATGTCTGTCTTGTACAGGGAATCCCAAGCTTTGATGTCATACTGTGGATGCAGTCTCGCAAGAATAAAGAAGAGGGGGAGAATCACCTCCTTCACCTGCTGGTCACACCACTTTTGATGCAGACCAGGATTTTGGGCTGCATCTGTCCATAGAAGTACACAGAAATGTGGCTTTACTGTAAACTTTAACTGAGATTTTTGGAACAGGGAAAGAGTTTCCCTGAATTATCTGTGAGACTGGATGTTCTGGCTTCAAAGTGATTTGAAAGGCTTAACTTAATGAAACCTTTTAATAACTCTTTTATATTTTGTCTTATTTCAAACTGGCATTTGTGTTGTAATTAAATTTAATTTCCTCAGGAGATCACAGAATCACAGAATGGCCAGGGTTGGAAGGGACCTCAAGGATCATCAAGATCCAACCCGCCTGCCACATGCAGGGCCACCAACCTCCCCATTTAACACTAGACCAGGCTGCCCAGGGCCCCATCCAACCTGGCCTTGAACACCTCCAGGGACGGGGCATCCACAACCTCTCTGGGCAGCCTGTTCCAGCACCTCACCACTCTCTCTGTAAAGAAATTCCCCCTGACATCCAACCTAAATCTTCCCTCCCTCAACTTCAAACCATTTCCCCTTGTCCTGCTGTTATCAACCCTTTCAAAGAGTTGACTCCCCTCCTGTAGGCTCCCTTTATGTACTGAAAGGCTGCAATGAGGTCACCCCGCAGCCTTCTTTTCTCCAGGCTGAACAAGCCCAGATCCCGAGATGTGTGTATTCACTTTCTTGTTTATTTATTTTAGGAAGACTAGAAAAAGAATCTGCAGAAAAAGGAGAGAAGCTAAATAAAATGAAGGCTGTTGCTGTGAGAGCAAAGAAAGAATTAGATACCAGCCGGAAGGAGGTACCTTAACTGCTTCTTAACATGAAGAACATCCTATATGTCGGATTCTGTTTTAATGACATGTGTTTTCCTTGTAATAAGATGCAGACTCTGAGGGAAGAGTTGGAGGTGGTTCGATCAGAAAAGGATCAACTGTCTGCTTCAATGAAAGACGTCATTCAAGGAGCTGAAAGTTATAAGGTAGGAATAGTTCTAGCTATAAAAGGCAGTTAACTGTCAGAAAAAAACATTTTGTTTTTGAATCCCAACCTGGATATTTATTATTATTTACCTGCACAAGTGAACTTGGTAAAAGAAATTGTGCCTGTGCAGTTAAGTACCCAAACCAGGAATATGAGGTTCTTGTAACAGAACTGTGTGACTGCTGTCAGAAGAAAACAAGACATTTCCTTTCTCCTGGGTGATATTTTTAAACCTCCTTTTAAACTTGGCATCATATGTGTCAGACAGTGTTGCTGAAGCAAATCTGTTGTTACAAATTCTTAAACCTGTATAAACTGAGAATTAGTTACAACAAAAAATCTTTAAGTGATAAAGAGAAAAGCGAACTATTCCCTGGGAACAGGCCCTCTCAGAATACCTTTCTGGGCATATGACTGAGAAGCAGTTAGCTGGGGACAGTCAGCAAGGATTTAGCAAGAGTAAATGCAAAATGATTTCTCTCAGAACTTGGAACTATAGCTTTAGTTTCATTTTGAGATTTCTGATATTGCATTAAAATATCTCTTGTGCTTAATTATTAGGAAGATAATAAGTAACTGCGGTTTTAAATGTGTTTAAGACAAGCAGTGTATATCATAAAAATGAAAGTTTGTCTGCATGTGCTTGTGTTAAGAACCTTCTGATGGAATATGATAAACAAGGGGAAGAGCTGGATTCTGAAAAAGGCAGAGCAAATAGTCTTGAACGTCAGATAGATGACCTCACAAGACAGCTACAGGTGTCATCCCAGCAGGTCAGTTCTGTGTGTGTGTAAGAGATACTGATAATTAAAGTAACAATTATTTGAATGTAAAATTTTTTCATGTGATTTGTAACGTATTTAATCTTGTAACTCAAGTGTATTCTGAATAGTTTCTTGAAATTCAGTTTTTCCTAGCATCTGATACCTGTACAGTCTGTGAGATAGTTAAAGATCACTAGAATGACTTGCCTTTTAGATAGAGTTTAATTTACCCCAGGTCAGCTCACAAAAAAAAGCAGGTGATCAACTCTGCTGCACGTATCAGATAAAATGAACAAAAATCATAAAGTATTGAACTTGCACTGTTTATCTGATTCCACACCCACACTTGCCATGAAGTACAATGAACTTGGTATTAATTTTTTCCTTCAGTTTCTTAAACAGAATATGCCTCTGTTATTTCACCAACAGAATGCTTAAAGAAACAAAATGAGCTGTGGCGATTTTGTTTCGTTTTGTTTTTCGCATCTTTCACAAGAGATAGACTTGAGCATGTGCTGTGGAATACTATAGTGGCATTCAGAAGTCTAAGATGGTAATCAAACAGCTGTGAGATGCTCTCTGCAAAAACTAGCTGAAATGGACTGGGGATTTAGGGTTTAAACTCTCAGGCCCCATAATGTAATTACAATGAAGATCAACCTTAGCCACCTTTTTCTTAAAACAGAAACTAATAGTGAATAGCACAAGAAGAAATGTTAAACAGTAAAATACACTCTGCTGATTGTGCAGGGGTTGATTTTTTTTCAAGTTGTTATGAAATATTTTATAAATTGTCAAGGTAATTGCTAGCTTCTTTCACTTTATTCTTAACCTGCATATTAGAATGAGATAAAAATATGGAAGATGTTAGATGTCTTAAAATATAAATATAATATAATGCCCAATAGCCTGGGCACAGGAGGAGTTCTTACTATATATACTGATGTGGTATCCTTGTAGGCTCCGTGGTGCTGTAGTTGAAGGATTTTTCTAGGGATTCATAGGCTGATGCTTTCTTTGTAAATATAACTGTACTTGAAATGGGGCAATTGAGTACTTAAACCTCATGTATAATTATGGGAGACAAATCATTCTTGCAGAGAGCAGTAGAGGGTTGGGTTTTGTTCTTTTGGTTTTCTGGGGTTTTTTTCTGATTTCTTATGCTTCTAGCCATCTTACGGTAAGCTGTGCTTATGAACTCTGAACAACATAAACACACTCACACAGTTTGATTCTTTTAACCTGGTTCTTAATTTGATTTAAAACAAGGTGAACAGCAGTTTATACTGTTATCAGTAGGAGTACTGTTCATAAGAGAATCTGATGAAAATCTGTTTGTTTTTTTTAAATATGGATGGCATCTTGTTTATCGAAGTCAAATGTAAATTCAGCTTATCTTGTTGTCTTCCCACTGTGATCATTTTAGCATGATCAGCTACATTCTGCTAATGAAGATCTACTGGCTCGTGTCGAAACACTGCAGTGTAATTCTAAGCTGCTAGAAGCTCAGATACTGGAGCTACAGAAGGTGAAGGCAAAAGCTGAAAAAGAACTGGAAGCTGAAAAGCTTCTAAAAGAGCAGAAAATAAAGGTAATAATACTATGTAGGGCTGGTAAATTGGTTGAAGCATTACTGTCACTCAATGATGTGACTTCTGGAAGAGTTTTTATAAACTGTGTTTATTATAGACAAGTTCCATGCTTTCTATTCTTCTTACTTCACTTGGTCTTTTTTTGAAGGCTTAGTCTGTTATTAAAAGAACTTTTCAAGGCCATCACTTACAGTAGATTGGAGATTCTGACAGAATGTGCATACCAGTTCATAATCTTGTGAGGTTTTCTTTGACTCCCAGTGTCTTAGTGAAGAATCTTATCATTGTGCAGTATAAGTGAGTGGGTGCCTGTGTGTAAATACATCTATTCTGCTGACATCTATTTTGAAATTGCTCTGCATAGCTGAAAAGTATTTAAATTTCAGGAACATGGTGGTACTCTTCGAGAACTGGAAGAGCTTCAGATGCAACTTCAGAAGGAAAAGAAGTATCTGCAGAAAATTATGCAAGAGCTGGAGCTGGCCAAAAAGGTACAGTAATTGTTGTGCATGTGTTTAGGAGACTACCAAAAATTTTGTCCCTTCTGATTATATCTAAGGTCTCCCTTTCTGTTCTGAGGACTTTACAACCTAAGGTATGCGAAAGCAAAAACAGAAGTTTTTACTCATTTTACTTCAGAGAGATGATGTATACTTATTGAGGGGGGTATTTGATGAGGAGGAATATGGTAGTTGGTTGTGTTTTGGGGTGGTTTTTTGGTGACAGTGGTTTTGTTTTTAGCTTGGGTTATGCAGCCTGTCATGACTAGAAATAGGAATACATGCAGGTGTCTGGAGTATTTGTATGGTGCACTATTCAGAAGCTGCCTTTGTGAGGAGCAGAGATGGTAAAAACAAATACAAGATAACAAATTGGCAACAGAGTTCTTAAGCTTTTGGTCCTCATTTGAAAATAAATTATTTGCTGAGGATTCTGGAAAACCGATGGGTGGATGTTGTTTGTTGATATACATGGTTATAAACTTTTTGTTAGATTAGATAAATGTTCCTTTAATTCTGTATTTTGTGATGGAGGAGAAAGGAATTCTTAGCAACCAAGGCAGATTTTAAGCTGTAAATTCTTTGTATGTAACTTGCAGGATGCTCAAAAGAGTACACTGATGGATATGGAAATAGCAGATTACGAAAAGCTGGTAAAAGAACTTAATCAGAAGATTACTGATAAAGATAGTAGAATAGAAGATCTTGAGCAGGAGACGGGGATTCAGAAACAAAAACAAGAGACCCTACAGGAAGAAATAAGTGAGTAAGCTATAACCAACAAATATAGTATAGTTAGCAGTAATTGTAAAAAATAAATAATAAAAATGAATTAAAAACATTTTTTCAAGCTGATGAGTGAGAGTAAGGTTTTTTAGGGAACACTAAATAGAAGGTTCACTTTATAGTCAACAGTCATTTGATGTAATATTCAACAGATAAGAACCAAATAGCCTGCCTGATAAACTGCTTCTTACCTTGTTAACTTAGTCGTGTGTTCTGAAAGTAAGTGATTGCAAGGCATTTTCAGCCTGATGTACTACATTTACAAAGCATTGCCAGACAGCATCTGGTTAAAAGTTTCATTTCTACCTATCCTGAAGTATAAATCTCAAAACAATTTCGTTTATTAGAACGTATTGATGACATGGATGTCATATACTAAAGTTAGTGTAAGCTACCTGTTTGCAGCTTTTAAGAGATCTGTCAAAATTTGTTTAAATATTTTCCATTATGTTTAAGAAAAGATAGGCAAAAGAAGCCTTCCCTCCTATAACTGCTGTTTTCTGCATTAGAGTCACTTCAATCAACAATGCAACAGGATGAGGAAAGAAATGCCAAGATAAAACAACTCCTGGTGAAAACCAAAAAAGAATTGGCCGATTCAAAACAAGCCGTAAGTCCACTAATCAATGACTGTATACTTCAATTTTTAAAATAACTTTTAAAGTGGGGCTGGTATCTGAATTACTAAGTTGCAATTAACCAGGTACTTCTATCACACAGGAAAATGACCATCTGATGTTGCAGGCATCATTAAAAGGAGAACTGGAAGCGAGTCAGCAGCAAGTGGAAGCCTTTAAGGCAAGGATTTTCACTTTGTTAGCGTATTGAAGTTATAGAATCATGGAATCACTCAGGTTGGAAAAGACCTTAAAGATCATGGAGTCCAACCACAAGCTAACCATCCTACCCTAACTCTAACAACCCTCCGCTAAATCATGTCCCTGAGCACCACATCCAAACGGTTTTTAAACACATCCAGGGATGGTGACTCAACCACCTCCCTGGGGAGCCAATTCCAGTGCTTAACAGCCCTTTCTGTACAGAAGTGTTTCCTGATATCCAACCTAAACTTACTCCTGGTGCAACTTGAGGCCATTTCCCCTCATCCTGTTGCCAGTGAGAAGACACCAGCCCCGCTCTCTCTGTAAGCACCTTTCAGGTATTGGAAGAGAGCAATAAGGTCTCCCCTCAGCCTCCTTTTCCCCAGACTGAGCAGCCCAGTTCCTTCAGTCTCTCCTCATAGGCCGTATTCTCCAAACCCCTCACCAGCCTTGTTGCCCTTCTCTGGACCTGCTCCAGCACCTCAATGCCCTTTCTGTACTGAGGTGCCCAAAACTGAATACAGTACTCGAGATGAGGCCTCACCAGTGCCGAGTCCAGGGGCAGGATGACTTCCCTGGTCCTGCTCATCACTTCATTCCTGATACAAGTCAGGATGCCATTGGCCCTCTTGGCCACCTGGGTACACTGCTGGCTCATATTCAGCCGACTGTCCATCAGTACACCAAGGTCCCTTTCCGTCAGGCAGCTTTCCAGCCACTCCTCCCCAAGCCTGTAGGGTTGCCTGGGGTTGTTGTGACCAAAGTGCAGGACCCAACACTTGGCCCTATTGAAACTCATACAGTTAACCTTGCCCCATCGATCCAGTTAGTATTTCTTATTTAAGCATTAAGGGTAGTTTGTTGCAACTCTTTCATTTGTTTTTATTAGATTTAAATTTATATTCACTTATTTTGAGCAGGAATTACTGTAGTACAATCCAAGGGGGTCTGTGGCACGTTCCCCTGGAAGGGAAGGAAAAAGTTTGTCATTTTAGCAACCACATTTTCAACTGTTTTTTTTTTTTTCTTCAGATTCAAGTAGCTGCACTGACATCAGAAAAGCATAAAGTACAGGAACATCTACGAACTTCTTCAGAGCAGCATCAGCGTACACTGAGTGCTTACCAGCAAAAAATTGCAACTTTGCAAGAAGAATGTAGAGCAGCACAGGTATCCTGATGAAAGTGATGTCTTCAACTTTAGAAAGCAGATTTATTACACTCTAGATTCTGTCTAAAATGTTTTGCAGATCTTTCGCTGTTGTTATCTTGTCTGTCAGGAATTGGGAATACCAGAGTACTTGGTGTATTTGTGTGGTGGTATAGAGGACAAGCTGGTCTGTCCTGGTTGTCACAAAGCATTTGTGGTAGAATGTCTGGACTGCAGTCTTTATATTACCAATGGTAAAAATCTTGTAGCAGTAGAAAGCTACAGTTCACTTAAGACAATCAATATGCTGGGGAGAAAAGAAAAGTAATCGCTTCTGTCTGAAGAAGAAGGGGAAAAATATCATTTGCTCC
This sequence comes from Tetrao urogallus, assembly GCF_951394365.1. Taxonomy (NCBI): domain Eukaryota; kingdom Metazoa; phylum Chordata; class Aves; order Galliformes; family Phasianidae; genus Tetrao; species Tetrao urogallus. The sequence continues at coordinate 59,421,544 of NC_136813.1, read as the reverse complement.
TCATAAAAGCATAGTTACCACATTTTTTTTTTTAAGCTGAGAAACATTTGCAGTCATCTTTTGATATGCTGGTATATGAGCAGCTTCTTAATTGTCAGCTACAACTGGAGCTGACACTTGCTGAGGTTTTTATTATTGCTATTTTTTGGCAATGTCATTCTGTGTTAGATATGCCTGGAATCTGCTAAGCTGGTGTTTGCATTAGAGGCAGGTTCAGAATATAGGAGTGTTCTGTTCCAATTGTTCCTGTGTAGGTTAGTGCACCGTGTTACCTCCTGTGTTGTATGATAGGTGTCAGTCCTGCAGAAAAGTAACATGAATGTATCCTGCTAAAAAACTTCTATATTTTAAAAAGGTGAAATGGACAAACTGGTTACTGTGACAGTAGGTTTGGCTGGGTGATACTGGTAAGTGTAGGTCACTGTGGAGATTAGAGCAGTTCAGTCATCAAGAATGACTGGTGAACTCATAAGCTTCTTTAAGAATCAAGAATGAAAACCTGCATCTGTGTTTTCCTAGAAAAATATACAGCATGGGCATTTGAAAGGTGTTATTTCTCAGGTAGGAATAATTCTTGCCTATGTGGTGTACAATAAAGGACTTTAAATTGTGAGGTAATCTGTCCAGAGATAACAAACTTATGTATCAGCTGACTTCAGAAGAGAAGGCAGACCAAATACTCTTTTGGCTCTTTTGAAGCTACGATATAGCTTGCTTTGTATCCTTACAGGGCTGACTTAAAATGATGCATAATTTTCAGGTTTTCTGAGGAGGAAGCTGGGTTTGGCATTTTTTTTTTGTTTTGTTTTTCCCCCTTCGAATGAATATGAATTTGCTTATGAATACCTGTTGGATGCTGTTGTTATAACATTAGTAAACATTCTTTTTTTCTTGAAGGCTGGGATGTTGAATGTCAGTGACTTACTCTTTTCAAGTTTCTAGACTGATAATTGATTTGATTATGATCTAAAAAGGCATGGTCTGTCATGATCCCATTTAAATTGTTCATTCAAAAGAGGAAAATGGAACTGATAGCTCTTCATTTGACTTTTTTTCAGTACAAGATGCATTTTGTCTTAGAGCAAATAGGTGAGCAACTGTCAATAGTATAACTTACTAAGAGGTTTTTTGTCCTGTGTCATAGGCTGAGCAGGCATCTGTTACATCTGAATTTGAGAGCTACAAAGTTCGTGTTCATAATGTTTTAAAACAACAAAAAAATAAATCTGCTTCTCAGACAGAAACTGAGGGAGCCAAACAAGAAAGGTAAAGCCAGAGTTTTTATATCCATACAGAAAAATACTGCTGTTTGGGTTATGCTGTTAATGTTAGTGAGTTCCACTAGTTAGCTTTTTCTTAAGTATGGAAAATACTGGAAAGGAGGCAGTTTGCCTCTGATAATTTAGTCTGAGGGGGGAAAAAATTGTGTGTATAAAATTAGAGCTGTCTGATCTTTAACATTGCTTTCTAACCATGGCTGTACCCATCTGAATAGCAGATCATTCATTTGTACCACATCTCAGCTGTCAGTGGTACTGTGCTAGTTTGTAATTCTTTGCTTTGTCTCTAACAGATTTATTTCTGTGCAGATTACCTGTTGTTTCAGACAGAGGGAAAAGTAAGGTATTAGGAAGTCTCTCATGTTTCTCAGGAGCGGGAATTAGCCAACATAACTGAGTAAACCTGACATTTTCTCTGACAATAAAGCACTGAAGCAAAGCACTACTTCCAATTAAGAGAAGTAAACAGCAGTTGGTACTTTTCAGCTGAACTCACTTGGATCTTTTTCAGGAAGGAGTGTTGTAGTGTGGGTAAAGCCCTGGCTGCCCATTCTGTCATCAATTCTAGCAGACTTTTAACAGTTTTCTTATCAGCTACTTTAGAAGGAAAGTCTTGAAAAAAAGATTACTCCAAGATCATTTAAGTATAATTGGAAGCCACATAAATTCATTTTCACATCAGGGGTTGAATCTCATTTCAAAGAGATCAGTTTCTGTAAGCTGTTTTTATAAGTGATTGGTAGCTGACCATAGTGACAGACTGGATGTTCATGCATAACATAATGTCAATAGTCATTTCTGACACAGATCTTAGTATGTAAAGATGCTGCTGAAAATCCACCAGAGGGAGACTTGGGTATTGTTAGAGGACTTGGGTTTTTTCTGTTGTTTGTTTGGTTGGTTTGTTTAATACATCTCCTCTGAAGCAAGCGAATTGCAAGAGTTGCATTTCTTGTCTCCTGTTTGCAGAATTTTAAGAAGCTCAGTTATTAGGTTTTTGTGAAAGCAGGCTACTGTGCTTCCAAAATGAACAAGTGAAAAATAATTTTTACAAGTAATAAATAATTTTCAAAGGAATGATTTACCAATATCAACTCTGTTGGTCAGAAATCTACCTTATTTGGATTGATGCTGCTTTCTACACCTTTGCCAGTCTTTTTGCCAGTCACTTCCACCCACTTCCTGTCTACTGCTTTCAGTCTCATTGAACTGATGTGCATTTACTAAACGAACAAAATTCTGTTTTGTTCTCTACCACTTTCAAGAAGGAATGGTTTCTCCCACCTGCATGCCACACACTGTTCTTCCATTTAATTCCTCTGAATGGCTGTTTACGAGGGTGGACAGTGATGGGACAAGGGGGAATGGTTTTAAACTGAGACAGGGGAGGTTTAGGTTAGATGTTAGGAGGAAGTTTTTCACACAGAGGGCGGTGACACACTGGAACAGGTTGCCCAAGGAGGCTGTGGATGCCCCATCCCTGGAGGCATTCAAGGCCAGGCTGGATGTGGCTCTGGGCAGCCTGGTCTGGTGGTTGGTGACCCTGCACATAGCAGGGGGTTGGAACTGGGTGATCTTTGAGATCCTTTTCAACCCAGGCCATTCTACGATTCTGTGATTCAATTATGATTCAAACTGAGTTGAAGCAGAAAGTAGGAGTGGTCACACCTTCTACCCCAGTTGGTACATTTCCATCAGTTCATGCAGGATGTGATTAAACTCATCTGCAGCGATATAGAAATGTAGTCAGGTCTTTCCTAATCGTTTCTGCTGTGGTCGCATTCTGAGGTTATTTTGCTCACAGTGCTGGAGGTAATTTAAATACAGAAACAAATTCTTAAAAAATTCAGATTGGCTACATAAAACATTGTGGGTATAATAATAAGATAACTCTAAATGTTTTTTTTTTTCCCCTTGTAGAGAACAATTGGAAATGGTGATAGAACAACTAAAAGTTAAGCTACAAGAAACTCAGCATAATTTACAGATGAATGCAGCTGAATTCCAGGCGTTGCAGTCTGAACATGACACCCTGCTGGAAAGGCACAATAAGATGCTGCAAGAGACTGTTGCAAAAGAGGCAGAACTCCGTGAAAAGTATGCTCTGCTGACGAAAGATGGTTTATTTTGTTTGAATCTTAAGTGCTGGTTGTGCAGCTGGCTTCAAATAGTGCTTTCCAAAGGGAGGGTGTAATTTTAGAGAAAGTTAAAGGAACTTTGAGAAGTATTATTTGCTACTTTTTGGCAGCCTTCAGAGGTTCCAGCAGTGAAAACAAAGTAGTAGCTGATGAGGAAATATGAGATTTCTGATAGCTTTTTACTTGTTAAATATCAAGTTTTTAAAGCTAATTTTTTTTAAGCATGCTGAATTTACTGACTATTTTTATGTCTTAAACTCAGCACTACATTTGTGTTGGACTACTCAACAATATTTTATGCACGTGTTTCCTTTTAGTACAATACTGTAGTTAAAGATAAGCTATTTTAACATCAAAATATCCACTAAGTACCTTCTTTACAGAAGGTATTTTTTTCAAGTGTATGCTTGCCACAATCATAATTTCCTACTTCTTTCAAAACAAAAGGAATCTATTTAGTCTGTGTAATTTCCTGACAAGTGACATGAATAGGTATTTACTTGAGCTCTTAGAAAAGCTTTTCCATGCCTTCTTCTAGGCTACAAAAATTCATGAGAAGTTCATTAGAAATTACAATTTAGTCTTAGAAACTGTTGATTTCTTTGTCTTAATCTGTTGTGCTGTTTCCTGATATCCACATGATGATCCATTGGAATCATCTAAATCATGTCCTTTTGCATTCCTCTGGAAACCACCTATACCACAGTAGGTTCCTTTCATAGCCAGAAATGCTAGCTCTTTGCTGCACTGGCCAAATTTAAATTTATACACTTATAAGGGCAAGTTCTATGCTTAGTGTTTCCATTCATGCACTTGTTTAATTGCTTCTGACAATTTTGTCTTGTTTCTGGAGTGCCTCCAAATTCACTACAATTGATGTGGTATACTGATATTTTGCTTGCCAAGAAAGATGAATGATATCCTACCCTCTTTCGCGCCGAGTTCTGAAGTTTAAAGTTAATCAAGTAATTAAACCTCTTTTCTTAGAAATCAATATTTTCAGAAGTCCTGCATGGATCTTCGGTAAATAAATGGTAAAGGAAAAGAAATACGTGTGTGTTATGAGGATAAATGGTTATGTTACAGTTTTTCAGTTAAAGAATGTTCAGATCACAGCAAAATACTCAGACCACAGCCTGTCTCTACTTCTTTTTTTTTTTTTTTTTCCCCAAAGTCTGAATTTTATCTTCTGACATAGAAGTCAAAAGCTTATATCACACAGTACATTCCTAGGATTGGTGATAAAGATCACTTTTTTACTCTTAGATTTGCCCCGGGAAAAGATAAAGTAGGGGGAAAAAGTGAAACAGACATTCTAAGATACAAAGACTGAAAATTAATTTAAACTGTAAGCAATTTGTGTTGAGAACGATTTTTGTTGTATGTTTTTTGTATTTTGTGTTTATGCTGTTTTCAGGTTCTGCACAATACAGTCTGAGAATATGGTCATGAAAACAGAGCATGCTCAGGCTTTGAGTCAGCTGACAGCCCAGAATGAAGCTCTCCGGAACAATTTCAGAGATCAAGTCAGGAACCTGCAAGAAGAACACAGGAAGACAGTAGAGACACTTCAGCAGCAACTGTCCAGGGTAGAAGCTCAGCTTTTCCAACTCAAGAGTGAACCAAGCACTAGAGGTAACTTTTGGTCATGAAACCAGGTTTCTTGGGTTATATATTCTTGGAGATTAATATGTGTACTTGACACTGTACTTGAGACTGTAGTGGAAACACAGTTACAGTTTGTGGTTCTGTAATACAACAGAAAGTTACTGTGGAAAATTGATAGTAAGTCATATCAGTCCTCTGGTTTCAGGTAAAGAATGAGGTCTTATTATTACCATACCTCCAGAATCAATATCACAGTTAAGTTTTCTGCAGTGTCTGCCTGCATTGAAAGACAGAGAGAGAGAAATCACTTTGTAAGTAGTTGGTGCTCTTCCCATCAGTTTGTCGCAGATTTTGGAAAGCTCAACAGGTCTCTGCCCTCCAGTATGATGAGTAAAGCTACACAAGAGTATACTGAAAGATTTTTAACAATATTTATTATTGGTATACTTGCTATTTGCTCCCATATCTAATATAAAATTTTATTCTGCTTGACTTAAGTGCTCCTTTTTAAAATCTGTGTAGTTACTCATTAGGATGCAGTCAGATAATTGCCAAGAAACAGTAACAGTTTAAGTTGCTCTTTCCATATGTTACTTAGCTGTATTGCAGTAACTGGTAGTGTACTGAAGCAGCAGGATAGCGCACAAAGCATTACAGCAGACTAACTTACACCACCCACAGGACTGTTTGAAAGAAAAGCTAATTCTGTTTTGCATCAAAAACACTTGGCACTCTTATCAAAGCTTCAGCATCTGCAAGGTATGATGCATTAAGGTTTCATAGTCCCTGAATGAAGATTGCTAATTAAGATCAGATTTGGAAACTGGCTTTGACTGAAATGGTGATCTGGAGGTAAAAGGCTCTATTACTTGCTTGTGTCTAGCTTTCAAGTCCATAGATTACATACTGCTTTCCAATTTGAGATAGCTTGAGTTATTTCATAGGTGTACATGTATTTTATTTCAGTGACAAACATCAGTATCTTTCAGGTCCAGCTGTTTCAAATCCTGTACCAAAGAACTTAAGAGAACGGCGAAACACGGACCTTCCTGTTCTAGATGTGCATGCTGTAGCAAGGGAGGAAGGAGAAGGTATGGAAACAACAGACACCGAGTCTGTCTCTTCAGCCAGCACCTACATACCATCCTTGGAGCAGCTTCTAAACTCTCCAGAAACAAAACCTGGTAGGTAGAACATGTGGCTTTTATAAGCATTGGAGGTTGTGCCCTCAAAATATATGAGAATGTTGTGTTCTTCATGCTTTTAGTTGCAGCACAGACATTTAATTAGTGCCCTGAGTATACGCTGTCTGGAATTTCTGTATGGGTCTTCTCCTTGAATACAGATTAACAAGATCTCCTATTTTTAACTTTCTGAAGGGAAGAGGATGGATGAGTATGTCAGTGAATGGTTACTGAACTTCTGGTGCAAAATGACTAGTCTCTACTTGAGACTCTTGTTAATGAAAGGATAAATTGTTCAACTTAATGTGGTTTATTAGAACAGGAACTTATTCATATTTTTTTCAGGAAAATGAAAGGTAGCATGAAGAACAGCGTCCCAAAAAGTAGACAAATAAGTGGTAGCATCTAACCGTATTTTTAAAAGTCTGCTGAATACCGTGTGGAGAAATGTTGAAAAATCTTCATCTATGAGTGGAAAGCAGGGGGTAAATTAAATCCACGTATCTTGATGTACTTACGAGGAAACTGGCAAATCAGTTCAAAAAAAATGTGGATGTACAAAAATAAATCATAAAACAAGCATGCAGCAGCAGAAACGATGATGTTAGTTGGCAGTCTGAGTGTGCACGGATTTCATTTCCTGTGTGCATCTTAGAAACTACATTAATCAAGTCATAATGTTAACTTAGCATGAAGTAGTCCTTTTTCCTCCTCCTTCACTTTTCTTTCTCAATTCACTGCAGAAACATCCCAGTGGCAAACAGAGCTCACCAAGGATGAACTGATTGAGAAACTAAGCACAACAACAAAGAGTGCTGATCACCTGAACGAATTACTTCGTGAATCAGAAGCGACCAATGCAATTCTGATGGAGCAAATAAAGGTCAGCAGGCATGCAGTAAATGTGGGGACAGCTGTAATTTGTATGGTGTATTTCCTAAATGAAATGTTTAACACTGAATCTGTTTCAGAAAATGGCAGTCTATAGAAATTTGGGAACGCAAAACTTTAATTTGAGGGTTTTTTTAAATTCACAAGAGTAGTTATTACTTCTAAAGCTTACTTGAGGATTTTTTTCCCCAGTTTCTCATGTCTAGGGGAAGAAGGGAAATAAAAGCTACTACTAGTTCTACTAAAAAGGCAGAGTTTGGAAGTTTAATATCTGCTAAAGAGCCTTTACTGTTTGCATTTGGCTAAAAACAGTAAATTCCAAGGGAAACATTGGTCTCTCTCCCTATAATCCCTTTTACCTGTCTCAATATAAAAGAAGATGCGTGTTTAGAGGTATACGTACTAACAAAATTTGGTTGTATTTGATCACATCTCCAGGGTTTCTCTTGAAACATTTTTAAAGGTAACGTATTCTCAAAACAGGCTAACATTTCTTTTATGATTTCTTAATGCATGATAATGTTGTTAAACCTCTGATCCAAGTTGCTTTTTTAGCTTCTGAACTCTTTATTACTGAAAGTGAATTTTAGCACTGTATCTCACTATTAATTACTGGACAGATTTTATCCGAATAAATTATTTTTAATCTCTCTCTCTCTATATATATTTTTCTGGATATTATCAGCTGTTCAGGTTTCATTGGGTTTTTGCCCAGAATCATAGAAGGGACCTGTAAGATCACCTTCTTCCAACCTCCCTGCTGTAGGCAGGGTCACCTACCACTAGACCAGGTTGCTCAAAGGCCCATCCAGCCTAGCTTTGAATACTTCATTACACATATACTATACTTTTTCAAGCAAGCTGCATAATTTTCTTTTTAGTTCTTCAAAATACCTTTCTTCAAGTGTTCGTCTCATGATGCAAAAAAACATTGCATGGTCTTTTATTAATTTATTTTTTCCTTGTCATCTGCAGCTTCTTAAAAGTGAAATAAGAAGACTGGAACGAAACCAGGAGAGAGAAAAGTCTGTGGCTAATCTAGAATATTTAAAGAACGTTCTGTTGCAGTTCATATTCCTAAAATCAGGAAGTGAAAGAGAAAGGCTGCTGCCAGTAATAGACACCATGTTGCAACTTAGCCCTGAAGAGAAAGGGAAGCTGGTTGCAATTGCCCAAGGTAGGTGGGGTTCTGGCACATTTTAGAAAATGACAGTAAGTTGTAATGTAATGTATTCATATGTTTTAGTAAAGATTTCTGTCAAAGTGGTCTTAAAATAGAGGTTCCCATAAAAAATGAATGATTTTCTTGGCAGATGTTTTAAAAAGTTAATTAAAATGGTCCTCTCAAGGCATTACTGCAGACCTAATATTAGTTTCAATAAATTAGCTTTAGAAAAACCTTTTCAGCAAAATATGCTTTCTGATTAAGAACCTTTGGAACTAGGGGAGGAAGGAGGAATAGTTGAGCCTTTGAAAGAAATAAACCCAAGAGCTGTAATAATGTATAATAATGTTCTGGCTACTCTTTAAATACTCTGATGCCTTGTTTGTCCCTTTACTATTCCTTTTAAAGATACGATCTTTTTAAGTTATGTAAATAACGAGCTAGTTTCTAGTACTTCATTAGCATACTTGATTTAAAAATTACTTAAAGAATAAAGAAGTACAGTGTGTGTGTATATAAGCATTTTAAACTAGTGAAGAAAAGACATGAGTAAGTGACAACATAACCCATCCCATGATAAGCGTTGCATTTGGAAAAATTATATGTAAACTAAGCCTATAGCATCTCAATGCTTTTTGGCATTCTAATCAACGCTGGTTGGATTTTTCTTAAGGAAGATAATGAAATGGTTTCTTTAAAGTGTACTGGGTGACTGAAGTCCACATCTTTTGCAAAGTGTAAGTACTGAATGTTACCTCTTCATCAAATTGACAAGAACAGCTTTTGAAGACTTGACAGAGGAAGGAAAAATGAAGATCAGGTTTCCAAATTGTGTAGCCTCATAAACTTACGGAATGTATTTCTCCTCCTCCAGGTGAGGAAGAGAGTTCCTCACGGCCCTCTGGGTGGGCTTCATACCTTCACAGCTGGTCTGGACTTCGATGAGACAGTGGAAGCGCTGCATCTTTAAATGCATTCCACCATTACAAAAAGAGAAATCCTAAAGTAGAAGAACAATCCACTGGTATTTCAATGCTAAACTCTGGGGTTTTGTTTCTGTGTATCATTTTCAGCTTTTTAGTTTCTTCTGAAGGAAGAACACCTCGTCAGCTCTGAAAGACTATACTGTATCGCATTCTGGCAGCAGAGAACTTCTTGTCAAAGCTGATGAGCAGACATATAATGAGAAGCAACAAGCTAATTGCAAATTGCTTAAAACAGAATCTGACACACTTGTGACAGGTCTTTTAATGCTGATTTGAAGAAAAAGTTGATTTAATATAGCTACTGGAATACCTAGACATAAAGCATTTTGAAGTGTTTACAGTTCCTCACAAATTTTTGTCAGCTCGCTAGCCTGTATGGTTCATGCATGTTGAAGGAATTACGAGTTATTTCCTCTCTGGTGATGCTTACAAAATGTAAGGTCAGTTGTGAGCAGAAGAGGGATTTTCTGTTTTGACTAAATTTTTAGTCTTAGTTATGTTTTTCAGAATTGCTCGACAGAAAATATGAAGGCAGCGGCCCACAAAACTTAAAAGGGCCTAAAATTATATAAAATACAGCGTTTGGCACATCTATGGCATGGTACTGTAGAGGTGATTAATGGCATTTTTGGAAGTCTTGGGATAGCACCCCAAGAACCAGTGGTCATAAATGAGCTGAAGTTTTAGGAGAAAGAACTTAAGATACGGCTTTTAAACCTGAGGTTGGATGTGTGTGTTCAAGACCAGGAAGCAGTGTTACACTACTGTAGTGATGCCTGTACTTAAATGAAAAGGCTCTACTTGTACTTAGTCATATAGAAGATACTAAAGGAGGAATCATGAGTTTGTACATCAGAGCCTTTGTGGTAACATTTGAAAGAAAAGGACAGAGCTTCCACCAGTAGGTGTACATTTTAAATGTCCTGAAGATTGAAGACGTTATATTCTTCTGTCACTTCTGTTTGCACACTACATTTGCACAAATCTTTTGTACAGATGATTTAATCTCTGTTCCAGTCTCTTTGGGTTTTGTTGTTTTTTTTTTCCTTTGTTGTTGTTTTCCAGAAAATAAATCTCTGAGCTATTTCTCCTGTTATCAACCCAACACCTTTTTGTTTTTTTCCCCCTTCTAGGCCATGCTGCCTTTCACTATCTTAATTTATTTGTAAATTGCTGAAGTGCTTACATGTCATTTCTTTACCCTGCTTACCTTTCAACTACAGATGTTTTGGAGTTTGTTTTTTTTCCCCAGTATACCCTCTCCCACAGTTTTACATTGAATCCTTTTCTGGTGTACATATCAATTCTAAACAGTATTCTTTCTTTCCTGCCCATCTTAGTTGAGGCCCTGCAGATTGATGCTCATTCCTTTAATATTACCTCGCCTGGGGCTGAAATTTATCTGGATTCAAGAACAGAAAGTCAGCATGCACTGTTAGTAAAAGCAGTTACTGGACAGTTTATTGTCATTGTTTTTTGCTGTTGGTATGTATTTCCAACTGACAAACAACTGACATTCAACAGACTTCAGCTATTTTAATTCCACAGTCTTGAGCACAATTTACTTTTCTTCCATTATATGTTCTAACTGGAATCTTCATGGTTTGTGCTACCAGTGAAAATGCCCTGTGTGGACTTTCAGATCACAGAACTGGTAACCAATAGCATAGGGCATCTGTAGTTTGGAGATGCAGAAAGCAAGCATGAGGCTACATGTATTACTGAAATGATACCTTCAGCATCTGTGATTTGCTCCAGATGTCTGCTTAATACTAACTCTTGTTTGCAGCTGGATTTTGTTAATGTCACTCTAAAGAATGCTAGAGCAGAGCTAGGGGAGAGAGCTCAGATACACATAAAAATGTGTGTAAGTCATTCTCCTGCTGTGATTTTAACAATAGAAGCACGAGTGACTTCTTTTTTTTTTTTTTAAGCTTAGTTCAAACTTAGTTTGCAGCTGACCTGAATTAGTCCCTTCTGCACAATGTCTGCTCAACTGCCTCCAGAGATCTGTGACGAGTTCCTTTTTTAAATGCACATATTTCAGAACTGTAGATTTAACATTGTGAACTGTGAATAAATGCATGCAGACAACCTATCTTTGGCTGTACTAAGTACCTTTTGCTTAGTGACTTCTTTTTCCAGGTCCGAGTTGCACACTTACTGATCTTAGTAAAACTCAAGCATTGTCTTTATGAATGTAGTGGACACCTTCTGCATCACTATATATATATTTTATTAATGGAAGATTAAGGTCTTAATGTTAAAAATATTTTAATAACTGCTACTAAGTTGTGTTATGATGCAAAGATTGCCAGAACTTAACCTCGGTGGCAAAAAACTGATGTAAGTAGATATATCAAGGTTAAATGTGCACTTGCAGTAAATGGCATTAGAAGAGTATGGACTGGACACAGGATTATTTTGCATAGTAAAGTTTTTATATGTCATGAATTTGCATTTGTAACATTACAGCATTGTGGCTGTGATTTGCTTTCAGAAAGCAGTTTAAAATGGTAACGAGTACTGCTGCTTCTTGACATACTAGTGCTCTTTTTTTGGAGGAGCACTGTGCTGACTTTGCTTTCTGGTTCTATTTCTTTCCTTGTCTCCCCTTGTTTCCCCCTTCTGCCGTATTTGTTGGAATATTTCCCAGAAATTGCAGCCCCTGCCCAAAGATTTCATGAGCTTAGGACCAAATTTTATTCTTCTATCTGCCTGCCTTTAGCCCTAGCTTCAGGATGGAAAGGAATAATATAAACATGAGACTATATTGTCACTATGCAGAGTATATATAGGGACTTAATAACAACAACAAAAAAGAATAATTCTGAGTTTCTAGGACTTTATGTGCACTGTAGCTGCATTTTTAACTACCTGCATGGGCTTAAAAACGGGTTATGGATGTGCCTTCTGCATTCTTTTTTTGACAGAACAGAGCCCTGTCTGTGCAAGCCAAATGTACTCTGTCTGGAACACAGGAAGACCAGAATCTGTAAGGCTGCGGTGCAGGTGTGCCCAGTTGGATTAAGGGCTCAGGAATGGCCAGGGGGAGCCAGTGTTAGAGTGGTACATGGGAGAACTGAATTGGTTTTCTTTCCTGACCTGACCCCTCTTTCCCAAAGTATAACAGAAGAATATATGGTTAGAATATTTTTCTGAAGTTAGATCTTCCTTTCTCTGTTTCCCTCCATCGTTGTGCTTTGATAATAGAAATCCTGAAGTAGTTGGGGAAGATACCCAACAGACCTTATTAGTTTCTAATAACTGCCTTGGAAGGCAGCTTAACCACCTCTCCTTCAGCTTTTGCCTTGGCTTCACCTAGAGCACCATAATTCCTTAACTATGTGATAGCTCCACTATTACTAGTTCTGTGAAAATATCTCCCAACAGAGCCTTGCAAATAGCAGTTAACACCCATAAGTTGAAAAACCAAATGCATGAAGAGGTAAAAATGTTTGTTGTAGTAATTTCAGAATCACTAGTTTGAATAGATAAGTGTTTTGGTTGGAAACATGACTGTGCTGCCTTTTTCATGTGGCCACTGCTTCAATAAATTTCATCCTTATGCAACAGCGTGCCTTTCTTTTTCTCTGAATGCCTGTTCTTAGCTGAGAAAATACTACTTGGGTGCAAGATAGAAAAAACACGGGGATGCTTACTGTAGTATTCAAGAGAAGGTCTGGTACAGTAGCTGTGTGGTCTCTACTTCGTAACACAGTAATAGTGATGGGTATTTCTGGATTGACGAAAGGGGAAAATGAAAAAGGTAATTTTTATTCTTTTGTAAAAAATAAATAAATAAAAATCAAGGTGTGAAAAGAAGTTAACCTAAGAACAAATAGATATAAGAGTCAAAAAAAGGAAGCCTGAAATTTAAGATCAATTTGTAAGCCAAACAATTTTCAGATGCTGCTTATGTGCTTAAGGGAAGAGAAAAAATAATTTGGTTACTTTTCAAGCAGAACTGAATAGAATACTGTCTTGCATAGACGAGAAAGCACATCTTACAGTCAAGAGATTCATAGAGTCACTGAAGGCTTGGGTTGGAAGGGCCCTTTATGATCATCTAGTTCCAACATTCCTGTTTGTGGATCAGGTTGCCCCATTGAGTCACTCCATGATGGCTCTTTCATGTATCAAATGCATCTCTATTTAAGATTTACTTTAGTCATGAAAAGAACCCTTTTTATTTCTTTCAGGGCCAAAACACACAAGGAGTACCCTTTCTATGCAGGATACTGAAGCTGCTGGTACCTTGGCCTTCGCAATATCCCTGCTGTTTCAATGTGCTTCTCCTCTAACTGAGCTATGCATCCAGCTTTCTTACTGCATTTGCCCTATTGCTGCCAGTGAAGTCAAAGGACACCTCTTCCATTGGTTTTGTTCAAGTTCCTTCTCTGGAAAATGGAAAGATACTTTAAATGGAACAAAATGTAGGATGTAATAATTTTCCGAAGATAGGACGATTACTGAAGTCCTGGGCAGAACTGCTAAGTGGAAAATGAGGACAGCTTGAACCACCATTCAGTAAATGCCTTCAGTCTTGCATCAGCACAAACCAAAGGCTGAGAAACCACAAGAATAAATAACACATCCACCATTTCATGAGAAGTGTTCCATATTCCATATTTTAAAAGCTGGAAGCAATACTGGCTGAAATACTGGGGAGGGGGGACGGAGAAGGGACGGAGGGCCAGGCAGCACCAAGTAAGGTAGAGATCAGTGTTACGCAGTTCTGAGATCACGAGTGGCTATGGGTTTGCACAGAGGCACTACCAAATTGGTAATGGTGCCTTGCTGATGCCAAAGTAAAGGAGATGAGCCATGCAGTGGCTGGTGTCTGTGGAGCAACTCAGTGCTTTTTCCAGCACTGAGGCTCACAGTTCTCTGCTATGTGAAGAAGACGAAGTTCCCCGCACCTTGTGGTCATGGGCTTTCTTTCTCTTGCTTATGAAGGAAAATGGGAAACCACCAGAAGACTTGTGCTGGACTGAAATTAGCTTACCTGATGTCTACCTCATGCTCTGTACTGGCCTTTTTTGTTTGGGGAATAGTAGTAATAATGCGCTTGGCTTTCTCGTGCCCACTGCTTTTGAAGATTTATTTAGCTTTATAGCCCAATAACTGCTACCAAAGAGAAAGATAATCATATCTTTGCTCTGGTGCTGGGGCATGCTCTGGCTGTGTTGAGTCACACTTCATCTCCATCTGTGAAGATGCTGCCTACGTACCTCTTTCATCTTAGGACACGACAGATGTAAAACTAGAGGCAGTGTCCCAGCTGCAGGCATAAATTATGCTCTTCTCCCTCTTTTTTACAAATCCAGAGAATACTTCTCTGAAAACTGTTTTGTTGAAAGCAGGCTACGCTGTGATGCCTAAAAGTCTTTCCTCTGCATGTTACAGAATCAAAAGAATGTTTTTGTTTTCAATTTCTGCCTTTCATTTCTGAGTCCTCACTGCAGTTTAGATTGAGTTGACCTATGCTGTAGGAGCCTTACTGCTGTTCCACAAACCTTTCATTTCAGAAGGTGAGACTTATGGGGGCCAAAGTCTACCAGATTAGCAAAGGAATGGATGTCTCAGTTGGACTATTTCTAATCTCATGTTCTCTTTCCTGCAGTGTAAATAGTCTCCATTCTACTGTTGGTTTTGAATTGCTCAACTTCATTTTCTGTTTTAGATTTGTTAATAAAGCCATGGAAATGAAACTGTCTCACAACAGCAAAAGCAAACTCAGTTGTTAAACACAGCTCAGTCTTGATGTCTGTACACCAAATGCACTCAAAGGTTCTTCTAACTTTCCTGGTATGATAACAGCATTCCTAAGCTTTTTCATGGAAGAATGGCCACAGTACATAGTACCTCTTTTCAACAGATTTGGTTTAGTATAGGCCAAAGCTACATGTCCTCATAGATCAAAAACTAGGTCCCTTGATGCCTTTTTCTGGAAAAAAAGGCCAAACAAATCCATCCTTCCTATGAGTGAAAATGATCAAAATGTGAAATGACATGGGCTGGATTGTACAATGAAGATAGCATAAAGCAAAATGGAAAAATAGACATCAGTTAGTTACTGCTTCAATAATCAAATCCTCTTTGGTATCTCTGCAAATCATTTATTCTTTCTGCTGTCAGTTGAATGCCTGTAGGCTTCTCAAGAATCTAAGGTAATCAGTGTACAAAGCAGCGTGCTATTTTGGGTACAGCCCCAGTCCTCCTGTAAAGGCATCTGAAAGTGTTATAAATTGATAGTTATTGGATAGCAGCTGCAGCTGAGTTTAGGATTTAAGGTTTTTTTTTTTACTGTCTCATCTGAAAGCTTAATTGCTTGAAAATCGAAGATTGTTCTGAGAACACTCAGACCTTTTTGTAAGTGGATGCACATATTAGTTCTTGGATCTCTTGCAATTCATAGCTTGCAAAACATCTCAAAAATAAAATCCATGGAAAATGTTACACAACTCCAGGAAAAGGCTTTTACCTTAAGTGCTGCTTTACTCTCCTTATTCCCTCTTGCGGAGTCAAGCTGTTGACACTCAGCATTACTTCTAGCAAAGGAGAAGGCCTGTCATATCATCCTGACTTTTAGTAGCTAAATATTTATATAGACTAGTTAATGTTTAAGAGATCCACATGAATTACTTAAACCTGTGGCCAAAGCCACCGCACTCCTGCAGGGGCACAAAGGGATGATCATGCAGCACCTCAGGCAGTGGTCTGTGGACTCCTGCAAACGGGATGAAAGCAAGTGGAAGCAACTGAGACTTCAGCAGCTCCTGTTGTTGGGTCCACATCAACCTTCTCCACCAGCCTTGCTCTTGGAAACTGCTCGAACCAATCATTTGCAGACAGCTGGGGAACAGTGTATATATCAAACTTTTCTTGCAGGAGAATTTTGAGAAAAAAAAGGAAACCTACTGAGAGATATTGAGAGATTCTGTGGAGAACAGAAACTGCACGGACAAAAAGTTTAAAAAACGAAAAATGACATTCTTCAATTAGATTGGGTTGTAACTTGTTTCCTCTCTAGTTATTCCGAGCTATTTGGCTGACTTCAGTCCTTCTTGACTCTTGAGCTTCATCCTTTCTTTAAAGCACCTCCGAATAATGCCATTAGCAAAAACATTCAAGCCACCATACAAAGCAACAGATGTTCTAAATGCACCAATCGAAAGATGTGTGACTCGTGACTCCCACTGCAGGACTTTTACCATGGAGCAGATGTTGGACTGTTGATAGGTGTCTGTATTTCTAACTGGTAGCATCAAATAGACGTTATCAGCAGTTATCAGATGTTATCAGTCCTTGTTCCTGCACAACCTCTTTCCATCTTCCATATTTGGCTCCATATTTGGAAGATGGAGCCAAATATGCCAGGCACAGCTAAAATGCAAGAAGCAGTAATTTGCCTTTGCTTTCACAAGGAGGTCAGGGTGATCACTAAAACAAAGCTGTCAGTATTCCGAGCAAATTATATACTAAGTACAAAGGTAGCAAAGATTGTTATGGAGCTCAAAGAGTGGCCAAAATTTCTTTCTTTCTGTAATTAATGCTGAGCTAGAGTTTGAAACCTAAATAATTTGTAACTTGTGAATTCATTAAAAGTTTGAACATACAAAAGTATGAACATTTCCTTGGAAACTGTGTGTTGAAAAATTATTCAAAAGACACTTAAGGATGCCCCTACTCTGAATACCTCAAAGCTTTGAAAGTGTGATATAAAGACTTTTGACACTGTTGATGGCTGAAATCCATTGATCAGTATAAGCAAACGTGGGTCTGCTCTGGCCCTCAGGGTCCATAACAATGTGAGGAAGGATACAGCACCTGCAGTTTCACAAAGTTCTGAGAGAAAGCAAAAGTTCTGACAAATATTCACTGTCTGAAGTAGGAACACTCAAATGTAAGCCTGGAAAGAACTCTGGGCAGCCCTCAAATAGAACCTTCTTATCATCCTCTGTCTCTCTAGGCAGATGCACTTACAAGGAGTATCTACAAAAAAAGCCTTGTAGCTGAAGCTATGAAGACCACAGAACCATGGAATGAGTTGGAAAGGAATACAGGAATCACAGAGTCCAACTCCTGGCCCCACATAGCGCCACACAAAAGTCAAACTGTATGTCTGATAGCATTGTCCAAATGCTCCTTGAACTCTGGCAGCTGGGGGCCATGCCCACTGCTCTGGGGAGCCTGTGAAGATGGTGAAGAAGACACAGTGATTAGATAATTTTTAAGTGCCTGGGCTCATATTTACTCAAGTTTCTTCATTTCATGACAAAACTGTAAAATATTTTTAGAAATGAGAAGGAACTTGACATAAAAATACCATCCCAGGCAGGCAGGCAGGCAGGCAGACCCTTCAGCCTTTCTCTTCTCCATCCCTCCACAACCTTTCCTTTCTTACTCCTTCGCTAAGCTCACAGTATTGGCCTTGTATTGTTGGTGGTACCAACACTGATAAATTGTACAATTCTAAATGGTTCAAAGTCCTACACTGTCATTTGTCCCCCTGCCAGTCCTACCACCACACAATAGTATTTCAGCAATGATGGAAAGGCTTAAAGCACTCTGGAAACAGAACACCATAAACACGTGTTCAAATAAACTGATTTAGCATGGAGAGATTTTTTATAAAAAGATAATCACATGATTATGGTGCTTGGTCTGGAGATACGGAGTCCTACATCCCTGCTCTGCCACGTTTCCTCAGCAAGCTTCATTTCAGCATTGCTGTCTCCATTTCCTCACTTACCTCCTGGGGATGCTGGCACTCCCGACACCAGGCACACCAGCATCTACCTTAATGATGGCTCTGCGAGCAGCAATAAACAGGCAGCTCATCTTGCTTTTTAAAAACTGCGTAGGAGGAAAGCAGTCATAGCCTTTCATTACACAGGACTGGAGGGAACGATATTTTTTCTTTTGAGTGTGTTTGTGAATCCTATTGAATTATTTACTTGAGTACTCTGGGCTGAATTTTACAAGTTAATTAGGATACCAGAATGCTCTTAATGCCATGTAATGAAGGTCATTACGAATTGTTATTTCTGATGAACAGGAAGTCAAAACCAAAATTTGAGTCAGCCTCCAAAGCCAAGGCACAAACTTGCTGTAAAGTGCCTTTGAAACACCTGGACTTTCTTGTGGCAGCACTTCCAAGGGCTGCCAGTACTTAGCATTTGGCACGGTGCTTGGTGAAGGCTCTTCCGCTCCTTATGGGTGTCACTGTGAGATCAGACTGTCAGCAGGCCACGCTCGGGGCTGCTGCCTCTTGAAGGCACTGGAGAGCTGCATAGGGTGCGATTCCTATGCTATTACACCTTCTAATGCTCTTGCTGAAGGAAGGATTCTACCAGCTGTGCTCGCTGATGTGCCCAGGCTGTTAATTATTTCCAGGGCTTACCACTGTGCAGTTTGCTGCTCCATGCTCAGGTACGCTGGGGCACAGGTCCCTGTTCAAGCTGCTCTCAGCTGTGCTCTACAGCAGAAACCAGGCAACATGACAGCTCCCAGCCCCTCGCAGGCGCACTGGGGTTAATTACAGCCATTTGTGAAGCTGCCTGCAGGTAACATGGCAGACTGCCCAAACTCGATTAAGAAGAAAAACAAAGGGGTAGTGTTACCTTAGCAGGCACAGAATGAGAACTTGCCTAGTTAGATGATGTAAGCCAATCCCGCCGCCAGATGGGAGGTGAATGAGTTTAGCCGGTGGGGGTTTTTCGGTGGTAGGACCCTCTGTGTCCCTCAGGCCCACTCCCTCTCCAGCAGGGCACACAGAGCAGGATGCCCAGAGCCATGGCCAGGCAGCTGCTGGAGATTCCCAAGGAGGAGACCCTACAGCCTCTGGGCAGCCTGTGCCCAGTGCCTCACTGGCTTCCCATTGCAAAATGTCCTCCAAACAGCTAATCTAAATCTCCCCTCTTTTAGATTAAAACCATCGTCCCTCGTCCAGTCGTTATCTGCGCAAGAAGTCGCTCTGCATCACTTATCCTCCGTGCGCACGCAGTTGCCCATACCTGCCTGCGCCGACGCCCGCTGCCCTCACACGCCCAGAGCACACTGTCCTCTGGGGGCTGCGGAGTTCGCACCCTACCGTGAAACCACACGTAAGACATAGCAAAAATAGCTGGCGTGGTTTGGACAGCAATCTTCTGTCCTGAAAAGCGGCGCCAACGTCGCCGCGACGCCAGCCGCACTCACCGAGCGGCTGCGGGTGGAGAACTTCCCTCAGCGCGGCGCTTCCCACCGGGCAGCGGGATGAGGCGAGGCGAGGCGGGGCGAGGCGGGCCGGGCCGGGCCGGGCCGGGCCGGGCGGCGGTGCGGGAGGAGTGCGCCCTCAGGCGGCAGCGCGGGGCGGGCAGGGGGCGGGCGCGCAGCGCCATTACCGGCGCCCGGCGCGGCTCCTCCCGTTGCGGCGGAGCTCGGCGCAGCTCGGCGCGATGTTGGGGGTGGCGGCGGCGGGGCTGCCCGGCAGGTAGGGCAGCGGCGTTCGCGCGTTGGGTGGGAGCCTGGCTTTGCTGCCCGGCGGTCGGAACAGGGGGTGGTGGGACTGGCGGGCGTTCCTTCGCTCCTATGCTATCCCCGTGCTCTGCTGAGCCCCGGTTGGAGCGTGGGTTTGGAGCCCTTACAGCCTTCTCTCCCGAGGGAGGTTACCGCGTTAAACGCTGCTGGTAAATAGCCCCGGGTGAGCTCCGCGGAGTTTCTCGCGTGTGCCACGGTTGCCTTAAGGGAAAGAGAGGTTAATAGGGATGGCTTATAGAAAGCAAAGTCTGCTGTAATTACTCGGAGCCTCACCCGCTGTAAATGCTTCTCGAGGTGAGCCGTCCCAAATTAAGGCGCTGACACGTGGACGCACGGGGCAGGGCGCGGGCAGCGCCTCGTGCCGAGCCGGCCTCGGCTCCGGCTGCGGTGCGCACACGGCGCGGCTGGGCGGCGCTCCCGGGGAGCTGCTCTGCACGGCCCGGGGCAAGGAGGCAGAAGGGAGAAGGGCTGACTTGATGCCTCTCTCCAGACCCGCGCGGAGGAGCAGCAGACATCTGGCCGGCAAGACTATGCGCACGGTTCCTTACTATTCTTTCAACAACTTTGATGTTGTTTCTTTTGACGGATGCTTGTTGTTCTCCGTGTACTGCCTCTGCGTTTGCTTTTTCATTGCAAAGGACCTGCTGCTGCAACCTGAGTGCCTTTAGAGCAGGGGTGCTACCGCAGGGGCTCGGCTGCGAGGGGTGTGCAGCTTTATAGCTGTCCCCGTGTTGTAGATTGAATCAAAAGCAGCCAGCGTTCGACATCTGAACGTGAGTTGTTGTTGTACGGTGCGTGGGCTGAGAGTGTCTGAGTTGTTGGGGGTATTTTTTTTGTGGGGGGAGCACAGGCTGCATTCTTTGGGCAGCGTTTCTAGCTGTTTGAGCTGAATTCATCTTGGTGTGCTATTGCCAGAATACGTTCCTTATGGAATTCAGAAGAAAACATTAGCTTGCAGTTTAGTGTCTTTTATTCTCTTAAGCGTTTGTAGTTTCCTCATGGAAACTAAGTTTTTCTTTGTAGTGATAAATGTTCATTATTTTACTGCCTGCTTGCCTACAAAGCAAGCTCCTCTTTATTCACAGAATAATTGTATTGAGAAACTGGTGTAGACTCTTTGGATATCCAGCTCTCGTTCATGTGAAGCTCACACCTATGAGTGCTCTGTAGTGCTGCTGGCTTTGGCAGGCATTGGTGAGGGAGATGAGAAGCAGTAGGTGATACTGGAGTTGAACCTCAGCTGTAACCCAGCGGTTTTGTTCTTAGAATGGGCTCCAGACAGGAGAACCGATAATGGCCCATAATGCGCGGAGCATCACTTGCATAGTTAACAAATTCTTTTTCGAGAGACAATAAAATATTTACTACCAAAGCACTTAAGGCAAGCTTTTCAGCTCTTGCAATTGTGGTTTTGCAGTAAGTGTGTTAGGCTCGGCATCCGCATTCATCTGTGTTCTGTTTGCCCCAAATCCTTGCTGAAAGGCTTCTCCATCTATACTTTGGTGCAGCCTTTTACTTCTTCCAGTTGTGGGGACGTAGTTGTAGTGATCTGTGCTAAAAGCAGCTTGCCAGTTGGTGGGAAAGGTACTTGCATGGAGTTTTTCTGTGACAGCAGGTGCTGATGACAAGGAAAATGAGAACGACAGTTGTGTTTTGACAGCTGAAGTCACGCATTGTCTGAGCCCTTCATAGCATGTATTAGGCAGCGTCTGTCTTTGTCATTGCAGCGATGTGCTGCAGAGCTCATTGCCTATATGGCTGGTGCACAAGCTCTGGTGTTGAGGCGGAAACAACGCTTTGAAAGAATGAAAGAAAGCTGGGAATGTCCTAATTCAACTTGACAATTGGAGAAAGCAGAGCAGGAGACTGTGCCCCTGAGGGAAATACTTTTCTGCAAATTAGGACACTCCTTTGCAATTACTTCAGTGCTTCCCCTTCCTGAAGTGTCAAAATCTTTCTGGAAATGCCTACTTAGTTCTT
Source organism: Tetrao urogallus (assembly GCF_951394365.1). Lineage (NCBI taxonomy): Eukaryota > Metazoa > Chordata > Aves > Galliformes > Phasianidae > Tetrao > Tetrao urogallus. Next base: position 59,399,785 of record NC_136813.1, on the reverse strand, counting down.
TTAAATAGATAGAAAGAAAAAAGGAAGTCAAGGCACTGCCATTTGCTTGGCTGGTTTTGTGTGCCTCAACAACCCTTCGTGTGGGACAGCTAAATGAATTTCTCTCTGGGCGTGAAGACCATCAGCAAATCCTAAAACTGATGGTCTGTCCAGGGGCGAGCTCTCTGTGAGCCATGTGGACCTCCTGTCCACATCTGAAACTGCCTTCCTGCTGCACTGGGAAGTATGGTCTGGAGCACCTCTCCTACAATGCATGTGTTGTTACCCAGGATGAGGCCTTATGCTCTGCATTTTTCATGTTAATTGCTGTTCCTTACATTGTAGGTGATTTCTAGCTCTTAGCATTTTTTTCTATCACTTCCTAGCTCGTTTAAAAAAACAAAAAACAAAAAACAAAAAACATACTATCCAGTTCTGAAATATCTAATAAGGAAGTGAATCCTACATCAGCCCCACTACATTTAGAATTGTTTCAACCCTTGCTTGTATTAAATAGTTTGAGGAAGTGAGCAGCACACACGTGTAGGTGGACTTCTGATTGACCGAAACCTAAACTGGTGGGAATAGTTTAGTTAAAGCCTTGGGATTTATTACTCATGTCATGGGTGGGGAGTTGTTGTGGCTAACTGGGGAAACTAAGACCGTGTAATGACTTTATGAAGGTTTCTTGGGTGGTCTGAGCAGTCAGGGGAAGCAGTTGTGCTTAGAATTGAAAGGGTTTTCTGTACTAATGCATTGTTTTACTGTGGTTTAGGGGCACTGGGAAAGGCTGCGGCAAAGCAGCGGAGTAACACCAGGAAATAATTGGGAGGCAACAGCGTGCCTGGGTGGCTCCAGTCCAGGTCCCATGCAGGCACTTAGCAGCTGTGGGGCTAGTATGGGGGAAGAAGTCTGCATCCTGCACATAGCAAGGGGGTTGAAACTAGATGATTGTTGTGGCCTTTTTCAACCCAGGCCGTTCTGTGATCCAGAGATGGCCTCAGATGTGCTCTGAGGAGCGGGCAGGGCTGTAGGCCCTCCCCATCCTTGTCATACTTGTCCACTGGCTCGGGAAGGCATGGCAAGGACTGCATGCAGCCCAGCAGGCTCAGGACTGAATCAGCAGAGCAGGATCTGCTGCAGGAAGCAATCTAGCATGAGAAATGCTTCCAAACGGGAGCGTGTTTCTGCTCACAGATGGAAACCACCCGCTTCTGAACTTCTGTGTCGGTAGCAGAGGAGCATTTTGTGGCTTGGGAGACAGACACATGTGCTAGATTAAATCCCTTGTTTTTGCCAGGTTCTGCTGGTAAGCGGGGTGAGGCTCTGTCTGTGGTTAACTGCTTCCCAGCCCCAGGCCTGCCAGGCTCTGAGGAGCTGGACACGTCGTCCTGAGGTAGGCCAGGGCCATGCTCCCATGGAGGCAGTTACATGGGAGCTGGTGCAGCTGGAATCTGATGGCTAGACAGAGGAGTAGGTAGCACATATTCATAGAAACACAGAATGGCTTGGATGGGACCTTAAAGATCATATAATTCCACCCCCCTGCCATGGGCAGGGCTGCCCCCCCCCAGCTCAGGCTGCTCAGGGTCCCATCCTACCTGGCCTTGAGCGCCTACAGGGATGGGGCACCACAGCTTCTCTGGGCTGCTGTGCCAGCGCCTCACTGCCCTCTGAATAAAGAATTTCTGCCTAACATCTTATCAAAATCTCCCATCTTTTAGTTTAAAACCATTCCCTCTTGTCCTATCGCTGTCTGCCAATGTAGTAAGTTGATCTCTATACGCTCCCTTTAGAAACTGAAAGGCTGATGTGACATTTCCCTGGAACCTTCTCTTTTCCAAGCTAAGCAAGCCCAACTCCTCCAACTTTTCTTCATATGAGAGATGCTCCAGCTCTCTGATCACCCTCCAGCCCTCCTTTGGATCCACTCCAACAGATCCACATCTTTCTTGTGTTGAGGGCCCCAGAGCTGGATGCACTGCTGCGAGTGGAGTAGATTGAAATCCAGGTTGGTTTGATCTGGATTGATTCCTTGATTTTTGTGACTAATGGTGATGCTGGGGCGAATAGGAGATATTCGGGAAAAAAGGAATGTGGTTGTATCTCAAGTGGGGCATGTCTGCAGCACTTTTATATACACACACACACACACACACCAGTGTTTTCGTGCCTCCTGTCCTTCCTTTTGTGAGTGTGTGCAGTTGCAAGAGAGAGGCAATACTCTGGTCGTATTAAAAAGAAATCAAAGGATATAATTTTAAAGCTGCTGTTACTGAGAAAAAGCTGACTTCCGAAATCTTAGTTCCTTCATTCTCATTTTTTCTTTTTTGTTAGCCAGCCTCAGGAAATGAGAACATTCTTTTGGTTTTCTATGGCTGAGTCATATGATATATATATATCTCCATATATAAAAAATAATATGTTCAAACATCTGGAGATGTTCACTTCAGAGGTATTTGTTTTGTGTTATGTTCTCTCAGCTTTAAATGTTCGTACGTAGTTGAATGTTTCCAGAGTTTCCAGTATTTCTTTGGCTACAAGAATATGGATATTGCTGTCAGAAAAGCCTAGGGAAATATGCTGATAATTTAGGAAACTTACAAACAAGTGGAAGTAAAGCCTTTAAAGGCCTTTTTTTTTTTTTGCCCTCTCAAAAATGTAACTATCGAAGTGAATGTTTAATGTCAGCTGCATCCAAATTTTGTAGCTCTTTGATATCTGCCAAGTATATTTAAAAAAAAAAAAAAAGGTGTAAGAAAATACCAGTAGCTATTTTCCAGCTTTTAAAAATAAATAAATAAATGGTTTTAAAAGGAAGGAAGTAATTAAAAGCCCATTATACCCATCTGTGCTGTGCTGTGGTGTGAGCTGACCCTCACTTGGCCTCTGCTGCACTGCGAGTGGGCGGTGGGCTCTCAGCTCTGGCCTCTTACTGGGGTCAGGCAGGGATCGTGAGATTGGATGTCTTTTATTATTCTTTTTTGAAACCATTTAATTTAACCCAAGGCCAAATGTTTAAATTTGGAGGAGCGAATAAGGAGAATAAAGAAGGTTTCCACCCTTGGTGGTTGAGTGTAGCTGTGGTGGGAAAGCAGCGAGGGAGGATGCTGCTGGTGGCGCATTCAGCAAACACTGGTGGAGGGGTAAAAAAGCAGGAGAAGCCATAGCATGCTCAAGTTGATGGTTCCAATAAGGAACCTGTTGCTGATTAAGTGTTTTGATTAAACCCTGGTTTCCTGTAGGTTTCTTTCATCTTTTATTGTCAGTGGATTATAGTGGACTTTAAAAAAAATAACAATCAAGTCTTTTTTTTTTTTTTTTTTATTATTGAAACGGTTGCGTAAATATGATCCTTGGGGTATGTGTTATTTAGAAAAGTACATATCTTCCTGGAAAAAAAAAAAAAACCAACAAAAAACCAGCCCTACCTCCTTTTACCCCTTCAACATGCTTGTTTGCCATCACGTATCAAAGAAGTGCGATTTCTATAATTATATCAAAGAATAGAGGCTTATTGTTAATTGTTTAAAATAATCTGAGGGCCTGTGAAGCTTGTTCTTTTGGCTGATTTCCTGGTCATTGGGACACTGAAGAACTCTTTCAGGTTTCTCAGGAAAAAAATAACTCCTGGAGCCAAGACAGTCCCTGCGGTAACTTACAGACTTGTAGCCCTGGAATGAATTCTCTGTTGTCATCTCTACCAGCTATGATTTTTCTTTTTCAGAGAAAAGCCTCCCATTTCCCACCCTGCATCCAGATCCTCTGGTGTCATTCACCATTAAATTATGTCACTGAGCCCCATTTGATGCCATGCTGGGTTAGGAGGAAGTTTTTCACACAGGGGGCGGTGACACACTGGAACAGGTTGCCCAAGGAGGCTGTGGATGCCCCATCCCTGGAGGCATTCAAGGCCAGGCTGGATGTGGCTCTGGGCAGCCTGGTGACCCTGCACATAGCAGGGGGGTTGAAATTAGATGATCATTGAGGTCCTTTTCAACCCAGGCCATTCTGTGATTCTATGAATTTGGCATTCTGAGGCAGTAGCACCAAGCTGCTGGTTTGCCAGGCTGGGACAAGGGTCTGAAGCATAGATGTGATTGCAGGCTCTTGTTTGTGGGACAGCTTTGCGATTAGGAGAACCAACAGAGGAGCAACAGTGGCTCCTTTTTTCCCAGCAGGAAGCCCAGCCTGCATTAAATTTGTTGACATTCAGGAGATTTAGCGCTGCTCATGATGCCTTTTGTGTAAGTTTCAGCATGAGCAGATTCTCGAGATAGTCATAACTGTGAAATGAGGGTTGTTTTTTTTTTTTTTTTTTTTTTTTTTTTTTGTCATCCGGTGTAAAATTATGTAGCTATTACAGATTTTTATAACATAGCTTTGCAGTGGTTTGATTTGTATGGTGGAGTTTGTGTGAAGTCTGGAAGCACACAGGTAAAAGTACAGAATCACTATCACTGCCACACTTGTACAAAAATAAATGCCAGACTCAGCAGAAGGAGAATAATGGGAAAGATGCTAGGTTGTAAGTGGTAGCGTGCCCAGCAGAGCTTGCTGCTGCCATTGTAGTAATCATTTGGCAGTGTCAAAATAATGGCAGTGTCATGATGCAAAAATACAGGCTCATCTAGATTAGTGATCTTGAAGGTCTTCGCCAAAAGCAACCATCAGCCTGACCTGCTGAGTCCCACTATTAAAACGGGGCCTTTAGTGCCATGTCCACACGTCTCTTACTTATCTCCAGGAATGGGGACTCTGCCACTTCCCTGGGCAGCCCTTCCAATGCTTGACCATTCTCTCCATTAAGAAATTCTTCCTGGTATCCAATCTAAACCTCCCCTTGTGCAATTTGAAGGTGTTTCCTCATGTCCTATCACCTGTCATGTGAGGTAAGAAACAGACAGCCAAAATGAGCTCTGTCCTACAAGAGGAAGACCCTTGCCAGTGAACGCTGCTTCTGGCATCACACCTGGATAGATGTGAAGGATGCTGATGGTACTCTTGTCAAGTGAATGATTTTTCTCTTGTACATTGAGTCATACACCTTGGTTGGTTCAAGTTACAAATATTTACCAGTTCTACCCACCATGGGATGAGAATAAAATGAAAAATGCCCGAGTCCAAATTTTCCAACACATCTTGAATCTCTTTTAGCACAAATGTTTGCAGAATGAGCTGGATTGTAGTTGCAGATCACGAGATATTCCAGCAAACTTTGAAAAAATATGTTTTCTGCTCTGTACGTGTGGCTTAAGTAATGATGCTCTTGTCACTGGCCATCAGGGTGCAGGAGAGACAAGGTTTACCTGAATTAGAAGGGGATTCATAATTTGACACACTAAAAACACATTATTCTGCATACCATGCAAATATCCGAAGTTCATTCAAAGTTCGTGCTGGATCTAAATTGGAACTCGCAGAAAATATTTGTGCTATCAGTATGTAATAGTTCAGACTGTAACACTGAATGCTTCCTTAGTGCTTGAGTGGAAATGTTGCAAAGACATTAACATAATCACATTGACTTAAAACTTTCTTTCATTTAATTTTTTCCTTATGATATTCCTAGAGATCAGGGAGGGCAAGTAGTTCATAATATTTGTCTCAAAGCAATATTGATAATATTTTAAAGAATAATTTTCTTAAAGCAATTTCTAAAAAAAAATTACAGAAATGACTTATTTTGGGTCTGCAAATTCGTAACCAGTTGGAATAAAACTAAATAAAAAATGACTGGATCTGTTTATTTAGCCTGAGCACTGTAGAGTCGTGATCACACACAGCACTTGAGTTAAATTCTCCAGCTCAGTCAAGTCATGAGCTTACGTTTTCATTTCCTTGGAGCCCAGGGTTCAAGTGCCTGGAGCTGGCACGCTGTGTTGCTTGAGTGACAGCGTCTGGAGTCTCTTGGGGTCTGTGACTTGCACAAGCATTAAGCTGCATCTGTGTTACTGTCTTGTCTTTGTAAGGTTTCCTACAAAATATATATATCTCAGCATAGGAGACATTTAAACCAAACAAGTAAAAAATTGCAGGAGAAAAAACAGACTTTGGAGTGATTCTGCTGTAAGTTAGTCCATAACTTTGTGTACAAGCAGCTATTGCAGTAGGATATTGTCTCCAAAATATTCCTTGCAATTTTCTGCTTAGGTATATAAATAAAGTATCATATATAAATATGTCAATATGTAAAGTGTAACTGTTGGCATTTTTCTCCTAATGTTGGAGACCTGGTGGGGTTGCTGGGACCATAGCAGAACCCCACAGCATTGCAGCCCTGAGCTGGGGCTCCTCGGTAAGTAACAGCAGTTCCAGCCCTGATCTCCAGAAGATCCCAGTAGGCATATCCCAGTGGGATCAGCACTGTTTGCTCTGTATGATGGCAGAAGGGAGGTGAAAAACACTAACAGCATTTGGGGATACCCATGTGTCAGGCAGTGGTCAGGAGATGCAGATACAGGCGCTGTCCTGGGGACCTTGCTGTGTGGTGATACCATGTTTGTTGTCTTTTCTCAAAAGCTCCATTCCATATTTTTTTTTTTCTTATATGCCTCATTCTCTTAAATTCTTTATCATGTCAGTGCTAGAATTAGGCTATTTAATTTTCTAATGGCTCGAGTATATCCTGTTGTTTTGCTTCTGTAAATATGCATCTTCTATGCTTACAAATGCATGCTTTTACAGGGGACATCTTCAATGCTTCATCAGTCTGAACCTCAACTCTGGCTTGTTCTTCCTCTTTGCTTACAGCCCCACTACTAACTGATCTCACCAATAGCAAACATATAGGGAGTGGAGGAAACTGACGGTAAAGGCAGAAATTTGTTAGCTTATTCATTAGCTTTAAAGAGCCAAGCTGAGGTCATCTCCAGGTAACTGGCCAACATGCTGCAGCTTGCTTCCTGAGTTCTTTCTTTATGGAGTCTCATTCTACATCACCCCCTGGCTGTATCTTAGGAAGGTTAGACCAAGAACCCAGGGAGAGTAAAGACTAAATGGCCCCACGTTTTTCCAGGAATACCAGAGTTTTCTAAGAACACAGAAGGGATTTCTGTAAGGAAGGAAATGAGTCCATTTCTCAAAATTAAGATCAGAGCAGTGCTGTTCAAAAGAGTTTGCATTTCTTTGTCAATAGAGCCAAACCACCAAAAGATGCATTTAGCATCTTTTTAAATAAAGCAGCTTTTTGTAGAGGGATTTTAAAACATGGGGGTTCCTTCTTTTCTCCTGTTTCAGAACACGTGAGGAACAAATGCCTCCAAACCCCCCTTTTCCTGCCCTTTTCTTACTCTAAAGATGTCAGTTTTGTCTTCTCTGCCTCTTTTATCTGGAATATTTGGACCATACTTGTTGGGAATGGATCTAGATTTGTCCTGGTACCAAACCATCTAGGAACACACCTTAAGGTTTTACTGTGTCATTCCTTTTGCTGTTGCTGTGTTCATAGTGATTAAGTAAGATGAGAGTTAGTAGCCCAGGCAGGATGTGCATTTCCAATGGTGAAAATAAACTCCAGCAAAAAAAAAAAAAAAAAAAAAAAAAAAAAAAAAAAAAAAAAAAAAAAAAAAAAAAAGAGTTTTGATGAAAATAGTTGTTCAAATCTTTTTGCCAGCTTCTATTAAAAAAAAAAAAAAAAAAAAAAAAAGTTGCAGTTATTTCCCATTAGAAACGTAATTTTTTTTCCCCTTACTCAGAATCAATTTCACCTGAAACCCTTGAAAACAAGGTGTATTGTTAATTTGTGTGTACATAGATCAGGGGAATTTTATGGCAGTTCCTCAGAACTGTATGCACACAAATAGAGAAGCCTGCACCAATTTAAGATAATATTTGATTATCTTCTGAGTGTCTTAGGAACATGTGTTTAATCACTTGTTGTTTAATGTTTCTGATAAGGTGCAAGTGCAGGAGGTGGTTAACTGATTCCCTGCTGGTGGATTGCAGCGAGGTGCTTCCAACTCTCACTGAAGCCAACTGAAAATTTCCTCTGTTAGGTGATATTTTCCTTAGACGTGAGGACATAAGGGTCCCTAAATGACCAAATGAGACAAAACACTTGCTATAGTGATGAAGCTCTCCCTGTTTTGAGTCGGTGTTGTCAGGATGGTGCATTAAGATTGGTCTTGTAGCAGTTACGGCTCAGGAAGTTAATTTCCTAATCTGTTCTTTCTTGTGTTTGAAGAAGAGCAGCTGCTTATGGGATAAGTGGGTGCAGCATGTTTGCCTATTGCAGTGCCCATTGATAAATGCCTTCAGTTGAAGATGTGTAGGTTGGATTTTATACCTGGTATAGTCTATCCACTATTATTTTTGTCTCTGTAACTAGTAGGGTCATTTTAGCTTTTTCATGTAAAAGATCTAAATTTCATTAAAATGTAGTTGTTATCTGACCTCACAGCTTCCCTTATGCCATTTTTAAACAGATGGGCATCGCCCTGTTGCTACCATCGTTGAGCTCACATAGCTCAGCAAGCTGTCATGCAGATTTACATGCAAGGAAGAAAACAAAAGTCCAGACCCGCAGGCTGCAAGGAGCGAGCCTGTGCAGGTCTGCTTGTGCTGGAGCCCAGCTCCTGGCTGGTGGGCTGGTTCAAGCCTCATCCAATGGGTATGAAGTAGCTGGGGGGAATCAAGCCAGCGTAGGGCTGTCAGTATGCCCAGCCAAAGGCATCATTCTACTTACATCAACATGCAAGAGCATAGGCTTGGCCAAGGTGATTTTAATCTCCCTGTGTCCTCATAACAGCAGGGCTCTGCGGCATCTGCAGCAGAGCAGGTAGAGAAAGAAGGAAGGTAAGGCTAATAATAGTTAAGTCTGTCACCATGGTTTCAAGGTGTCTGGCTTATTTGAACTGCTTGCTCAACATTTTTCCTGCTACTCCTCATTATAACAGTGCTTTTTCAGTGACAGTAGGAGCAGCATGTTAGGATTGATATGGTAAAAATACGATTCTTTATCTTCCCCCTGTCTCTCGTGGACCTGATTTTATTCTGTAATGGTTTGTCCGTTCAGTTGCTGCTATTTTAGTCTGCGTGTGTTGTGTTGCATTTGTGATCCTAATTCAGTTAGGTAGGGCTGCTGATTTCTGCTGCATCCAGGCTACTTTGAGCCACTTGTTGACTTCTTCTTTTTAAATACACCTGTGGCAGCCAGCTGCTGGGGATGCTTGCAAGTCAGTGTGAGGACAGAACTGGGTTGGTCCATCCTGGTCTCTGCCCTCAGCCTGTCCATGAAACAGTAGCTGTCAAGTGGCAGGAGGAGAAAAAAGCAAAAGCATCGTGAACAGTTTCAAGTCCACACGTTACTCCTGGTTTCACCAGCATGGCTGGTCAGGGGTTGAGTTGAGGGATGCAAAAGAGGGATGCAAGCGGGGTCTCACTTGGCTTCTCCCTAGGTGCTCCAGAAGATAGCAGGACAACTGATCACAGAAAACTGGTGCCTACTAAAGAGCATTAGAAGCTTGTTTTTGATCCAGGAGTTGGAAAAAAAATGCCCAGAAAATGCTTAGCTTCATCTGTATTACAACTTAGCTGTTCTCTAAATCATTTTTTGAGAGGTGGTTATAATGGTAATGATCTCCAAGGGGTCATCCAGCTGGGGATCCAGACTGCTACATTTCTAGAGTATGTTGGGTATAGTCTTGAGATTTCAAATGTTTCCATAAGAGTACAGGCTAGCATTTTTAGATACGTTTTGTTGGGCAGATTTGTTGGATAGATTGCATTTATGCTATAAGCAGCTATAATTCTTATCCTAGTTACTTTCTGAAAGAAAAACTGCTGGGAATGCTCAGGAACACACCTTATGGGTAAGGTAAATGTAGCTTGGAGCTGGGTTTATGCCTGTGTATGATGCTGCTTCATGGGATGAATGTGACCAGGCGCAAGGTTGGTGACATCTCTGTAGAACTGGGCAGAGTTTCTGGAGTTTATGCCAGCTTTGGCAAGTTCATAATAACTAAATATTAGTAGATTCCATACCAGGACAGGTATTGGCAGGAGCCAGCATTTAGAATATGCATAGATGGATGGATGGATAGATAGATGGATAGATAGATCTGTCTGGTTATCTATATTTATCTATCTATATAAATCTTGGTAGGAGGGTTTATACTGGGTTGTTTCTCAGCATCACACTGGTCCAGCTGGAGAAGCTGTGAAATGTGCTTTGCATAAACTATGCCTCTGAACCATGGTTTCAAGGACAGTAACTTGCTGAAGGTCAGAGAGCAGAGCTGGGAATGGTATACAGACTTCATTTTGTATTTATTTTTTGCTGTTTGGGAAAGAGAGCTTAAAAGCAAACAAATGCAAGCAGCAAACAAAGGAAGCCTTGCATTGCCAAATATCTTGCTTATAAGAACATCATCAATGATATTCTCTTGAACTGGCATCAGTCTCCTGCTCTGGGGGGAAAAGAGTCCTTTGTTGTTCTTTAATGGTGTCTCTTTTTCAAATCCTTTTTGTTTTTGTTTTTTACAACCCTCAGTTATAATTTGCTTGGACTGATTGTTCCGTATTTGTGAAGGTGCCTTTGAACTCTCTGACATATATTAACGTTGGCCTGATTATAAAGCATCCTTAAGTAGAGGATGTTTTTCTGAATCAAGAAATACATCATGTTCCCCTGGCCTTCCATTCGTAGGGTGAAGGCAGTCTCACGCAATGCAGGTGGTGATATTTATGCCTCCCTTTGGGTAGGATTGCGCTATTTGGCATGGCTGACCTATACACATTCCTTAGGATTTTATTAAAAATATGCATTTCTATTGTACTTTATCCAAGTACAAATAATGTACTAATGAAGGTCTCTATAGCTGAAAGGAATTCAGCTGGAAATCCTGTGGTTGATCTGACCACAAGGAAAGTTTTATTTTCATTTCTCTTTCTTCCCTTTTGTATCTTGCTTCCAGTATCTAATTGTTGCTCCATTGTTCTTGGCACTGATGGTTAAAGCTGAGGGCTCATTTACAGTGGTGTTGTTATTATTGACATCTTTTTTTCATCAATAAGCTAAAAGGCAGGACCAGAATTTAAGGAAACTTTGGGCCACTTTGAGTGTGTTCTTAATGGAAATCAGATGCAACGTCAAGTTTTAGGAACAGGCTAATTTAAGATCTCCAAGCTTTTCTTCAGTAGCAATTCCAAGGAACAGAAAGCACAGAATCCCATTTCTGAACTGCTGTGCACATGAAGCTGTTTTCCTTCATCTCAGCAGCAGTACAGATGTTTTCCCTCAACTGACGTTTTGAAGGAACTACCATGGGTTTTGCTTCCATCTCTCTTCTTTCATGTGATAACAGAGTTTATCATTTTGTCTGGCTGTATCACTGTCTGGGATTCACTTACTGCTATTCCTATGCTTTCTTTTCAAGCATTCACTGCTAACTATTAATAAATCTAGAACATACTACAACTTGGTGGAGTGCTGTGTTTTCCAATATGAAATTTCACTGTTCTCCTTTGTGGGCAGTGGCTGGCTATTGCCTTTTAACTTCCTTCCACTCTCAACTGCCTCAATTCTTTCCCTTGTGCACCAGCTTTTTCTATCCGGACTGGCCCTGTTCATTGCCATCCTTGTCTCCCCTCATGCAAATCCCACCTGAACCATTTTGTCTGCAATGACAGCAAGAAGTTTAAGTAACTTAAAATTGCTCAGAGGAGCAGCCATAGGCTCAGCATGAAGCATTAAGATCTGAAATAAATTAGAGTAGATGCCAGACAGCATATCTTTTGTTTTATTCTTTTTTTCATCATTCTGTTCACTTTTAGCACTTAGGATGGAAAGTGTCTTCTTGCATTTATCACTGCCCAATGTCTTGTGAAGCTCTTATCTAAAGTAAAACTACTTAGAAATGTCTCCGATGCCTGATTGCAGTAAAAGCTGACATGGCTGTCATTGCTGCAGGCTGTCCTTCCCTAGCACCTCAGGCTGATGGGGGACATTTTCCCTTCCCCTTTTTTTAGGTTCTTAATCGGTTGAAATTGCCCAGAGAAGCTGTGTTTGTCCCGTCTCTGGACATATTCAAGGCCAGATTGGAGGCCTTGGGCAACCTGGTCTAGTAGGAATGTTCCTGCCCAAGCCAGGGGTGTTGGAACTTGGATGTGCCATAGGTTTCCTTCCAGCCAAGCTATTTTGTGATTTCTCCACCTTCCTCCTGGTCACCACTGCCCATGCATCATGAACTGCAGCACTGGGAGTGGAGCCACCAAGCCAGGCGGTGCCAACACTGAGACATGCATGGGGCAAGACTGAAGGCTGTAGCTGCTGCATGGGGGGTCCCACAGCTAAGCTCCCTTCATCCAGCACTGTGTTGAGACTTTTGTGGGTTTTTTTATTAAAAACTTCCTCCACTTTTTTTTTTTTTTTTTTTTTTTCCCCTCTAACATTGAGGGAAGCCAAATTGTTTTTCCATGTGTGGTTTCAGATGAAAATGCTTTTCTTCCTCTTTTTCTTTCTGTCAGAAGAACTAGTGGAAAAATTGTTGAGTATCATTCAAAAATGTTTTTTTTTTCCCCTAGGCTTTGCTCTTTACGTTGGACTGATGCCTCCTTTTTCAGTAGCAGATCAGAGCTACCGAAAAATGGGAGGGAGCCTACAAACAGGAGGGGAGTCAACTCTATGGAAGGGTAGATAACAGCAGGACAAGGGGAAATGGTTTGAAGTTGAGGGAGGGAAGATTTAGGTTGGATGTCAGGGGGAAGTTCTTTACAGAGAGAGTGGTGAGGTGCTGGAACAGGCTGCCCAGAGAGGTTGTGGATGATTCCTCCCTAGTGGTGTTCAGGGCCAGATTGGATGGGGCCCTGGGCAGCCTGGTCTAGTGCTAAATGGGGAGGTTGGTGGCCCTGCCTGTGACAGGGGGGTTGGAGATCCATGATCCTTGAGGTCCCTTCCAATCTTGGCCATTCTGTGTATGTGTGAAAAAGGCATCTGCTAGACAGGCAGTGTTCATTTTTAGAAATTAACATAGTACTCTTTTCATATTTACTGAAAGGGAAGCACCTTATGCATAAACACAGGATCGGTGGTTGCAAATTCTGTCATGATCTAGAAATGGTAATAAAATACAGGCACATTTAGCTGGCACTTATTTGCCATCCCGAAAGAATTTTGTTATGCTATGTATTTGAGACGACTTGGCATGCTTGCAGCTCTTTATTACTTAACCTTTCATTGGAATACGTTACACACAAAATTAACGTTCACTTTTTATTATGTGCAACATCTGTGGATTTTGGTGTCTTCTGTAAACTCTTATTTTCAAATAAGAGTGAAAGAAGTACATCAGGGATTTTCTGGAGTCTGAATAGTTGCAATATTTTCAGATAATTTGTTTGTAAATGTTGAGTATTTATGGGACTCTCAGTTAAAGCAGTTCTTTTCTTAGGGCTTATGTATTCTTGATTTGTTCCTATCCTTATTATAAATATGTAATACATTATAAGGGAATCAATTAAAGAAAAAAAAAAGTAATTCTAGGATGAGTTCTTGTACAGCCCTTCCACATTTGCCCTATTTTTCACACATGCACAGATTAAGCAAATGACCTCACACCTTACCTCATATTGCAGGAAAAGTTAATGTTTACGTGCTGTTCAGAGTACCTGACACGCATCTGAACTTCATGACTGGCTGTTTTATGGCAATAAAAGTAAATGGAAGAAAAAGCTGGAATGTCTGTCATCAGAGGAAGTACAAATGATGTAGTTAAAAACCACCGTGGATTAGCCCTGAATTTAGATGTTTGTTTCTAACCACTTGTTAGCGGTACACCATTACAGTAATGCTTTATCTGAACGGGATCGTTCATATGCGTAAGACACGTTTAAGATCCCTGCGAATGCTCCTTTTTCATTTTCTTTCCGGAAGGGTATGTGGCTGGATAGTCATTTAAAACTGCTTTTAAAAGGAAAAAAATAAAAAATAAAAATACCACACCCTGTTATTCTAAAGAAGTCTTGTGCTGTTTTTCTTTTGGTTGTGTTTCTCTTTCTTTTCCTGATTCCTTTTCCTGGAGTATTTTATGGTGGTACTGGCATAGAAATTTGTGTTGTGGGCTGGTCCCAGGAACAGATGCCAATTGATCTATCCACATGCATATTTAATGAAAGGTGAGTGGTACCGAAGTGGTGGAATTGCAGGTTGGTGAAACTTGAGGTGATCCTCACTTCAGTTCCTGCCAAGAAAAGCAGGCCGCTGGGAGCAGCTATTTTTGGGGGTGGATTTTGGGGAAGTCTGGGAGAAATACAACAGGGAATGGGGAGCATGTAGAGACATGATCTTCCATTACCCAGCTCTTTTTTCCTCTCCTGTCTCTTTCATAATTTGTCTGTAAATCTTTTCAGCTGGCCTCGGGTGGAAGCTGCTGGGTCTTACCAGTTGTCTGCTTATTGTCGGTAGGCTCTTGTCACATAGCAGCCCTTCACAGGTTCATAGAATGGCTTGGGCTGGAAGGGACCTCAAGGATCATCAAGCTCCAACCCCCACTGTCCTCATGTTGTTGAGCACAGATGTCTCCAAGTGGAGTGCAGAACAATGTGTTGAGGTGTGGGGAGAGTAGAACTTCAGTACTGCATGTACTTGAACTTCAGAACTTCAGTAATGCATATGAATTATTTATAAATAAATAGGCACGTATTGGGGGCAGGATGTGTGCTCAGTATGTTTTGTTATAGGGGGTACGTGATGAAAATAGTTTCATTATAGACCACTGCTGCAGCATAGGTAAGCGTGCTCTTTTTCCTCTTTATTTGCTACCTGATGATGGCTCTGCTAAAATCAGCCCTCTGCAAACGCAGCCTTGCCCCAGCTTGCAGATGCTGGCTAACGTAATTAATCCCACAGGTAATTCGGCTGAATCCCACCCCTTCTCCAGCAGAAGACGTGTCGCAATAGCACGGGTCTGACTAAAGGAAAAATAAGTGTGTTTCCAGCCTGTCCATTCATTGCCATTATTTTCAATGCGTTCACGTGACTTTTTTTTTTCTTTTTTTTTTTTTTCCCCTTTGAATGGAGGATGGTGGTTTCCCAGCTTAGACAAAAGCTCGTATCGGCCTTTTTCCTTCCCTAAACAAGCGAAGCGTGCGGGTTGCGGCGCCCGGCCCAGGAGCGCTGCTGGAGGAAGCGCTGTAGGCGGAGGGGCTGCAGCCGGATGCCCACAGAAAGGCCGCGGGGCGGGAAGGCCGGTAGCTGCAGCGCGGGCTCCCGGAGCGCAGGCCCGGCGGGGCTGTGCAGGGCGGGAGCGGTTGTCCCCGCCCGGCCGCGCCTCGGAGTTCGAATTCCAATGCCCGCTCCTTCGCTGTTTGAAAAATGCTGCTCAAAAAAAAAAAAAAAAAAAAAAAAAAAAAAAAAAATTCTTAGAGTGGTTTAAGAAATGAATGTGCCGGATGTCCCCTGCCCAGCTGTATGCCTGCCCAGCGCTTTGAGAGCCGCGTTGTGAATACCAGCCCTGCTGGCAGCCGAGCTGCGAACTCAGCGGAGGTCGGACCTTATCGCTAAATGAGTGCTTTGCTCCCATGTCCAAGCCTTGCAGCCCATCCCCCTCGCTCCAGTTCAGCTGGTGTGAATTTTTCCTTTCTTTAACTCATGCTGGAGTTTTGACCCAGACGTGGTGCTGCCCCTGCTCTAAGTTCCCAGGCTGCAAGCTGAGCCCCACAGCATTTCCCAAGCTTACAGGAGTGCTTGGGGAAAATTAATTTAAGAACCGTGAAATGCTCAAACATGAGAGTCAGGACTGCGCTTATTAGAGGGAAACGGACAGTGGAGGATGTGATGCACAGTGTCATAGAATCGTTAAGGTTAAAAAAGACTTCTAAGATCATCTAGGCCAGCCATCAGCCCATCCTCACCATACCATCTACCACATCCCTCAGTGCCACACCTGTACGTTTATGAACACCTCCAGGGACAGTCACTCCACCGCCTCCCTGGGCAGCCTCTGCCACTGCATCACCACCTTTCTGAGAAGACGTTTTTCCTAATATCCAACCTGAATCTCACCTGTCACAACTTAAGGCCATTCCTTCTCATTTTATTGCTAGCTACCTGGGAGAAAAGGCCAACCTCCCACCTTGCCACAGCCTCCTTTCAGGGATTTGTAGATATGATGTGATGCAACATATCCCACATTCCCAGATGCTGGTTTTCAAAAAGTAAATGCCTTTTCTATCATGAGACAGTGAGCAGGAGTCAAGGACTCCAACAATGCTGCTAGTGTCTAAACTGACCCTGAAACCTCATCTCTATCAGATACAAGCAGATCCTCAAGAGGAATGTTCTTACTGTCAGTCACTGGCACTGAAACAGTACAGGTTCACCAGCACCTAGAGCACTTGGAGACAGGCACCCAGACCCTGTGGGCAGTGCTTGGAGGAAGTCTGGCAGCACAGGAGGCGGAGGTGACTCAGCGCACAATAGCATACATAAAGTCAGCAGTCATCAGGAGAATGTGATTCTGCCTTAAAACCCCTCTTCTTCCTACTTAAAATAATAAAAAGCAAACAAAAAAGCTGGCAGAAGAATACAATTCCGAGGTTGCAGTGCATTTAAAATTCCACAGGTTGGAAAAAAAAAAAAAAAAAAAAAAAAAAGATTGTTTTTGTTAAAGAATGGAGTAATAGCATAACCTGTTCTCTCTCTGCCCTGGTTTGCTGTAATGAGTCCAAATTTTTTCAGGAGAAGAAAATCAAATGGTAGTGGCAGCTTAGAAAGTTTTCATATAGCTACTGGCAAATTAAATAAACTCAGTTGTCAGAGCTTTAAAATGTGTGGACTATGTGTAGTGTATTTCTGCAAGCTGGCACTCTTAGTGTTTCCCAGTAGTAATTGAACCAAAGCTTCGCACTTGTGGAGTCCAGCACAAGACTTTGATGGTAAACAATTGCTGACAAGATTTTTGGTTTTGAGGTGTCTTCTGAGGAATACCCTTTTGCTTCCATGCAATCGTGCCTCACTTTTTTTTGGCTTGTAATGCTGCACCTTCCACCTGCACTGCTGTAAAAGCACTGGTCCGTAAAATAAGTTCCTGGATAAGCCACTCACTGAGGTGATGGGCAAGGTCTGGAAATCAGCTTGGGCAATGGAGCTGGACAGGATGCTGGTATGATTGCTGCAGGTGTATGACTTCAGTGCTGCTGGCCTGAAGGAGTTCCTGAGAGTAAAGGCACTGAAATGCAAGATGGACCCGCAGGTTAGATTGGGCTGGCCTGTGGAGGGAAAGTGTTCAGGCTGCCATGACCTTCAGAAAGCATGTTGCTTGTATTTCCAGTTGGTTAGAAAGCTTGCAGAACACAAATCCTTATATGTCTTTGCACTCTTCATTTTCTCATCTTCCTAAATAGGGTGGGGAAAGGCCAGGAGCGGAAGGCAACGCAGTGGGTGAGGTGGAAGAGTAAGCACGGAAAAATTCTCTATTACACACATGGAAGCAATTTGTGTTCTTCATATACAAATGCCCCAAACCATATGTAGCAAAAAAGTTCAGGGCAGTTTTACATTGATACAGATTTTTATTCAAAAGTTGAGACTCAGCAAAGTACTTTACAGTCTAGGGAGAGGTTATATGGGGGAACGCTTGAAATTTTAAAGAGTGACTCACTGTATTTCCCCTCCGAAAAAAATAAGCCATTTCACTGAGCTCATCTTCGCTGTTCTGATATGTAATAACTTGTTTGTCTCACTGCTGCTGCCTAAATCTATCCCTGTAGTCTTTTTGTTAAATATAAACTTGTAAATGATTTTGTTATAATACTGCAGTCAAAAAGTAACCCAGAAGATTTTACCTGCAAGGATTCCCATAGACAGCTGAATTACAGCATTATCTGTACATTTCCTTAATCTAGGCGTGGAGCAAATTCCACTTGAAAGGAACCCAGGCTTTGCAGTCAGCAGGTGTTCTGACTTGTCATCTTTTCCCCACGCAGGTATTCATGTCCCAGCTCTCTCTGCTGTTCTGTAGTGAGGAACAGCACTGTAGATCCTTCCAAGTGCTGGGGCCAGAGAGTTCAGGAGTAAAGTGTTTATAGGTAATGAAGGCTGTGCCTCTTGGATGCTCTGTAAGAGCCATGTCTTCAGTGTTATCTCATTGCCCCGTCCAAGGCATGCTGGAGACAGGGCAGCCTGTTGACACTGTTGTAGGATTCAGTTTTGCAGCATGAGAATCATGCTGCAGCCTGCTTCTGTGCTTCCAGCTTCACACATCTGGCAGTGAATGCAGCCTGGACTGGGATAAAATGTGTAAATTAGTCCTAAGAAGAGATCTATGTTCTGCTCTTTCCTTGCCACTGCACAGACTTAACTTTCCATTTTACGTTAGATTTTGTTTACTTTCCCCTGGCTGCCATTGTTACTTCTTAATCCTTAATAGCAGAGTGCAACAATAATGTTGAGAAAAAATGCTTTTTTCAACATTAACATGCAACAGTGTGATACATCTTCTGTAGTATTTTGGCTTAATAATATGGCTATGTGCCAGCAGCAGCACAGACCCTGCAGTAATACTCATTAATGATGCTTCCTTAGAGCCCGTGTAAGCGGTCCCAGAGGGTGAGCAGAAGAGTGAATGTGTGAATGTGGTATTTATATTTGAAAAAGGTGGCAAAACTAGACTACTGGAGAATTAAAGTCCAGTCAGCCTAACTTTGCTAGCAGAGTATGGCTATAGTTAACACTTGGTGTATAACTACTAAGGGAATAGTGAAGTGTTTAAAGAGAAGTGTGTATTTCTAAGAGGTGTTTTCAAAGCAGTCAGTATTCCAACTCAGACAGGTGAGCATGGATAACAAGGAATGGGAGAGAATGAATAGGGTGTATCTACTGCTGTTGGCTTGGACAAAATTCCACAAGCAAACAGGAGAGAGGTGTTCCAGAGCCACTGTGGTTAACTGTTGGACCACAAGCCCTGCTCCTTCTCCTGCCCCTTTGCATCCACCACCCTCTCCTGCTACTGTATTTTGCTTCCATTTGCAGAAGCACTGCTGCAACCAACTCATCTTCCTCATCTCCTCCTTGAAAGATCAGTTTGGACTCTGTGCTGGGTCTCACTGGTGCCAGCTGTATTTCACAGGAAAGCACTTTTCAGGTTGGAAATGCTTGCTTGGATAAAATTGCCAGTTATGTAGCTGCTAGGAAAAAAAAGAAGAAAAAAAGTGTTTGGGCGGGAATTCTTGTTATGGTATGGTCACAGACGTGGACCTTCCTGACATCACCTTGCAGGAATTCCTCCTTTCCCATGTGCAGACAATAATTTGATCAGCGATCTGGGTGCAGGAGACGGAAGTCAGCTTGTGAAGCTCGCAGGTGTTCTTGCCTTGGAAGGGTTAACAGCAGCCTTAGAGGGCACAGGAGAAGGATCCAGAATGGTCTTGGCAAGCTGGAGAGGGGGTCCATAATGAAGAGGCTGAAATTTCACAAAGAGAAGTGCTGAGTGAAGCACTCAAGAAGGAGAATTCAAATGGCTGCAGCATATCAAAAAGAGATCTGGAATATGCGTTGAATGCTTGACATTATGATGTGCTTGCACAGAAAATCAGTCTTATTTTGGAAATGTTGTGTGTAAAATACAAAGGAGAGTTGACCTAGATTTTTTTTTGAAAGGGTTGTGTATTCATCACTGGGACAGCCTGAGAGCAGTTCTGCCAGAGGAGGGTAACAGAGCGCCCTTGTTAAAGCCCAAAGGCAATTGAAAAGGACTAGCGAAAGCGCAGCTAGCTGGTGCACACTGCTGTGCTGAAATCTAGGGACAGTGATGCTTCCACAAGTGGCTTATCTGTTTTAATGCATCTGCAGACCCTGACAGTGAGTTAGGAGGAATATGATAGCCTAATCCGGGAATTAGAATTGCTCTCCCCACTGAACAGCATGTTCTCCTGTGGCTCATCCCCTAGAAATGAGATGGTGAAGTCAGCAGGGGCAAAATGGAGACCCTGATGTGTCTCTGATACACATGTCACTTTAAGAAGGATCTCTTTTCCTTTCTGGCCATGAGGATGCTGGCTTTAGGGGCTGGTTGATGCAGCCCTTGGCTTTGTAAATGAAGTTTTAACAGTAAGCAGGAGCAGGGAAGGATTAAAAGTGGGCAGCTAGGTGAGCATAAATGACTTCAGGGATTCAGAAAGTATCTGGTGTGTTGCATTTGTTGGTTCTGGCGTAAAATCTGTTGTTTCACTCTCTTGCTCAACAAATGAAGCACTGCTTCCACTTCTTCCAGGAGCACATTGGTGGAAGGGTCCAGCCCCTCTGCTGTTATTGCTGTGCTTGTTAAAGAAGAGGAAGTTTTTGACAGCTCCCAGCACCGAATACTTCCTCTGATCAGCTGTTTCTGGTGCAGCAACAGCATTTTTTCAGAAGCTGCGTTAAATATTGCAGGGCTCAGCAGGAGAGAAACGGGTGTCTGTCCTCTCAGCATTTGAGAGCAAGCAATGTTTGACTGGCTGTATTTGAACAGCTGCAGTTTTGGCTTCTTGTCCACATCCAGGTGAGGCTGGTCTTGAGACCCAGCTTTGATTTGAAGGAATTTACCACCATCCTTTGGTTGCAAGCAGACTTGAGACACGGAGTTAGTCCTTGAACGGCAGCTTTGACTGCACTGACAGATCGGAGTGCGAGGGAAACCGCGGGGGGCCCCGTTTGTGGCTGTTAGTCCAGCTGTGCCTTCAGGACGTGTCACGGTATGAAGGAGGGCAGCCCACGGCACTGCGTGGCTCTCCGGCTCCACCTGCGGGGCCGCGCCGGCATCGCCCGCAAACCCCAGCGGCTGCTGCGTGCAGGACAGGGGTGCAGGACGGGGCTCGGGGAGGTGCTTGAAGGTGCCTTAAATGGGAATCGGTTCGGACAAAGAAAAAGCAGGCCGGAAGCGGTGGGAGGGTTCGGTGAGAAGCAAGGGAGGGAGGTGTCAAGTAGTTGTCAGGTTCTGCTGCGGTTCTCAGCACCGCAGCGGGGTGTGAGGACAGTTCTGAGAGTTGTCTTGGCTCACGGGTTCTAATTACCTCTTGTTTGGCTGCATCTCACGTTCAGGTGGCTGCTGAGATGTATGAAAGCTGCTCTCCACTGGCAAGGGGAAGCACATCATGGGTTCTGATTAACAGGGAAAGATGATTGCGAGCCTTGAGAGGACCAGGATCAGAAGGACGTGAAGAAGAGCACAATACTGATCTTATGAAGTTCTGCTCAATTCTGGCATCCCCACAACCTCTGTGGCTTACAGCTGCCCTCAGCCTTCCACAGCTGCTGGAGTTACCTCCCACCACCACTTTGGCAGGAGGGGACAAACGTGCTAGGATGTTGTGGGAACCTCCCACTTCTGTTGAAATCATAGACTAGTTTGGGTTGGAAGGGACCTCACAGCCCATCCAGCTCCAACCCCTGCCGTGGGCAGGGCTGCCCCCCACCAGCTGAGGCTGCCCAGAGCCCCATCCAACCTGGCCTTGAGCGCCTCCAGGGATGGGGCACCACAGCTTCTCTGGGCAGCTTTGCCAGTGCCTCACTGTCCTTTGAGTGAAGAAGTTCCTCCTAGCATCTAACCTAAACCTGCCCTCTTTTAGTTTAAAGCCATTCTCCCTTGTTCTGCCCTATCAGGCATTATAAAAAGTCTGTCTCCCTTCTGTTAATAAGCTCCCTTCAAGTACTGAAAAGCAATGAGGTCTTCCCAGAGATTTTTTTTTCTGTAGGCTGAACAAGCCCAACTCCCTCAACCTTTCTTCGTAGGATAGATGCTCCAGAAATGCAGATGCTTCCTGCGCACTCCTCCTTCCCTCCCTTGTGCTGAGAGTGGCATGTATCCTACACTCTACCTCAGCTGAATTCACTAACCCATCCACCCTAAAACCTGTCCTGTTCTGCTGAGCTGCTTCAGCAGGAGGTGGTTACAGGAGGGTGCTGCTCCTTGAGGCTGGAGCTGGCAGAGAGGGGAAGGAGGAGTGCAGTAATGGGGAAGGAAGAACAAGGGAACCTAAGAAGAGGAACAGTGCCCCATCAGTGGTATAGAGTGGCTAGATCTGCTCAGTCATCTCATGTCTACACCCTCAGCAAACTGGGACAACTGAGGCATGGAGACATGCTTCCTTCTGCTTGTTTTGCCCAGGGAATGGTGATCTGAGGGTGACAGGGCAGGCAGCTGCAGGGTGTGACTGTCTGGCTTCTACGCCAGCCCCAGCACTGCAGGCACTTCCAAGACATCCTCATGGGGAGATGCCCAAACTGCCCGAGGCAGGGAGAAGGACACAGACCTGTCCCAGAGCAGCTGTGGGGACCTGTCCCCATCTGTGTGCTGCTGTTAGAGTGATGTTAACCCCAGTTGTGCAGGTTCAGTCATACAGCATTGACTACGGCTGTTCTTGTGGCCCCTTTGCTTCAGAGAGAACAAAACTGAAAAACAGACTTTACTCAGTCCGAATTCCTTAATAAGTGACTCAAACTTGTTTTAAAAAGTGTTTATTTAAAAGTTAACACACATTTTCCTAGTTCCTTTTTAATGATGCTTGGCATCTTCCTCTTAAGTCATGCGGCTTTTGCAGTCATCATGAATCAACTCACTCTCCTCAGCTTCCTATGAAAATGCATATGAGCAATGTATGAAATAATATGCATTGCAGTGGTGAGGCCTCTCTTTCATTCTGTAATGCAGAAACACCATGTTTCATGGTGATTTTCTTCATCCTCGATAGCAACCTTGACATTCGCCATGCTTCTTTTGAGAGACAAAGCTGTAGCTTGTCCTTTCTTCTAGATTAGCAGCTGTCTACTGATAAATTTAATACAACTCTGCTGTTTTTGTGCTTGAAGGGCCTTCACCGGAAGAGATAAGAAGTTTATATGAGGAAGCACTGTGTAGTGGTATAGGAAACAGCAGCTTGGAAAGATAACTTATATTGTTAATTTGCCCAGAGAAAAGGGTTAGTGATAAAGTGAAGTGGCCTAAAGACAGAAATAGAAGGAAAGAAAGGCAGGGTGCGGGGAGACATAGTGAAGGGAAAGCAAATGTACTGCTGGTGTGGGATAGCATTATTTGATGCATGCGTTCAAAACATTTAAGAAAAGGTTAATGAGATAAATGCATTTTCTGACAAAAATCTTGCAAGAAGGAATTAAACACTGTGCAACAGACTTCAGAGATGCATTGAATATTGCAGATAAATATACTAAAGTGTTCTGAGTACATCTCTGAAGGCGATCAAGGCCAGGCTTGATGGGTTCTTGGGCAGTCTGATCTAGTGGTTGGCAATCCTGCCCCTGGTGAGGGAACTGGAACTACGTGACATTTGGAGCCCTTCCAATGCAAGCCATTCTGTGATTTTATGATTCTGTGATAAGTACAGTTTAAAATATCCAAATGGAAATTATTTCTGCATTACCTTTAGCGCCACTGTCAAATGCTTGCAGAAATGCTGGGTCTCAAAGCAGCACATCACTTTCTCCATTAAATGCTCTTGTAAAAATAGGGCTACCCTGCTCAGTTTCACTGCTTTGGAGCACCGAGGGCAAGCAGTCATGTTTTCCCATGATATATTTTCTTTTAAGTTCAGTTTTCTAAAACAAACTAAAGAGGACAGAAATGCTAGTTCTGTCCGTAAACACACAAACTGGTAAATACTTTTCTGAATGATCAAGGAAAGAACAGCAATTTTCTTGAATTCCTTTATGAATGTCTTGTAACCTCTATTGCTAATGAGTGGTTAAATAGCGTTAGGACAGTTAGATATTTGTGAATAGAAAATATGAAGCCTTTATAATTGTTCTGCTTACTCTGTCCAGTGCAAATGGAAGAAAGCTACCTTTAGGCAGGTTGCACAACATGTGAGAACTGCATCTTCATAATTTGTTCTCTGTAAGCCGTTCCAGGCCACAAGCCACTTAATGAAGAGCGTGTGGGGAGAATACTGGCAGGTAGATCTGCTCCTGCATGTTTCCTAGAGCTGTGCTGCTGTGTGAACCGAGCTTGGAAGTTCTGCCCAGCTGTGTGACCTCTGTGGTGGCTGTGGCCTTGTGAGCCTTCCCTTTACTCAGCTCTGGCTTTCTGCTTCTTTGCTTTAGCAGGAGGTTGGACTATACGATCCCCAGAGGCCCCTTCAACCACTGTGATTCTGTGTGATGTTGCTGCTTTAGCCTGTAAAGGATTGCATGGGGCCTTTGAAATGGTGTCAACAAATTCAGATTTCTTTAGGGAAACTGAATTGGCCCTATGTCCACACTCCAGCAGTGCAGCTCAGCTCCTGTTTAGCCATGCGGATTGATCTCGCTAATCTGCTCTAAGAGGAGCTGATTGTTTTCTATTCCCAGTTAGACTGTGCCCGGTGCCAAAGCTGGCAGAGAAGGGCAGTGGTCTTCCAAGAGGTGGAGAACGAAGCTGGATCAGAAAAGAAGAAAATCAAAGAGTTTTCCTCATTTCTAAGCAGGTGTGGGAGTGAGGAGAGAGGGGCTTCTCCTTCCATTTGACATTAGTGAGGGTTTTCTGCTGGCTAGGTTAAGTGTACTGCTGCTTACCTGTGAAGCCAGGAGTTGCTCTTTCTAGCTGAGGACATAAGACACTCATGTTCTTTGAGATTTCAAGGTTTATGCACAGTGTTGTTGCCTGTTTCTTTGCCTTTTGATCCCTGAATGAGGACACCCTTGGCGATAAGCACGCACTGGACACATGGGCCCTTTCCAAAACCTTATGCTGGAATCATCCGCAGTTCAGCCTGTAAGCATGAGGTAATCCACCTAAGAACTGCTGGTGTCAGCATAAAAGAACTAAAAACGAAGTTATACCTCAGGAGATGACTGAAGTCCCTGGGATAGCAGGATGTGTGTAAGATGAGAACATCTGAGTGGTCCCAAGAAGTGGATCTACAGCTGCTGGCTGTTCTCTCTGCAGGTTTTGGTAGTTTTGAACTTGTCATTTTTAAAAATACAGGTGATATAATTAAAGCTGTATTCCTGCTTCTGGGGAGAGGATTTGCATCTTTCTCTCTTGTGGTGGTTTTGGAATGGACAATTTGTGTGATGGATTTCGTGGAGCTGAAACTGGGAATTTTGTTTGGCGTATTTATTTTCTTCTTCACTGTGTGAACTTTTTACAGAGTGAAAGAAGGAAGTGGTTGGCTAAGTCACTTTTTTTTTTCTTTCTTTTTCCCTTTATCACAACTACCAGTAATAACCATGGGGAAAACATGCAAACAGTGAGTATACAGTGTAAAGCTATATAAGGGAGAAGGCTGCTTATTGCGAGCCTGCTGTCAGCGAGGCTACACCCTGTCTGTAAGTGTTCACCCGCTTGTGTTTCTGTCTGTCTCTGCTTGCTGCTTGAATGCAAGCCAAAAGTTTGGCGACATGTTATGTGGTCTTCTAGTTACTTGCAGGGAAAATCTTATGAGCAGGGGCCACGCACAGAACAGTGATATATGCAGTTAGGAAGAGGATAAGTGATAATTTATCCTGCTGGGTTGTATCACTGCTAAAAGCAAACAGCACCGATACAGAGCTGTAATGGAACCCTTCATTGCTCTTGAAATGTGTACCGGTGTTCTCGGTAGTCTTTCAGCTGCTGCTCATCTGGAGGGTTTTTAGGGAAGGCATTTTGTGCTCACCCATGCTTACAGAAGAGAAGATTCAGGGTTGGTTTGCAGATGCACCCCACTGCTCATAGCTTTGGGCAACTACACTGTTATTGGTCATTGGGCTGGGAAAGACGATGTGTTTTGGAAAGACCACCACAGAGTGACTGAAAGTGTGCAACACTCAAAGTGTGATTACGTGGGAGGAAGGGATCAGTCCCAGCTGGTGCAGAAGTTGTCACCTCTGGTGCGATTTGAGGCCGTTCTTTATGTTCAAATTCAGTTGTTCTGCCAGAGAAGCAAACCTCCTCAGCTGGGGCATCAGTGCTTTTTTGGCATATTTGCTCTAATATAGGAGTCCTAGGTATGTTTGTCGTATGCTTTAAAATGTTCTGAAAAATCTGTATGAGGTTGTATTTTTTCTTTGCTCTGCTGAATCCAAAAATAATGTTTTTAGCGTTAAAGAGTGAGTGTTTCCAGTTTACATTATTCATAATTTTTAGGATGAGTTCTGTTTCTTTTGTACTGTGAACTTCTTTTCCTGTATGGAGTTTTTTTTGCAGGGATGCAGAGTATAGATACTAATAACTATGAAACCAAAAAGTGTCTCTCTGTGTGTATATATATATCTATATATACACTAAGATCTTTTGAGTGACTGAAAATTGCACCATACCTATATTTCTTATGTCTTCACGTGCATTCAGTTGTGTTTTCCTAGACACAAGCTGTGTCTTACATTCCTATATTGCGTAGGAGTATCTTATATTCTTACATTGTAAAAGAGTATATTAGTTTTTACTTTTGAAATCATTAACCTCTGGCCTCTTAAAGGTGACAATTTTGGTACATTACTAAGTGATAACGTCTAACAACCACTGCTTTCTACCTTTTTTGGAAATGCTGGTCAGAGCAGAAGACCTCTTTCTATGTGTTATTTTGACAGGCTGAGGGAACTGGGCTTGTTCAGCCTGGAGAAAGGAAGGCTGTGGGGTGACCTCATTGCAGCCTTTCAGTACCTAAAAAGAGCCTACAAATAGGAGGGGAATCAACTCTTTGGAAGGGTAGATAACAGCAGGACAAGGGGAAATGGTTTGAAGTTGAGGGAGGGAAGATTTAGGTTGGATGTCAAGGGGAAGTTCTTTACAGAGAGAGTGGTGAGGTGCTGGAACAGGCTGCCCAGAGAGGCTGTGGATGCCCCATCCTTGGAGGTGTTCAAGGCCAGGTTGGATGGGGTCCCGGGCAGCCTGGTCTAGTATTGAATGTGGAAGTTGGTGGCCCTGCCTGTGGCAGGGAAGTTGGAGCTTGATAATCCTTGAGGTCTCTTCCAACCCAAGCCATTCTATGATTCTATGATCATTTCTAGTGCTACTAATGCAGAAAAAAGAAAGTTTCAAATCTTCATGGAAGCCTAAACTTGCAAGTTGATTCAAGGAGTTGCTCTCCGGGCTGCATTCTTCACTTTCCACCACTTTATGGTTCTGCTTTCTTCTTTCCTCTTTCCTCTTTTCTTCTTCCCTCTTCTTGAGGCTCTGCTCAGCCTTTCATAGCATGTACCTGGGGACTTTTCATTGTTTAGTAAGCCAGCTGCCTTACGGGAGCTTTAACCCCATTTTCTGGGATGTTTTATCCCATTACAATGCATAAGATATTCTGTATATATCTATAGTGGTAAAATGCAAGTGGAAGACAACTTCCTTAAAAATAACGCTCCTCAGGTTATCCTCATGCATCATAAAGAAACAAAGCAGCTAAATCTAAAAAGTTTATTTCTTATTGGATTCGAAAATCTCTTTTGGGAAGAGGCTTTTAATGGCAAGACAGTAAAACCTCTCAAGAAATGCAGATTGGGAATTGCTTGTGTGCCTTACCTGTATTTTCCCATGTGTCCCAGACTTTTAAAAGCAGTTAAAATTCTGAATGTGCTGGCTTTATACCCTCAGCTCCCCGTTTGTTTTGGGTTTTTTTTAACATGTTTATCCCGTGGAGTTCAGTGACAATGTTAGTAATCCTATCTATCTTAACAGTTCAACTGCTTTCCACCTTGACTATCACTCTTCATAATAGGCTTATTTACAAATAGCAAGGAGATCTGGTTTGTGCTGTGTCATATTTTCTTCTTTGCATGCCTGCTCATGCAGTGGTCACCAACTGATACAATTCTAGTAATAATACTAACCATCATTTTCAGCTGCTGGTCTGTCAGTCCTTTCACTTCTCAGCTTGGCTGCTGACTGAATTACTGAAGCACGTTTTGATCCCTCTGCAGCTCTTCCTGGATGCAGAGAGGAATAATGGGACTGAGCAGTAAGGCAGCATTTTCCCAGCAGAGGGAGGTGTTGTAAAGCTCAGCCTCAAGCTGGATTCTGCTTGCCGGAGACAGATGTGTGCTTTACAGCTGAATTTTATGCATTCGTTGGGCAGAAGGTCATGGGGTGCAGAGTCTGGAGGAGGCAGCCAAAAGAACTTGGTTTGTGTCCAGATCAACTGAAGATTTTTTCCCACGCTCACTCTTATATTTTTATATTATTATTCTTGAAATAACATTTGCTGAAAGCTCGATGGCGAGGTGCTGTTGGTATGGCCGGAGCAGGGGCAAGGAGGGCTGCCCATCCTCACCACAGCACCCATGGGTGGCCACCTCACCGGTCCACTGCCCCCTCAAATCCCAAAGTGCTTTGTTGGATTGAGTGAGCCCCTGCTTGTGTGGGTGTTGAGTGCATCACCGTGCAGCTTTTTGCTTTACTTTTTTATGGCAGGGAAGTAGTAGTAGTTTAAAAAGACAGCAGCTACTGGCAAATGGCAGCTCTTGCACTTTTAGACTGTGTAATGGATGTAAATCCAAGTAGGGCTTTGCAGTGGATGAAGTGCCCCACACTTAGTGCAATCCACACATTAAATATGCATACATCAGGCTTGATTGATTGCTAAGTGGAGCAGGGTAAGAAACATCTGAGCAGATGTTGGAGTCCCATTAGACACAAGGAAGGAAGCATGTAATTAGGCAATTATTTAGCTCCTTGAATCAACAGTTTAGGCTCCCACAAAGCTTTGAAATTTTCTTTTCAAGGTTCAAGCGCTTAGATCTGTGGCTTGATTTCTCTCTGCTCGTTTCCTTTTATCTTTATCTTCTCCAGCGCTGGCCCAAGGCATGGGGCAGGATTCTTTGGCACCCAGAGCCATATGCTATATGGACAGCAAACCAGGAGCACAGCTGCTTCTCGTGTCAGTGGGAAGGCTCTCCAAGGAAAAGCATGGAAAAGCGAGCAGTTATTGTTTGTTTGTTTTTGTAATTTTATTTTTAATCTTGACTTTCAAGAGTGTTTTCCTTCCAGACCTTGTGAGAAACAGCCGAAAACCAACACTTTGGATGCATCCCTCTTGAGAAACTCATCCCAGTGATAAGCTGGGTCAGCAATGGGGGATGGAGAAACAATGTGGGTGGAGAAATCTGCACTCCTTTCCGCCCCCACTGCTGCCACCTTTTAACTGTGTGTGCTCTGGAGGCATTTGTATACTCTCCTTGCAATGCTCTTTGGATTTATTTTTTTTGACCTTTTGTGCTGCCCTGTAAACAGCTTTTCCTATCGCTTCGAAAATCTTCAAACTAAATTTGATTGAAATTGGGTGGTCTGTTCAAAGTTAAAAATGCAAGGATGTGCCACTGGAGTGGAAAATAAAGATCAGTAACATTGATAAAGGCTTCCCTGTGTGGAATGAGAATGCTGAAACCTTGTCTTCCCTACTTTCTGTAGTTAATGTGCATTCTCTACGCATAAGAACTCATCAAGTAATGTGCTGAATTAGAAGTATTTGGTGTTTTGGGGTTTTGTTATTATTATTATTATTACTATATCTACATCATGGGCTTTAGCGTCATGAATTATCCTTCTCAGCACAGTGAAATATAACCAGTCTTAACTTGTCTTAAATGATTTTAAAATTGCAAAGTTCTTCTGAATACCCACAAAACAGTAGTATTTCCCCAGCATTTTGAGCACTTTTCTAAACACTTGCAAGGAATAGCAGTTGCAAAACACTTTTCAGGTGCAAGATATCAGTGACATTCAGATGTGACATATCAAGATAAATGCTTTGTAGGGGTTAAGTGAAAACTCAAGCATGACCCTTTTACCACATAATGTGGGATGGATGAAGGACTGCGTCATTTCTGTTTAGGTTTTGTCTTTTGCTGCTTAGACACAGGTGAATATTTCCCTTTAACAAAACACTGAGAGTATGGTTTTCATCATGACCTCATTGGGGCCTTCCAATACTTGAAGGGAGCATGTGAACAGGAGGGGGAATGGCTGTTTATGAGGGTGGATAGTGATAGGACAAGGGGGAATGGTCTTAAACTGAGACAGGGGAGGTTTAGCTTAGATATTAGGAGGAAGTTTTTCACACAGAGGGTGGTGACACACTGGAACAGGTTGCCCAAGGAGGCTGTGGATGCCCCATCCCTGGAGGCATTCAAGGCCAGGCTGGAGGTGGCTCTGGGCAGCCTGGTCTGCTGGTTGGTGACCCTGCACATAGCAGGGGGGTTGAAACCAGATGATCATTGTGGTCCTTTTCAACCCAGGCCATTCTATGATTCTATGATTATGAACCAGACGGTAAGCAGAACTTTTTCTTTGGAGGAAGGAGGAAGGCTGGTTGCTTGAGCGAAGAAGCATGCACTGAAATTTGAAGGATGAATCTTCAAAGTACAGAACATAAAAGGAGGCAATGTATTGTCGGTAGCAAGAGGAGCGGTGGTAACTTGGCCTGTCCTCAAAAATTCCCCTGGAATGTGAAAGATCCAAGTAGCCCCCTCCTATGCAGGAGGAATGTAAGAACGTAATCTCTTAGAATAGAATTATAAACAGAAGGTAGAGGCTGAAAGGCTGGAGAAGGAAGGGGGGCAGTAGGCACTTGCCTGGGGAATTTTTCCTGCAGAGCTGTCTCCAGCTGTGTTGCTTTCGGGAAATGTTTCAGCAAGTTAGTGGGCAAAAGGCATTTGCATTCTCCAACACCTCACTGGAAACCATCTTTACAATGTGTATTTGAAATGGAACTTTGCATTTGAGCAACTTCAGACTTGAAGCCTCCTTTCCCATGAGGATTGCTGCGGGATCCCACAGGGCAGAAAAGGAATCCCACTGGGATTTCTTCCTAATAGATAGATAGCTTGTCTGTGATCTTCTCCTCTTGTCTCCAGGAAGAAAGTCTTTTCTAAAGCAGCTTACACCCCCACTGAGGTGTGCTGTAGAAGCCAGCAAAAAATGCATGCTGCAGAGTTAGTTGACAGCCAGCTCTGTTGTAAAAAACAACCATCTTGCCTTGCTTTAGATTGGAGTGGATTGGATCCCCGGTGGCTTTGTAAAGAGCAATTCTGTTAATTTTTGATGGGCTTATCTCATAATACAAAAGCACACGTTTTAGATTGTTACTGTTTAAAATTAATTGTTTGAACAAAGAGGTATCATTGCTACGCTGGTACTTAAACAAAACCCGTTGATAATGATTAGAGGTTGCTGTGCTGTGGGCGTCTGCCACCTCCATCCTGAGCCCATCACAGCGTTCACATTGCATCAACCCACTGACTGACTGCAGGGAGCAGTCATTTAGCTGAGCTCATCCTATTGTGCACTGAGAAATGATTTGAAGCACTTTGTTTGAATCTGGAATGCAGCGTGTTTAGGCAGATATTGCGACCGGTCTCTCTCATTTTTCTGAGGACAGGAGTATGGCTGTGGAGCTCTTGTTGACATTTCAATGTGTGCAGCCTTTAAACATCATATAAATCACTCTGAATCTCTCCAACCATCATCTGTTTGGCATGTTATGGGATTCCACAGTAATTTCTCTTTTTCCATCTTGCAGTGTTTTAGATTATATTTTGATGACACTCTAGGCTGAAGCACATTCATAATATTATACAGGATTACTGTGCTTCTGTTCTGTCTGGAAATCTTGACATAACTGATAAGGAGGGACTTACTCATTAGTACATATTTTAGACTGCCCTCTGTGACAAGGATTACAATAATGCTCTCTTCTATGTATTCCACTGCAAAGTAAACACTTGAACAATAATCTCTGAAATTCACACCAAATAGATCGTTTCCTTTCCTAGACCAAGTGTTAGGTTTCTCTGCTTTTATTAAATGTGAATTCTTCAAAAAAAAAAAAAAAAAAAGACAATAAAAGACAACAAAAAAAAGCCTCATCCCTTTGCATCACAGAAGTGAGAACTGTGAATTCAGGGTTTGTTTGTGCCGTGAATAAAATCAGAGCAGCGTGAATGTTTTGTCAGTAGCAATGAGGTTTTCTTCAAAAGACTTTCCAGTTCAAATGAAGACTTCCATTACTAATTGAGAAGAGACACACAGCTTGCAAATATCTGCTGGCCATCTTCCTGTCCCACAGGAAACCTTCAGCGGTTTCATTCCTGCTTTGCAACCAACACAGGGACGCTCCATCACTGCAGAATGTGACAAAAGACAGGGGGTTGTGTTCTGGTAGCTGAGAGTAGGGGGGGGGGAAAGGTCATTTTCTGACCAGCACAGTGTCACTGTGCTTCCAGAAGAGTATTTCAGTGCTGATTTCTGAAGTTACCTTGCTGCTGTTTGCTGAATGAATCTCTGTATGAGAGTGTGCTTATGTGCTTGAGTAGCTCCGCATTTTTATAGTGCTTATAAGTTTCTTTGTGTCATAAATTACAGCGGGGAAGAGTTCCTAGCTCCTTGGGGCCCCATGGATTTTCTTTTTTCGCCCCTTTTTTGCTCGATGCTGCCTGGGCTGTGCCATTGGCACCGCACACACCGGAGCTCTCGTGTCGCAACGTGAGCAAAGCAGCGGGGCACCGGGCAGCCTGTGGCGGCCATCCCCGAGGTGTGATCGAGCGATAAAGGAAACGTGGTGCCCTGCAGGAGGGTGTGTACCTATGAGGAACAGGAAGCCAGAGGCGGCTGCCTGCCTGCAGAGGTTCGCGGCTCCGGCAGCGCAGGTGTGCAGACGCCGAGCCTCTTCTCTCCGGGCGTCTTGGCAAGCAGGCTCATCTGGAGGGGAGGAAGACAACCCAAAGCCAAAACACCCCCCCAACAACAACACAAAAGCTCTAGGTAGAGAAATATGACAGCCCTGCAGCTGAAGGAGCTGTCACAGTCAGGTCTGTACAGGAGGAGACGGGATCGCCCGGATAGCGTGGGGCTGCCTGTGTCGCAGGAGGAGAAGCTGAGGTGAGTGCGGAACCAGGGGCAGGGCCGGGGCTGCCAGCAGGCGCAATGCCGGCACGACTATGCTGCACGTGTGCAGTCCTGAAGCACAGGAGGACGTAGCAAGAGGGATATAGGAAGCATGCAGGGACCATGTGGCAGCGTGACTGCCTTCTGCGTGTGGGATGGGTAGCTGCCAGCTGATGGTGGCACCTCTGCCTCCTCTTTGCCAAGCCAGCAGCTTGCCACAGCCTTGCAGCTTTGCTGATTTAGGATTGGTTTTTTTTTGCCATCCAGAGCAAGGGCAGTTGAGCCCCCCAGGCCAGGGATGGAATACTAGGGAAAGTCAGGCTGTCCCCCAGGTCACAGAGGTGTTCTTCGGGGATGGGGCTGAAGGTACAGAATGCAGCCGAGCCACTGGGCCCAGCCATAGGGAGGGAGGGCAAGCAGCAGTTGGTGGCTGTGGCCATCTTCCTGGTGCTATGGCCTCCTGAGCCTGTGTGGGGTTTTCTAAGAGCCTCTGCTCAGAGCAGAAGGAGAAGGGGGTTGTATGTAACATGAGCAAGTGCAGATACACATGCGAAATGTAAAAATGCTGAATTTATTTTTTCTCAGTATGCTTAGCGTACAAGCAACCTGTTTCCACGTCAGGCTCCCCGGAAAATATTCTTGTGTAAATGCTAACAGAAGCGTCGTTGGAGAGGAAGCACTTCCTACGCCCCACTGCCTTTTCTTTGGTTTTATTTTTAGAGTATTTTTCATTGTGGATATTTGTGCATTGCATTGGAGGAGTGTGTAACTTATGTAGGTTTTGTTACTGCACTTTCATTACCAATTCCAGAGAGACAGGCATTCAGAGATTTGTTCTTTTTTTTGTTAGGTGTGCTTAACATCCATTTTGAGTATTAATTCCAAATGAATTTCTTAGATGGGCTTTTAATAGCACTGATTGATAGTATACTCATATGATTACAGAATAATCACACTTAGTAGATAAAGATGCGCACAGACTCTTGGCTATATTTTGTTTAGTTTCCTTTATGCAACACTAGCTGTGAGGAAGAATATATCTTATTAGGGAAGTGAAAACTGCTTTTTACAGCTTATGAAAATAAGCCATGGTGTTTCTCTTGCATACAGCAGCCTGCTCTATGCACACAAAGGTGGGACCCGTTTGTGGGTGGGAATGTGTTGCCTGCACCAGTATGAATCTGAGTGGTTTGATCCTTTCCTGAGCCTCTTCCGGTTCAAGACAAGCAATATGAGACAAGGATTGATCTTGCAAAATAAAATGCAAGCAGAGGAAATGGCAAATCGGGCTACTGGTGAATCAGGTCAGGGCAGAGCACTTGCAGAGGACTGGAGCCCTATTGTGCTTGTCTCTATCTTGAGCAGTGGGTGCTTAGTCAAAGTAGACCTTGCTCCCTCCTAACCTGTTTTTTGTTCTATTTCAGTCCGTGTTGCCAGGTAGCCTTATTTTATGATTTCTGCTGCATTCTCCTCAACAGAAGGCTGTGCTATTGTAACTATAAAATAATGCCATAACAACAGGGCCAGGAGCAATTGGAGTGAAGAGAAATAGTCCTTTGATTTTCTAACACTGGAAAACTCTGGCTTTTATCATGTGCTCCTCCCTCCCCAGCGACAAGGATGCCTGTCCTTAGCACGTGTTTTGGGAGTATCTAGAGTCCACAAGAAAGACAAGAGGTTTCTTTCATGTCTGCTAAATATAGCTTGCCATCCTCATTGGCTTTGTCATGCCCTCCTGTATTTTCTCCCTGCAGCTCTTTCTTCTGTCTCCTTTGAATATTGTGTGAACATGAATCCAGATGTTCTACATAATATCAGCCCTCAGGAGCAGAGTACTGTAAACTTCTTTCTCAGTTAAACTACTGTATTTTTCTAATCCTGGGCCAAAAATGTACTTGACTTGGTCATTTCCTTAGGGTTTCCCATACTTAGGGTGCTGTGCTCTTGCACTGGGCTGGAAAGCAATGTGCTCAATCTCCTAAACATGTACAGTGCTTATGTATTACATTTCCAATAACCTAAGTTTCTTGAAACAGTTTTCTTTACAGCATAAAAATAGGTTTCCATGTCAACATAATTTCATGCTAGGCTGTGTGCTGTGAGATTCTGAGCTCCATAACAGGAAGCTGATCCTCAGCATCTGTGTCCATTCATGTTGCTTCAGCCAAAGGTTTGACCCCATCATTGTCTCTCAGATCTGCTATTTAGTTTATGATGAGTCAGTCTCTGAGCACATTTCCCTCAGTCTTTTCCAGGAAGGACCATGGCGGTATCGCTGGGCTCTTACCGTTAAGTTCTGTAGTTTACACTAGAAGGCTGAAAAATACATTTTTACACTTCACAGAGTCTTTCCAACCATGTGCTGAACGTAGGTGCCAGATCATCTCGAGGGGCATTCACGCAGTGTTGGATATCTGTGGGTCCTGAGGGGGCTGGGGAGCCCCAATCAACCCTGTGGAGGAGAGTGAGGCCATTTCAAGGAAAGCCACTGACAGCCATAAATAGCAGCTCCCAGATCAGTGAGGTAGGGCAGGGCAGATCTCTGAGAGATGGAACAGACACAAAACTTATTGAACTGTGTGCAAGCTGGGAAATCAGCTGCTTTTTAAATTATTATTGATACATTTTCTGAATTGAGGGATAGGCTTATTCTATTCCAGCTATATTAATTTGGTAAATTAAAATAAAAGACATCGCTGATAAATCTTGTCTTGCTCTGTCATTAGAAATGGTGTTCAAAAAATTCCCTAACTGTGCTGAGGTACTCTTTCTTTTCTCAGCAAACAGGATGCAAAGGAAATTGTAAGCATACATTTATCATTAATCATTAGGAGTCACTTAACAGAAGCAGCATGTTCACTATTTTTGCATGTCCCACTTCTATTCTCATGCTCTTTGCAAAATACATAATGATTCCTCTGAAAAAAATGATGCTGTATTCCACAGTGGAATTCAAGGCATTGGGAAAAGCAGGGGCAGTTCTCTTTTTAATACTTACGCTTGTAATAAGTTTCATCAAATTCAAATACAATTGAAAGTGTAAATGACTTTAGAAGAGCTTAGTCTCGTGTTTTTACCAGTGAAATTCAGCGTTAGCTGCAAATAATCTTTGGCAAGCTTCACTCAGTGATTGTTAGTTACCCAAACAGTTCACTGTTCTGTTCTCCTATGCAGAAAGCTCAATAGATACTCTCTACATTAGCAGCGTTAAAGTTTCTGCCCCTTTGTGCTCTACCACTGAAGCTGATGGGTATATCTGTGCAAGTAGGTTGCTGTTTCTGAATTGGCAACTCTGTCTTCCTGCTAGGGCAGTTCAGCCTCCTGCCCTCCTGCACACATTGGCTCCAGGCACGTGGACGTGCCCCAAAATTTCATGCACAAAGGCTGCCTCGCAGATGAAATGGGAAACATAAGCACATTCTTACACCCCACTCAGCCTTGGGGGGATAAACTCTGTGCTGCAAAGCTCACAGAGAATAAAAGTAGGTGAGAATAAAAAGAAATACATGAATACTCCCCCCAGCTGCCAGATAATGGCAGTGTGGTAGGGCCAAGTGTCTCCCTTGCCTTTTGAGATTCTAGGAGTTGTGCAAGCTCAGTAGTCTCCTCAGCCTGCCATCAAGAGCCTATATGTAACAGACAGCAAATTGGTGCAGGTGTTTCAGCCACATGTCGTGCTCAATGACCTCCTGTCCCTGAAGTCAGAAAGAACAGATCTGTAATTGGAAACCTGCTTAATTTAATTTGCACTGACAACATTTCTTAATAGCATCACAAATGTTAACATTTACTTAACCTCTTTCTGCAGAGTAAAGAACTGGCTGGAAGGCTGAGCCCAGAGAGTGGTGGTGAATGGTCTTAAATGCAGATGGTGATCAGTCACAAATGATGTTCCCCTAGGGTTGATATTGGGGCTGGTCCAATTATATGTTTATTGGTGATCTGGACAAGGAGATTGAGTGTGATTTCAGTGAGTTTGCCAAGCTGGGGGGAAGCAGTGATCTGCCTGGGGTTAGGAAGACCCTTCAGAGGAAACTGGACAGGTTGGATCTGTGGACTGAGACCAATTGGATGAAGTTCAACAAGTCCCAGTGGTGGGTCTTGCATTTTGGTCCCAACAACCCCAGGCATTGCTACACGCTTGGGGCAGAGTGGCTAGAATGCTGTGCGGAGGAGAAGGGTCTGGGGGTGTTAGTTGACAGCTGGCTGATTATGAGCCAGCAGTGTGCCCAGGTGACCAAGAAGGCCAGTGGCATCCTGGCTTGTATCAGAATTAGTGTTGTCAGCTAGAGCATGGAGGTGATTGTCCTCAGCTCTGGTGAGGCTGCACCTCAGGTACTATGTTCAGTTCTGGGCCTCTCACTGCAAGAAAGACAGTGAGGCCATGAAGTGTGTCCAGAGAAGGGCAACAGAGCTGTGGAGAGTCTGGAACACAAGTCTTATGGGGAGCAGCTGAGGGAACTGAAATTGTTTAGTCTGGAGAAGAGGAGGCTCAGAGAGATCTCATTGGTCTCTATAATGACCTGAAAGGAAATTGTGGCACAGTGGGGGTCAGCATCTTTGCCTAGGGAACAGTGATAGAATGAGAAGTGTTGAGTTCAGATGCATTTCTTCTCAGAAGGAGTGGGGAGGCAGTGGTGCAGGCTGCCCAAGGAGGGGGTGCAGTCACCATCCCTGGAGGTGTTTAGGAACCGTGTGGATGTGGCACTGAGGGATGTGGTCAGTGAGCATGGAGGGGGTGGGCTGGTGGTTGGACTGGATGATGTTAGAGGTCCTTTCCAACCTTACTGATTCTATCATTCAGTTCAGCTTCCTCGTAGTGCCAGTATTAGTGAATAAAGCAGTAATATTTCAGTATGTTGTTAAAAAAAAAAAAAAAAAAGAAAAAAGAAAAAAAAAATCCAATTTGTTAAATCATCAAAAGCTTGAAAATAAATGTTCAGTCGCAAACAAAAAAAATGCAGTTCATCACTGTGATGGCTAGAAACTCTGTTGGAGTAATACAATTGGGACCTGAAAATATCAATCTGAAGCAGATGCTTTGGAAATCCTGATTAAAAAAACGCTTTGGCTCATCCACTAGATGTTCTAATTGAAAAGAGTACTTGTCCATGTAAATGGTAGCATTGAGTTTTTACTGCTATTAATTATAGTAACTTCCATCCAGCAAAAATGTGTTTCACGGTTCCATTTTAATACTTCCACACTTAGAGCTTGTGAGATATCCAAATGACTAGAGGCCGTGCTTTTCATTTGTGCTTTTCATTTCATTACTTTAGGGGTTAAAATAACGCACACCAAACACACCCTATTTCTCTTGCCTTCTTGCTCACCCCTTGTCTTTCAGATTGCATAATAACTCCAACGCAGTTTTGCTTGACTTGCTCACCGTGACTATAACCTCCTGAGACTCCAAATGACTGGAGGTAAATGCCTGCGTGACAGAAACTACAGCATGCTGCTCCTACGTTTGCTTCATTGTAACAGTCAGCAATTTCCGCAAATTTGTTGAGCTTCAGTGATGATAGCAACTAGGATCTTTGTTGCTCTGAGAGCATTATCTGGGGAAGTATAAATTGTAGTTTTTGGGGTTTTTTTTTTTTTGCATTTGATTTCATCTGTTTTGATAGCATCTTATCAAACATTCTTTCCAGAAAATATAACGTGATTGCTCATTGTTCTTCATTGTAATTTAGTTCTCCTTCGAATGAAGTCCGTCACACTGGACTGAATTTACGCATGGAAATACTCTGCAGAGGAGAGGCTAAATTGTGAAAGCTAATATGTAGACGTCACAATCTATTAAATAGGCAGTCTGCAGGCGCTGGGGAGAACAAGCTTGGAAAGGGTGTAGTACAGGGTTTCTCTCCTGTTTTTCTCTTCCGGTGTCTCTCAGCTGTTCCACATGCCAGGCTGACGGGTGTCCTCGAGGGACCCATGTGCTGTTCCATGATGCTCTCCAGATGCAGAAGCAGCTCTAACAGTGCCCAAGTGCAGGAGACAGAGAAGAGAGCGGGCCTTTTATGGGGCTTCCCTGGGTGGTAATCCCAGCTCGCAGCCAGCAGTGGCTCCAGGGCTCCCCAGACACTCTGTGACATTCTCTGATGCTTTTCCATCTCCTAGCTCCTCCACTCTCAACTTGCACCCAGGAATCTCAGGGTGCTTCCCAAATGCAAGCGATGCTCTGAATTTTGGTGTGCGTTATCCAGTGCCACAGTGCACGTCATTCATTTTTTGTTTGCTCATTTTGTCATAGGAGGTGCAGGCAGTGGGCATTTTTCATCTTTGTATCTGCCATCTTTGTAGAAAGTTCTGGCCTTACGTAGCTCTTGACAGCATTCTGAAGTAATGATTTCATACATATTGTCCTGTGAGCAGTGGTTTCAGATGATGCTGCTCAGCTGTTCCATGAGACTGTATGTTGCTTTGAGATTCATCCTTATATATGAACAAGATGAAGCGTCATAACATTGACAGGAGCCAACGAAAGGGACTTGCTTCATGATTTTTGTGATACTTCCTTGTAGTTTTCCTGCTTTTTCTGCATGCTC
This sequence comes from Tetrao urogallus, assembly GCF_951394365.1. NCBI lineage: Eukaryota > Metazoa > Chordata > Aves > Galliformes > Phasianidae > Tetrao > Tetrao urogallus. The sequence continues at coordinate 59,360,493 of NC_136813.1, read as the reverse complement.
TGGTTGTGATAGAGCTAGAAGAAAATTAATTAAAAGTTTTTAGCTATTAGCCTCATAAAAAATAAAAAGAAAGTAACTAATTGGCAGAAAGCCAGCGATACCTGGCAGTATTTCTCAGTTGTGCCTTTCTAAATAAAAGATCCAAGAGATTCAGCTCTTTCAGCAAGGAATGTATGGATGAAGGTGAAGCTGTTGTCTTTTCTAGCCAGTAAAGTCCATGCACACTGTGCTCTTAAACTCTGTTCCTATGCAACTAATAGAAAAATGATACCCACTTGGAGTAGTGACTCAAAACTGCCCTTGCTTATTCTGCTCTTCTTCCGTACGGAAAGTTTGCATTTCAAGCTTTTTGTTTCATGTGATGTTCAGCTTTTGGTATGTTATTTTGCACATTCTTCCTTGATGGCTTCAAAGATGAAGCATACATTATGTTTCTAATATCTTTAATAAGCTGTTCCTTACATGTCATCTTCTTTTCATAAGGTGCATGCCAGCACTGCAGCCTTGGTATAGCTCCGGTAGCAACCTAGCTGCAAGTTAGGAATTTTGCCTGAAGTGTACAAGCAGTTGCTTACTTTTAGACAGCATTCCCTTTTTAAGCTAATCCTCACACTATACCCACACCTTCAGTGTTACGTAGCAAAGAGGAAGGAGGTTTGGTAGGGCTTGAGCCCCCTGATTGAAAGCAAAAAGCCCTGCCTGCACTCTCCGTTCCCTTCTATTCTGCTGAGCAGATTGCCCAGTGAACCCCAGCTTCGCTCCCTCAGATAAGCCTGGTAAATGTGAATTTCTTCCATTTTTCCTCACGAAGTTGCTTCTGGTATCACAAGCGTGTATTGGATTCATTCAGTCCTGCTTCACTCACTTAGGATCCGTCAACTGTTGGGGTGAAAATTTAATTAAAAATTTTTTTTTTAATCTTGCAACTAAGCGTTTGGATTGGAAAATGTTTGGCAAGTGTTGCTATTCAGTAACTGTTACTGGAATTCCTTTGTGCTTACTTGAAGTGTGTGAGACCCATACCCAATAGCTAATAAAATACAGGATGAAGACCCTTGCTTTGCGTTACACAGAATTTTGTGACTGTCGTAATGGAGTATAAGGGTACTGCTATTTTGGATTAGCTTTATTTCTCAATACATGATTCATGCATGACTCTTAGGAACACAAATTGCTTCAGATTATTCTCTTTCATCTGTTGAATGTTAGTGCCAGTGCTTAATTTTGCTGTAATAACTGAAGATGGCTTAGCTGCCTTCCCTCTTGCTGGTTTTAAAGCTGGATGAAACTGCAGTGAACATGTGAAGAAAAAAATGGGAAACCAAACCCCAGAATGACTCACAATTGCAATTTAATTTGTGAGTGAAGCGAATTAAAAGAGGCAGAGCTGAAAAGACGTTTCCTTTACCACGTGCTGCCTTCTACCCCAAACAAATTGTTTAATTCAGGAAGTGAAAAACTTCATCGTTACAAACCTGAGACTAGAAAAGCAGACTTAGTGAAGGTGAAAAAGTTCTTCTGAAGGTGCAGATTAGTGGCAGTATTGAGAAGGATCTGGGAGACGAGCAAGTGCTGTCCCTCAGCACCCAGGCTGAAGGTCAGTCCTTAGCACGTTGTCTCCAGTGCAGACATTGCTATAATAAGAGCATCATTTACAGCCAAAAAGTCTGCTGCTGGCTGTCATTTCAGCCCTATAAGGAACTTCGTGGACATCGTGGAAGTCTTTCCTGGCAGGCTGGATGTTACTTTTAGTCAAGGAATTAATTATAGCTCTTGGGTGAGCTGTTCAGGTCAGAGGGCTCGGTTTGTGAAAGCATTGGTACCAGCCGGTGCAGGTGGACAGTGAGGGCAGGAACAAAGATTGATATCTCCCTTTACTTGAAGGATTCAGGGATGTGTTTGTAGTGAATTTCAGTAGCAGGGGACATGAACTGAATATTAGTGCCAGGAAAATGTTATTTTTGAGAGATTTCCTAAGGTTTGAAATGTCAGGAGATGCAAAGATCAACCTTGTACATTTTTGTGTATTTGGACTTTGAATTTGTTCCTTAAGCAAGGGAGGAGGAGCACACGAACACTTAATTGTAATTTGGTTGCAATTGTCTGACTGCTCTCAATTCTCTTTCACTTTGCTTTCTACTGCTTTGATTTCCAAAGGTTTAAGTGTTATCCTGCCCAAACGCTTTCAAATGTTAGAAGTATATGAAGTTGGTGTTCTGATGTTTACATTCAAATAGAAATATTCTTTCAAGCTTACTGGGCCTGATATTGTCTCCTTGTTGATGAAAATTCATTTTAGAGTGGGTTTCTTTTTTATTATTCTTTCGTTAGGCAAGAGGATAGAAATTATATTATATGAAATGCATTGTTGTAAATGCATCTTTAAAATTTATTGAGTTGGAAGAGTTTGGGTACAGTACATTTAGCCCAGAGAAGTACCCATACAGTTAACTACACAGTAGGCATATGGTAAAAATGACTGTGATCGGATGCCATGTCTCTTGTAGCACAGATTTTCTAGTGCACCTGTGTAACACTTGGCCTTTTTGTTTTGTTTTTATCTCTGTATAAGATGCAAAAATAGTAGCAACGGAAGAAATGGCCCTTTCAAAAAGGATCAAATATCTGTCCTCATTAGAAATCATTTTACACAAATCGTGGCTTCATTTGGTAATGTTTGCAATTAGCAGGAAGACAATACCGTAGGCTGTTTTTTTTTTGTTTGGTTGGTTTTTTTTTGTTTTTAATATTTAATGCAACAGAAAATTACTACAACTAAATATTGCTCTCCCTTTCTATGAACCCTGTTAGAGACTAATTTCTCACTGTGCTTGTATGGCTGATGAAAAAAGCTGTGTGGGAAGGTGCTGCATACCTGATTACTCCAGTCGTGTTCATTTCCTTATGAAGAGATGGAATGTGAACCTTCTCCACTTGCAGAGACCAAAGCATATTTTGGACATGTTTATACTGGAATACGTTTATACTGAAGTATTTGCAACAGATAGAGTTGTCTTTTTGTTTGCCCTGCTTAAACTCCCACCACAGAAGCTTAATCATGCTTTCTGTGGCTAATGCCAAATGATGAAACTTTCAGGACCGCTTGGAATTCACCTGGTTTTTATTGCAGTGGTTTCAAGGTGGTTTTCCATCCTTTTCAACAGAAGCAGAGCAGTGCTGGGCACATGAAAAGCCTACATATTGTGTACATCTTCATTATGGAAAAGATTTACTCCTTATTTCCAATTGCTTGTAGAGATGAACAATTACAACAGGCAGAACCCGGGAGTGTTTTCAATGTCAGTAAAGACCAATTAGCACTTAAAAGGTCAGTGCAGAAATCAGCACGTGGCACTCCAGATTCATGCTGGTTTAATGGCAAAGCTTCTCCTCTAGTTGTTCTGCATTTTGCATGCTACAGTTAAAGTGAAATCACCCCTACCTCTGTGGGAAAGGGAGGGCTGTGTTCTGTTTGCTTATCCATCCCGACGGGGTGCTTGGCTTCCTGAAAGCAGTGGTGATGCAGCAGGTTTGCTCTCAGCCGGCAGCGTTATTTCGGGGCACCGGGCAGACTGCCAAGCAGCAGCTGCCTTTGCCAAGCACCTTGTTTGGAGCAGTGACTGCTGAGCACTTCTATTTGGGGAATGGAGCAAGGCACTCGGCAGGGCTCGCAGCCTCCCAGCCTTCTCTGTAAGAGTCCCTGTCCACTGGCACCAGTGGGCAGCCAGGAAAGTTCTCCTGAGAAAGCAGTTTTTCCTGGTGGGAGCGGAGAAACCACAGAGAGGCACATTTGATTTTCCTACTGTTTTTCACAGCGGCAGTGGTATGCTTCCCCTCCTCTCTGCCTTTTTCTCTCGTTGTCACCTCAGCCATCAGCTTTGGCATCTGCAGAGACCCCCATGTACCAATAGGAGCCACTCTGTCACCTTCCTCCCTACTTACCTCCTCCAATTCAACACTGACCTTCTCCTTGCTCTCCCTACCAAGGCAAGTAGGTCTTGATGCAGCTCTGGGGAATGTCAGCAGCCCCTCCTGGCCTGATGACTCCTCACTCCCTGGTCCATGGCACCTTAGGGTTACGCTGAGCTACTGGTGAAGATACAAAAGGTCTTAGCCTGGTGTAGATCATAGCAGCAAAGTGACAAAAAAAAAAAAAAGAGAGAAGGATGATCAGCTACTCTGCATTTGTGGATTACCAGACTATCCCTGTAGAAATTGTGTTTTGTTTTGGTAGCCGGAAGGCCCTTTTTAAGCTTCCTGGCAAGCTTTTTTATTCCCTCACAGGGAAGGAGTCAGGAGTAACTCCGTTAGCAGCAGTGCCAGAGGTCTGCAGAACAAGTCTGCTCGTGCCAGCAGGCACCTCAGTGAGCACAGAAGAAATGGGTGCTACAGTAGGAGGAGAAGCCTTTCTCTCCAGCACTGCTTCCTGCAGCGGTGCTCCAGCAAGGACATCATGGCCTGTAGCTATGACCCAAGCACTGCTTCCTCTAGAGCTTGTCCCACAGCAGATAAATATAGGGCTTGAGCTCCAGCCTCCTTGGCCTGTTAAAACCTGCAGCTCTCAGTGATTCTGAGATGGATAATCAGACCTGCAGGTGCATAAACACACAGGTCGTGCTTCCTTGGCCCCACCTGCCGTGATGTCTTCTGACACACAGGAACAGCCTTGCTTGGAAGCCACCAAGGGGGGTTAAAGGAAGACCCCTGAGCAAACCCATTTCTGAAATCTGGCTTATTTGGTTTTGCTTTCCAGAAGAAAATCTGTAGCATTGCATTGGCCAGGCCATGGGAAGACAGCGATTTGTGAGCACAGGTTTGTGCTGAGAGCAGCATGTCCTCTGCTGGGCACTCAGTTACTCCAGCCAGTGCTGAGGCATGTGGTCCAGAGCTCACTCAAGGCTCAAGAGTGAATTTCTTAGTTTTTTTAGGTGCTGGAAATGTATGAACAAGTAGTAGCCTTGACTGGGATTTCTGACACATCCTTTGTTATCTTCTATTTCTGATTTCTCTGCTTGTTCCCTCTAGCCTTCTTCCTGTCCTTTTGCACTTTCTTTTGCTCCCTGAAACTTCTCTGGATACCAGCATGCTGTGTGTCACGAGCACAAAATGCATGTGCCTTTGCTGCCTGATCGGTTGCTAACAAAGCTGTGTTCATTTCATGCAAAAGGTAGTTACCCAGGACTGTTTTCCAGAAGCCCTTTTTGGTTTTGTTTGATGTTACATGTTCCTGGAAGCTGCCTGTCCCAAGCAAGGTGGAGCTTGCAGGAGGACAAACCTGCAAGTGGTGATACCATTCCCAGAAAGGAATGCAAGATAGATTTTTGAAGAGAGTGTAACTATAAAATAATTGCAACATTGGGAGGATTTTCTGTGGTGAAGGAATGATTAATTTTCACTCTTGCTTCTTTCTTCCTGGTCTTGCTTTCTTACTTCAGCATTTGAATATATGGGGCATCCTTGTGTTAGGTGATTGTTCTGAACACAGCACAGTGCTGAAAATCGAGCTCCATTTCAGTTCCTTCATCTGCTGCCTGTTATAGCATACTTGCCACTTCAGTTAACAGCCTGTGAGGCAAAACAGAAAACAAACTGTCCCTCTGTATCTATGCTTTCTGTGAAGTGCTGACAAGAAGGAAGATGCCTGTAGATAAATGCAATGTATATGACTTAGAAGATATAAGTGGAGCATTAAAGGGCATTTTTACAGTGTAATTATTATATCCAAGCATGAAACAATATTTACCTAATGACAGAAGCCTCCTCTTCATGCTGGTTAGCTCATGACAAAGCGGTGTTGGAATCCGCCTCCATCCCCTCAGCAGACAGGAGCTGTGGACAGGTTTGCTGAGGTTCATGTTGGCTCACATAGGTTGCTCACAAAACAGCTCTCCGGGCCCAAGAGGATTTCTCCATCAGCAGCCAGCAGCAAAGCCCCTTTCCAGCATCTGGGTGTGCATGACAGCCCGGTGCTGGAATGTGCTCCTCCGCAGCCCAGCTTTTAACTTGAAGCTCTGGCAGGGCGCTGGGTAGCTCTGGCTCAATGACACAGAGCTGCTGAAAGTCAGTCACTTCGTTTAGGAACAAGGGGAAGCCCGGCACATTGTTCTGCTGCCTTTGCCTCCAGCTCCCTCGCGATATAAGCACAGAATATATATACCCGTGATAGCAGCTAGAGAAACATGGACTTCCACCATAGAGGTCACCCCTACGCGATACCAGAGGATGAAGAGATCGCTCACAGGGTCTCTCACAATGCCTACAACTCGGCGGGAAATGAAGGCGAGAAACCAGTGTCGAAACTGCAGCGTAGGCACAGTGACATTAAACTCTACAAAGAGTTTTGTGACTTCTACGCAAAATTGTAAGTCCGCGCTGTTCAGCTCTGGGCTGTAACTGCAGTGACATTACTGGCATACCGTCGCTGTGTTTTTTACCGTCTGGGCTCTGTAAGCCATACTCTAAGGCAGCCTTTACCACAGTTCTGTGCTTGATACGTTGCCAGTTGTAATCATCAACTAAAATTTGAGCTGGTGCCGTGAACTTAATCAGTAATTGCGTCAGAAGTTTTTATTGGGGTTTGAAGCAGGGTTGGTATTTGCCAAGTAGTCTCTGACTTCAGATTGTTTGCTTGTTTTGGGCAAACGTGCAGACTCTTTCACTAATGGAGGACTGTTGCATGCATCACTGTTTTTACATACGTGTTTTTACTTGGATTACATTTTTTCTCTGACAGCACTTAGCATTAAATAACTTATAAGTTTAACATCCTTAATAATCAGGAACTGGTGAGGTGATGGTGAGGCTCATGGTTTATGTTGCGATTACTGCTCATTCAGATTAACTCAGGATGGGTGAAGTGTCTGGCTTTTTTCCCCCTGCAGAAAACATCTGTAATCCGTGTAGCCCATTGGCTAACTGTATGCTTAACTACACTTTATACATACAATCACTGCCGCTTCTCAATATGTTGATCTCTTAAGTGTGAAATAGACTGTTCCTCAGTCTGACCTCCTTCATGAAATTTGGCCACTCACTGTTTTGCTGTAAGGACAGTGAGTATTTTGATGGCAGAGTTGTCTTCTGCAAAGTGCTCCTGAGAGAGAAAAAAAAGATACAGCTAATAATAACTGGTCGGATGTGACCTTGTGTAGGGCTCTTCTGTGGTACAGTGTAAGCAATAGATAAAGCACATTCTTTTTGGAGCTATGTGGTAGGTGTATACTTGCTAACTCGAATGTTGTGCAAGGACTGAATTCAATTCCTGTCAAGCCTGAAGGGAGCCAAGAGGTGTTATCCGCTCAGAGGGCAAGTCTTGGCATCTTACACAGGACCCAGCGCTCCACACTGGCAAATGCAGCAGGAGATATCCAAATCTGTGCCTGTATGTAAAATAATGTCCCAGTAATTGTCCAGACAGTGCTTTTGTCAGTTGTGGTCAGATTGTATGAAACTAGACCATTGTCCTGTATTTGCTCTCTGCTATCAAGTGATATTAGGGCAGAGAAATAACCCTGAAAGGCATAGCTTTGAGAACCCAAGTATTAGTAAGAAGGCACTTGCAAAGGACAAATAAGTGACCCTTTTTTGGTACTAGAGCCTTAAGTGTAAGACAGCTGTACTGACCGTTGCATAAGTGAACACAATCCTAATGAAGTTGCAATCCCCCTGATATTTCCACACTCATTCTATGGTCACATGCCTTTGAGAAGTAATCAAGATTGCTTTTTGAGCTTTTCTTTTTTTTTTTTCATCACCAGTTTGTGTTGCCCTGTACCTGAGTCGTGATGGAGCACCCCAGCTCTGCAGCTAGAGCATTCCCACCTTCTCCTTGTCCTTGGTCTGGTGCTGGGGTGCTATGATCTGCTTTTATGGAGATGAACCCTAACAAACCAACCAAAAATCCTATGACTTTATTATTTCTACAAGTTGTATATGGCTTGAAGTGATTTTACAGATTTGATTGTTTACCTGCTGTGGTTTTCAGTAATCTGCCAGACAAAATATTTTAAACTCTTCCACATTGCTTGCTTATAGCTTTTGAATTAATGTTGTTATATGCTCATATTCTATAATTCTCATATTCTAGAATTATGAATTATTTCAGAATTAACATTTATATTTTCTAGTGTGAAGTCCTCAATTATTGCTAACATTTGCCCTTATTTTCTGTAATTCAAATGTGTTCGATGACTTTTATATTAGTTCTTTGAATTACCTGCCTTTTCTCATCATAAAGAGACAGCAAATTCATCTGTGACAATAATCAGTAGTTATTAGAGCACATTGTGGGGTTGTTATTTCCAAAGTGTTTGGAGCCAGAGGGAAACAACAGTTTTATTTCTAAGGGAGCACCACAAGTCATTGAGTTCACGGAAAAGTTTTCAGTGGGCAGCCTAGCATAAGGCTGATGCCATTGGCTTTGGAAACAAATAGAGAGCCAGAATCAGTTGTACTGCCTTTGGGGCTCATTTTCTTTCTGTTTCTTGTTTCTGTACAGCAACATGGCAAACGCACTCGCAAATGCCATCTGTGAGCGCTGCAGAGGGGGCTTTGCACCAGCAGAGAAAATTGTCAACAGCAATGGTGAGCTGTACCACGAGCAGTGCTTCGTGTGTGCCCAGTGCTTCCAGCAGTTTCCTGAAGGGCTCTTCTATGAGGTAAGCTGGGAGAAGTAACTACAGACTAATCGATACTTTAGCAAGTGTTGTTGAAGAAATGGAGTTCCAAAAGATTATGCCTGTTCCAAAAGATTATGATTCTGTGATTCTGTGATTCCACTCATGGACTGTGTTCCTTTTGTGTTCTTGCTTATTTTGCACTGATTCGCATCCTCTCTTTTCACAGCAGCAATACTTCTCCATTGCTGATTGATTTTAAGATATTATAAAGCTCTGATGATTTTTTTTTTGGGATGAGAGGTGAAGATCCCCATACAAAGTGCTGTTGTTTGATTTAAATGTAATGAAATGGATTGGTGCACTGATAGTCAGGACACCCTGTTGCTGACATGGCTGGGGTAGACAGGGTCCTCAGCTGCTAAATAGGGATGCTTGGATGTGCCACAGGGTTTCAGAGAGAATCCCCCTGAAAAGGAAGCCCGTGCCAGTATTGTAGGGTGCTTGTGCCAGCCAGCTTGCAGGGTTGATTTGGCATTTGGCGTAGTGGTAGCGGCTGCCAGTGTGTGTGGTGGAAGAGAAGGGAATAGACAAGAAAAACACACAGGGGTTTAAAACAAAAATGTAAAATTATTTGCTTTGTGCCATATGTTCTCCAATATTTTGACAAAACTAAGGCCAAAATTAATCATGCCAGGTTAGAGTTTTAGTTCAAAAACATATGTATAACTGTCCCCCAGAGTGTGTGTTTGAGTTACCATTTTCATATGAAAAACCTTAACCTTTTCAGCTTCTAGTTCTCTGCTCCACAACCAATTGCTCTACACTGCTGAGCCTGTAAGACTCTGCCTGGTATAGGGGAGAAGAAAGAAGAAATGTTTATGTGCCTGTTTGAAGTATATCAGTGTGTATAACCTTGTTTAAGTGTGTAACTTAGTGTTATTAGGGCTGAGAAAAGAACTCTTGGAGATTTCTCTCCCTGTGCGTGTTTTTTTTTTCCTTAAAATCTATAGACTGTATATTGTATCAGAAATACAGGAAAAACATTCTTCTTAGAAGAGAGTCATCAAAGGGAAATCCCAGCATCCTGCAGTCTTTAGGAGGTTTATTGCTGAGTGAGTGAGTGAGTGAGTGAGGCCTGCACAGCTTCTGAAATACTGTTTGTAGAGATGACCTGTAAGCCAGTGTGCTGAGATTGAGGTGTGTTGACAGCCAAAATCAGATGATACCTGAGTCAGGTAAACCCAGCATTTAATATACCCCACTCACCTTTCTTTAACCCTAGGTGTAAGGAAGGGTAGATCATGGGAGACAGGGTTTTATCATTATTATTACCTGAAGCTTGTGGATGGCTAGCTGAGGTTCAAACAGATTAAAGGCAGAGTTCTCAAAATTGTCAAATGTTTAGTTGCTTCTGAAAATCCTGTTCTAACCCACTTCACATGCAGTGCCATCATTGTGTCAGGAGCACATTTCATTTTTCACAGTGGTGTTTTTAATTGTACTGTATGGTTTGGAGAAGGAGACTGGGCGAGGAGTGTTAATTGGAAAAGGAGGCTGGCAAAGGGGATTCCTGGTCTTGCTTTCTCTCACCTTGCTTGAGGATCAAAAGGTTTCTCAGTGCAGTAGAGATAGTGTTGAACGATTTGTGGCAAAATGAACCAGCAGTGGTCCATGACACATCAAAAGGTGGGCTGCAAAACAGTAGCAGTTAAGGAAAGACAAAACAAAACACCCCTTAGATACTTACACCTTGCATTATTATTGTTAGTATTCTATGAGTTGCTCCCTGCTTGCAGGCAGGGTGAAGAGTCTGCCGTGACATGTTAAGACCTGAGTCAAATATGAAATGATACATACGTTTTAAAAGTAAAATATCTGTTGATAAAACTGTCTTAAAAGAATAAAATGTATTTTCTCTAAATAATGAGCACTTTGTTCATCATTTTTCTGACTCTCAAATAACAGTGGGACAATCCACGGACCTCTTTCAGAAAGTGGAATGGTCTTTTGAGGCAACCTGTACCTCCTAGAGCACAGATAGAGGTGGGCTGCAATGGAAAGAAAGTCTTAGGTTAGCACCTGGTCTAGGAATGTTACAACCTTTCTGTTGCTCATCAATGACCATAGCTGTGTGACCTATTTGGCAGGGGCAAGCAATCTGATGGTTTTTAGTTACATTGTTAACATTTGTATTCGTTAAGTCAGAAGTGAACACTCAGTGGTTGTTTTGGGAATAAAAGAAGGCTGGTGTACTTATTAGATATGTTTTTGTTTAAATTGCTAATTATTTTTTTTTCAGGTTAGGTTGAGGTTTGCAGTGACTTTGTTCTTGAGAAATGTTACACAGAAAGTGGAAAGTTTAAGTTAAAAAAAAGTGATTATCAAGACTAAGAGAATACCCAAAGACTTATGTGTGGCTTGAACTTCAGGCCATTTTTCTGCCTCAAGTCCTTCTAATGTCTACCACAAGGTCTTGCAGTTTCTCCCTACATCAGCAAGTCTATCTGCTGCTGTTGAAGAGAGGTACTTTCCAGTCTCTGTAAGTGCTCTGACAAGCATCAGAAGATGGTTCATAAATATTACCCAGCCTTCCACCCACATTTATATTGGCGCTTGTGCTTGATGTCTTCTACAGAGTGAATATCCACACTGTGCTAGCCCCTGTGCCTTTTGGGCAGGTTAGAAATGTTTGACAGAGTCCTCTGCACTCTCCAGATATTCCATGCTGCCTTCACAGCTTTCACTTAGCACTGAAGTGGTCCTGAGATTGCAGTGGAAACCTTGGCACAGTTTTTGTGTTGCTCATGGAGAAGTGGAGGCAAGCTTGCTCTTCTTTCATGCAGTGTGGTTTAGCACCTCAGCATGTGAGTTGGGAATATACCAGCTGAGAGCCTTTAGGGGAGAGAGAGGAACAGGAACAGCCCTAAGCAGATAAAGGATAAGCTTAGGTTGGCCAATGGTCAGGAGATGGCTGGCAATGAGTAACTGAGGTGATCTGTTATCTCTGTGAGGAAATAGTGACTGAAGAGGGCAGTCGCTCACTCTACTCAGTGCTAGTGCGGTCTCACTTAGATTACTGTGTGCAGTTTTGGGCACACAGCATAAAATGGACATAAAACTATTAGAGAGTATCCAAAGAAGGGTTACAGAGATGGGGAAGGGTCTGTAGGGCAAGATGTGTGAGGAGCAGCTGAGACCCCTTGGTTTCTTAAGCCCAGAGCAGAGGAGACTGAGGGGGAGTGGGCATAGAACAGGCTGCCCAGGGCAGTGGTCACGGCCCCGAGCTGCCAGAGTTCAAGGAACGTTTGGACAGCACTCTAAAACAAAGGGTCTGATTTTTGGGTGGTCCTGTGTGGAGCCAGGAGATGGACTTAGTGATCCTTGTGGGCCCCTCTCAATTCCAATTGTGGTTGGACTAGATGATCTTGCAGGTCGTTTCCAACCTTGCGATTCTATGATTCTATGATTCAGGATATTCTATGGTTCTAAGGAAGAAAAGATATCTTCCTTGGACTGGCTTAATGAACGCTTTAAAAAGATGCATGTGGGGATGTGGACAGGTCATGTGTTTTTCTGAGCAGGTTCCCCGTGGGTAAACACATGCATTGTTGTTAGCCCTGCATTAGATGATGTTTATTCTGTGCCCAGTTCAGCTAAGCTAGAGTTTCTTGGAAAAGACTTGGGGAGTTTAAATATTCTTCCTGTGCCTATCGCAAGCATTGCAGAGTTTCCCCAGTTAGTCATTAAACCGCTTATCACATTTGCACTCAAGTGCTGCCATAAGTTTTCATGCTCTGCTCCACCGTGGTGAGGCAGAACCGGTTAGGCTACTCAGGAAGCAAAGCTGGTATCTCTGCAGAATGCAACAGAAGGCTGCTTTCTCTGCAGTTGCCATCAGAGAGTTTTATAACAGACAGCAGTGCACGGTCCAGTACTGACAGTGGAATAACAGCCCATTTGCATGGGCAGCTTTGGTGGCACCTTGCCCAGAGGGACTGGTTTGCCCCATTGCAATTACTCAGTGGGCTTTTTCACAAGACCTTGCTACTCTGGACTTCAGAAATAGACCTCCCTAGAGGTCCTTCCCAGTGGGAACTGTGGGCACCTTGCTTTCAAACAGAGGTGAATACTACTTGTAGCACAGCCATTTGTTAAAAACCCTTTTGAGACCCTTATGAGCCTCCCAGGAGCCCTTGGGCATCTCTCTGCACTGTTTCAGAAAAACGCCAGCCTCCTCTGTGCTGTGCTGGGGGAGGGAAGATGGAAGGGTTTAGAGACGCGCATCCCACAGTAGAAGAAATGCAACAAAATCCTTATGAAGCTACCTTTTTGTTTTTATGTTTCTAATAATCTGTAACAGAATAAAAGGAAAGTGCAGCTGCAGTGAACTTCTCACATTTATTTCTATTCCATTTCAATCTGGAGTGTGTTCTTTAATTGAGCTTTACCAGAAACTACCCTAGAGGAAGCATCTGTAAAATAATCGGGTTCTGTGCAAGTCTTTCCAAATTATAGGTTAGTAAAGATGTGGAAATCAGCTGGAGGTAATGTTGTGGTGGAGTGTCCTATGCAGAACCATAGAATTAACGGACCTCCACCATACAACAGTCCAATGATCTTGCTGTTAAAATCTATGCTGTGTCATTTGTCTCAAAAATTTAAGACTTTCTCTAATGAAGAAGCTGCTGGATCACCCACAAATGCTGCACAAACAAGCCAAGAATATTGAAAATAGAAACAAAAGCAAATAGTAACCAACCTGCCTGACAGAAACCTGTTTTGTCTGCCCAGATCAATTTGTGGCTCTGAAATCCAAGCAAACATGTGCATCTCCCAATGTACCAGCTGTTTACACAAGGCTGGAAGCTTTCTGGTGGTGGTTTTTTTTTTCAGATTAAAAAGAATTACATTTGGCAGGAAGCAAGCACAGTTCTCAATGAACTAATAGTTACCATTACTCTTTGAGACACTAATAGTCCTCTGTCTCTTAATTAAAAAAAAAAAAAAACAACAAAGAACAACACAAACAATACTTCCAATTAAAAAGTCATCTGTTTTAGAGTATTAAAAGCCCTTGATGAATTGCTAGAATAGGCTTCTGGAAGGAGACCATGCAGCATGCATCTTTCTGATCCTTGTGTGAGATTCAGGCTGGGCACAACAATTAAGTTTCTGATCTTACATTTTCAGTGATTTCAAAGTGGTGATGGTGGCTGCATGAAATCCTGCCAGTGGTTCTGTATATTGCACTGTATTACTGTACTTATGTTTTATTTGATCCTTGAAATTTCAGAGTGCAAAAGGATATATATGGCTGTATTTTCTATCCATGCATCAAAACTTAATTTGTGGGTCATATGTTACGCTATTTGCTTTGTTTTGTGTTAGATTCAGTACAAAGAAAGGAGTGGGATTTTCCTGCTGTGCTTCTTTCCAGGTTTTTTTAACTTAAGACATTCAAATCCAAACATATCTAATATTATCTGTCTGGTTTTAACATGCTGGCTGGCATATGTGTGTACCAGTGATGTGCCTGAAGGTATCTAAACATTTCCCATTGCTTTAGGACATACTTGTCTACATGTTCTTACATATTCCTCAGTTAGATTGCTAGTGCAGTGCCATACAATTTTTTTTCCAGATGGTTTTTTTCTTTTCCTGTATGAGCATGACCTGCAACTGAACTTCTCTAAGCTCTGAGAAAATTCAGCTCTAAATCACTTCAGATCAGCTCCTTATTCCAGCCGATTCAGAGAATTTTGTTCTTTAAAATTTCCTCAAACAAACACTGTGAAGGAAAGGCATGATTTCTTTTTGTGTTTTGCCCGCAGTGCTCCATGAATTGCAAAGTTTCTGTCCCTGGGTGTTCTTCCTTCCCCTAGACTTACTTCCTCCAGTGTGCTGGGCCAGTCTTACAGGAAACACAGAGTGAGGAAGGGATCAAATGGGTTCAGGGAAAATGCTTCCCCCCAGGAAAAGTTTTCAAAAGCTAATTTCCTGCATAGAATTCTGTCTGCATCAGATTTTCGTTAGTCTCTCAAAATTCAGGCGTCTGTGGTGATATAAAAGAAGGTGGGTTACACTCTCAGCAATATTAAAGGAACGGTGTTGTATTAACAACAGTATCTGAATTAAGGTGGGTGAATTTCATGCCTGTTTTTCTAGCACACGGTCAGGTTTGCTTATAGTGCAGCTCCTTATCCTCTACTATTCAGTTGCTTGTGAAAACAACCTGCTGTGTGACAGTATTTATGTCAAGGGCATGCTCCTAACCTCTCTTGCCTTGTTTTCCATTTGCAGTTTGAAGGGAGGAAGTACTGCGAACATGATTTTCAAATGCTTTTTGCCCCTTGCTGCCATCAGTGTGGTAAGTTTTACATTCAGGTGAAATATTTCACACTGATCACAAATGGGAAGTCAACATATGTTGCCGGGGGAAGATGTACAGCCCTGTTGTATCTCCTCTGGGAGATGGCCCCACAAAGCAGAGGAACTTTCAGAATGAACTTCAGTGAACTTAGGGAGCTGCTTTTCCTAAAGGTCATCAAACAGTAGGTTTAAAAAAAAAAAGGTTGCATTATTTGCATGAGTAGTTGAACTGTTCATCCAGTGAGTCAATGAGCAGCCCATTCATGAGCTCCTGATTTTCTGCATCCACATGCATGTACTCACGTGTTCCTTCTCATGCAGCTGAAACCCTCTCGCAACTCTTAATTTGTTTTGACCACTGTAACCTATCCATGCTGTCCTCCTCTATAGAAGCAGAGGCAGTCTTTATCATCTAGTGATATCACCAGCTTTCTATTTTTGACACAAATTCCTTTAAGTCTTCAGCATCTGTTGTCTACCCTGTGTAACACTGAGGTCTGCGTTTTATTTGCTGCTATTGAGTAAATGCTTGCATGTCTGCTACACTGTAATCAAATGCAAGTTTTCTTTTACACCATATTTTCTGTGTGTGAGACATTTTGCTTGGTCAGGGTTGAGAAGTCATTGCTGTACCCTTGCTTGATCAGGTATGGAAGCTCTTATTTTTCTGAGGCACCTGGGCAAGCTGCTACAACTTTCACTTAGGAAGTCCTTTCCCTTGTGCAGAGGGTGTGGTTGGATGCTGGAAGGATGGGAAGCAGATGTTCTGGACCTTCGGATTTACAGCTGCAGATTTGAACAAGCAGGGGAAGAGGAAGAGCTCAGTGGTGATATCTGAGTGAACTTGAAGTGTGTGACAAACCAGAAGGAACTGCTTTGTTCCTTCTACAGTCCAGTCACTTCCCAAGCGTGAGGGACCTTTGTGTTCCTCCAGTTACTCTGCAGTCTCCCTTCTTTGTTCTCTTCCTGCTCTTGTGTGCCACAGCTTCCCCTTTCCCTTTACTGCTCTTGGCCTGGAAAGGACTTTTGTGAATCCTCCTTTCTAACCCCTTGAAACACAAAGCACAGCTCTTCCTGCATACCAGCATTGTCCATACATGGCAGAGCTCTGTTCCTCTCCTGTTGCTGATCTGCTCCTGTCACTGATCTGCTCCTAGCTTCCCTTTGGTGAGTTTGGCAGAGGGAACTTCACCTCTGCGGCACTCAGAGAGACCAGAAACTGTTCTGGGCTCTGGCAAGTTAATGGAGGAGCTACACCATGTATCTTCAGGACTTTTCCTGCCCAGCTGCCACAGCCCATTAGTTTCTGTTGCTTCTGCTCTGAGTCCTTATAGCACCAACTCTCTTAAAATCTCATCAGTTTTATGTACTGACTTGTTCCAACGGATGAGTTAAAAGAAAGTGAATTTGCTGGAGGGTGTGACTGGCTGGCTGGGCTGCCTTCCAGGTCACTGCTCACTTTCCTGCAGCACTGCATGGATCCGGCCTGGAACTGGGCTTTTCCAGTTTTTGAATTTAGTAAGAGTAGCCAAAATCAACAGGGTTGTTGTCAGCACTGATGCCTCAAGCTTTCCCTACGCTTCTAGAGAGCATCCAATTTTATTCTTGAAAAGCTATGACTTCATGGGAATGAATAGCATGCCCCAGACTTGCATGCTAGACTTCATTTCGTTGGTATCTGTTATCTGCCTGATGGCTTCTCTTTGACAGCTGTTTGATTAGTAGGCTCTTTAGAGCCAGGATTCAGCCTTTCACAGCACCAGGAAGCTGAGCTCTTGACATGTCTTAGGCAGTGTTTGCACTGCTCAGGGGCCATGGCTGCATGTGCACGCTTGGCATGGCTGTGCAGTAGAGAATATGAAATGGGAGGCACTGGAAAAGTGAGAAAACTACCAGGACAGGACTATGCGATAGATCAGAAATGGGTGTGTGTGTTGGATTTACTGTTTAGTAAGTGCATTCTCCTACTGTATCTTTGTACTTTGACTCCAGTTTTCTTGCAGTAGGGTCAAGGCCACTCAAACTCAGTTCTGTTGTGCTTTGAATTTGGAGCCCTTTCAAGGCTTGATTATAGACACAGCGGAGTAGAAGTCAACACTGTGTCAAGGACAGTTCCAAAATATCCTTTTCTGGTAGAAGAGAGAAGCAAAAATGATTATGGAATTCTATGATTTAGTTGCAGGCTTCTTTTAACTTTGTGTAGCATGGTATTTTACATCCTGTTACTGTATTTCCTACAGGTGAGTTCATTATTGGCCGTGTTATTAAAGCTATGAACAACAGTTGGCATCCGGAATGCTTCTGCTGTGATATCTGCCAACAAGTATTGGCAGATATTGGATTTGTCAAGAATGCTGGCAGGTGGGTCTTCACCCTTCCTTCTGTCACTGATCATGAGGAAAGTGAAATGAAAGCTGGGGGGGATGTAGAGGTTATGGTTCCTACAGCTTTCCTGCTGGGATGGAGTAACTGTAGTGTCTTTTATGAGAAGAAGTTCTAAGAATGCATCATAAAACTGAGAGTGGATATCTTAAAATATGCACATAGAATATTAACTACTGACCTACTTCTTCACCGGATGTCAAGTGTGTGTGTTGTGCCTGGTGGTGTTTCAGGATCGGTAGGATACTGTGATAGACACTTAGAAATGAATCAGATGCAGAAGGATTGTCATTTTTAAATAGGTGTTTCTTTTTCCAGCATGGGTTCCCAATTTGAGTCCAGTTTATCACCCTATTCATTAATGAATGCTCTCACTTCAGTGGGATCCTTCATGGATTTTTTAAAGTAGACTATGTAGCCATTGATTTCATACTTTTAATGTGATACACATAGTTATTTACAGAGTTGGGGCCAGTTTTGTCATCCAGCTTCCAATCTAAATGTTTACGAGTTTGAGGGTAAAGCATGAAATTGAAAGGAATTGAACAAACGATACTTCTGTGGTGACAGAAAGTAATATGCCTTCTTCTGAACTTGGCTTTGCCTACCAAAGAAGTTGTTTTAAAGCCTTTCTTCTACTCCACAAAAGAACTGGTAGAAATGAGTTTCTATTAGATGCTTGATTTCTATTTTTTACCTAGTAACAGGTGCTGGTACTTACCTGTCTTCTTTTATGTCGTTGCAGACATCTCTGCCGTCCCTGCCATAACAGGGAAAAAGCCAGAGGCCTGGGAAAGTACATTTGCCAGAAGTGCCACGCCATTATTGACGAGCAGCCCCTCATTTTCAAAAATGATCCCTATCACCCTGATCATTTCAACTGTGCAAACTGCGGGTAACTTGAGTTCCACGTGAGAAAACAGGAGAATGCTGGTTTTATTTGTTTCCCCACTTCCATGTTAAAGTGGAAACCAGTCCTGTACAGCAGGCAAAAGGGATGAGTTCTGAGTGCCTTGCTACTAGATACGTGTCTGGTTACGTCTCCTGGGGTGGTAGAATTGGACCTTGCATTCAAACAGCGGGTGATCTGTTGGGAAGTGAGGAAAGACTGTAATGTGCAGCACAGAGTCTCTTAGAAAATAGGAAATGTGGGCACAAACTTGCTTATGGCAGCAAAGTCATTGACATTATTTTTCTGCTATAAAGGGTAGAAAGGTGGTCTTTTTGGGCTGCTTCAGTCATTACCTTGCCTATGTTCTTTCTTTTCATTTGAGTTGCCCAGAGTATGCTTTTCTTTTAAGCTTTCTCTCACCTCATTTTGTCAGCTTCTGCAGCTGCGGAATACGTAGCTGCATGTTTCTACATCCCCCACTGATGCGTGGATCAGGGGGCATTGTAGGATGTAGCACACGTTATTTGTTGTTTATTTTGTACTGCAAAGGAAGCTATCATTTCAGGATCATAGCAGAGGCTGATTTGAAAAACAACAGTAGTATTGTGCCAGTGCTATTGTCAGCTTATGTTATTCTTTCTCTGCTGTTTGATATCATGGAGAAAATGCAGGGGAGTACATTTTCCTTTCAGTTACATTTATGTAAATCCAAGAAAGATACTGGTGCGAAGAGAGGCAGAATGCAAGCCAGGCATGACTACAGCTTTCTAACTGTGTGAAAAAAGTTCAGTAGCTATTTTCAGAGAGATTTGATGCATCCTGCATAGCAGGCTTTCCTTAGTTTTCTGTGGAATCCATCAGTCTTGTTTAAAAAAATAATCATATTGAACTGGCATATTTGATGCTGCTGAATACATTATTGTAGTAGAAATACAGTTCCTAAAACAAGTGCTCAAAATTAAATGATCTCTGCAGAAGCTCTTGAGTTGAACTTGTTCGGTTCCTTTCTTCATGCTCTCAATTAATGAATTTCTGAACAGGAAGGAACTTACTGCTGATGCTCGTGAGCTGAAGGGAGAATTATATTGTTTACCCTGCCATGACAAAATGGGCGTCCCCATCTGTGGAGCATGTAGAAGACCAATTGAAGGACGTGTGGTGAATGCTATGGGCAAACAGTGGCACGTGGAGGTAAACATCAGCTGACACGTTGTCTTTCACAAATGTAAATGTTAACTTACTTGACTGGAATGTCCTCGATCAGTTTCCATGAAAGGATTAGAAAAGTATGCAGCAGTGGTCAGCAAATGCATCTCCTAATCCCATTTTCAACCTTCTTGTGTCTGATCTTCCACTGAGAAAAGTCTTCTGCATGCGGAGCTAAAATCAGTAGTCCAAGGAAGCATTGCAAGGTCCATGTAGGGGAAAATGTCATCAAGTGAGAAGCAGGAGATACAGAAAGGCCGTCAAGTTCTGTGACAAACGTAATGCTAGTGGGCATTGTGATATTTCTGTGGTTTCCATTTACTTGCCATGTAAATATTTCTAAAGCAGTTTAGGTGACAGTTCCTTTTTCAAGTCCATGTGCAAGATTTAGTCCTTAATCTTCCATTGAAGTTATGAAGATAAGCAGTCTTTGTTGTGAAATTCTCCTCCAGCAAGTGCTTTCTTCACAAGATGTATCAGTGGTGAAAATTATTTGATCTGACTTTATTCTGTCATTAATAACATATCAGAACCACCTCAGTGCATTTTTTTTTCTTTTTTGGAAGTTTTGGGTTGAAAAGTTGAAAGACAGTAAAAGGAATGTTATTTTAGTGATCTAAAGCACAAAACAAGTGGTAATTCTTATTTTCAAGATGGCGCAGTGACTCAGAAGGCTTTGGTCCTGTTCAGTAGGGATTGTTTGTTTGCTTTCTCAAAAAAAACCCACCGTTATTTACAAGAAATCCAAAATAAATCCCTAATTTTCTTCATAGCATTTCGTTTGTGCAAAATGTGAGAAGCCATTCCTGGGTCATCGTCATTACGAGAGAAAAGGCCTGGCCTATTGTGAAACCCACTACAATCAGGTAAGGTTGCATGTTTTTGAAAACTGTAATTTTTAAACTCACCAACAGATTTTATGAATGGGAGATGGAAAGTGAGAGAGATTGTTTTCTTATGATCACCTGTGAGTATAAAGTTAACTAGTAGGTGTTCCACTGCAGGCAGTTTATATGGGTTTCTCTATAGGTAAGTTTTGCATTGAAAAAAGAAAACTGTGGGTAATTGATAAAGGAAAGCTGGGCTAATCAGAATGTAGTTGTTCTTCAAGCTTAGGGTTTCTTATGTTGAGCCGTTCCGAGCTTTTACACACCTCTAAGATCAGAGCAGCTGATGACACTCAGGCTTTCCCAAGAACATAAAGACCATTTGCCACTCAGGAGCTGTGGTTTAACACAAAGCCTTTGTGTAGCGTGGCCTTCCTTACAGCTGCAATTCGAAGTTGACTGTGTGTTAAGATAGACTGCATCAAGCAGCTCTGTCATCCACTTGCTGAAGACCAACAAAGACAAAATTTGTCAGAGGGCACCACCTAGTGACCAGGTGCATTTAAAGAAGAGATACATGGAGTTGCACCGTTTGCCTCCAGACTCCCTTGATTGTGCAGTCCAGCACCATAACGGATGGACCTTTCTTCTGTGGAAGCCAAGTGCAAGGTGTCACGTACACATCTTTGCTTGGATAAATCAGGGAGGATTGCATGTGGGAGTTGTAAGGCATCTGCTGATTACAGATGGATCCTAAATCTGTCAGTGACGAAGGGCAGGTGATTGAAATATTGCTGGCATCCCTGCAGACAATAAATGCCATGACATTGTTAGCAATAGCACTGCAGTCATGATAGAGCAAGAAAGTACACCGGGCAGGAGCTGTGTGTTGAAGGGATGTACAGATGTTCAGCTGGATGGTTACTAAAAGTGTGTGTGTGACTCTGCATTGCTGAATTTCAAACGTTCAGAATGAGGGAAACAGCAAAACAAAACCATATTCGTAGAGGGTCAAGGAGATGTAAGGAAATGTTTTCATCCTTAATATTATAAAGACTTTTTATGATAAGATGATGCAAGATTGAATTGAAAACCAAAATCAGACTTGCCATCGTTCTCCTTTATTTAAACTGAAATAAACAGGAAAGTGATTGAAATGCAGTTGAGAAATTACTGTCAATAAAATCATGACATTAAAAATTCATTGCTTCTCCTTCCTCTTCAGCTGTTTGGTGATGTGTGTTTCCATTGCAATCGTGTGATTGAAGGAGATGGTAAGCAGTTCTCTAGCTTTTTTCTTAACGATACGTTTTGATGAAAGTTCTTTCTAAAAGTGGAAGGAAGGTCCTTTGTTGAATCCCTCACTGCTCCCATTAAAGCACAAGGAAGAAACTCAAATAGATGTGATTAGTCAGAGGCCAAAGGGGAAGAAGACCTTACAGCAGGTGTTCCATGATGATGGAAGATCAAACAGGAGCTAAAGAGAACTGTGGTCAGCTGGAAACCTTTTAGTAATAACCAAAGGCCAGGGATGTTGAGAGATTCCGGTCGTGAGTGGTGTTCCCCAGGGGTCGGTGCTGGGGCCTGTCCTCTTCTATATCTTTATTGATGACCTCGATGAGGGCATCGAGTGCACCCTCAGTAAATTCGCAGATGACACCAAATTGGCTGGAAGCGTGGATCTGCCTGGGGGTAGCGAGGCCCTACAGTGGGATCTGGACAGGCTGGAGAGCTGGGCTGAAGCCAATAGGATGAGTTTCAACAAGGCCAAATGCCGGGTCCTGCACTTCGGCTACAACAACCGCAGGTGACGCTACAGGCTTGGGATGGTGTGGCTGGAGGACTGCGTAGAGGAAACGGACCTGGGGGTATTGATTGATGCTCGGCTGAACATGAGCCGACAGTGTGCCCAGGTGGCCAAGAAGGCCAATGGCATCCTGGCTTGCATCAAAAACAGTGTTGCAAGCAGGAGCAGAGAGGTGATTGTTCCCCTATATTCAGCACTAGTGAGGCCGCACCTCGAGTACTGTGTCCAGTTTTGGGCCCCTCACTGCAAGAAAGATATTGAGGCCCTGGAACGTGTTCAGAGGAGGGCAACAAAGCTGGTGAGGGGTCTGGAACACAGGCCATATGAGGAGAGGCTGAAGGAGCTGGGAATGTTCAGCCTGGAGAAGAGGAGGCTCAGGGGAGACCTCATTGCTCTCTATAACTTCCTGAAGGGAGGTTGTAGTGAGCTGGGGGTCGGCCTCTTCTCTCGTGTCATTAGTGATAGGACCAGAGGGAATGGCTTCAAGCTACGGCAGGGGAGATTCAGGCTGGACATTAGGAAGTATTACTTTTCAGAAAGGGTGGTCAGGCACTGGAATGGACTGCCCAGGGAGGTGGTGGAGTCACCGAGCCTGGGGGTGTTCAAGGAAAGGCTGGATGTTGTGTTGAGGGACATGGTTTAGTGGGAGCTATTGGGAATAGGTGAACGGTTGGACTGGATGATCTCTTAGGCCTTTGCACAGGAGGCTTCCTGTCCCCACCAGCTTTCAAAAGGGACACGTACAACTGTGAGGATGACCACATAGGCATCTCCTCGAGTGAATTTAGGGATCATGACTTAGATTTGGGAAAATATTTAGATACTGAACAATTGAGGTGGACTTTGTGAGGGATTTTTTTGTTTTTAAGTGCCTACCTTCCATTGTTTCAGTTTGGTTCCTGGAGATATTCACCTATCTGTCACAGGCACCTGTCTTTTGAAAATAGAGGCTGATAATAATTTCACAGAACCAGGAAGGAATTGTACCTGAAAAGATCTGGGAAGCCATAACTGGAAGCGCCTCAATTTTGAGGAGGAGTGATTGTTTTGTAGGCTTTTTGGACTATCATCAATGATAAAATGCCATAAGGCAAATCATTCCACGTGCAGTCACATTATTTTGTTCCTAGCTACACGTGCCTGAAGTAAACACTGTAACACATCTTAGCCTCACCTAAGCCAAAGCCATTCTCGAAGTGGGAGGAAGCCTCTGCTACATGAAAGGAGCCATAAAGTAGTTCACAGCCATGTAAATACAGGGTGAGACCTACATTCCAGAAATGTGCTTTCCCCACACTTTGGGACTGGACTCTACCTGCAGAACAACAGTCCAGAAGCGCTGTCCTCTGCACTGAGATCCTGAATGAAGAGAGCTGGGGCTTGGGGTGAATGAGTAAATGCAGCCTTGTCTGATCTTCACATCTCTGTGTGTTGTCATGTCATGCCATATAATCTGACTCTCGATATTGTACATTTCAATCACTGAACTGAATATGAAGTAGTAATTATTTTCATTGTGCATCCTCAATTATTCTACATTTCTTCTTTCATTTCTACACACAAATTTGACACTGCTGTCACAAATGATGAGTATCCAATTTTGTTTTTCCTCTCTGTCTGGTGAAACAAACTCTTGTGGCAGCAGTTTTTTAAGAGACTGCATTATTGATTGAGATCTCTTGTAAGCAGACTTTCCTTTGACTGGTATTATGTTGGCAAGCAGCGGAAGAAATATAAGCATATGTGGATGTGATTGCCCCGTAGTGTGGGAAAAGAAGTTTGGCTTTACAAAGTTCTGGTTCTGTTTGCTGCTGACTAAATGTAAGAGAAGAACATTGTCCTGAGTCATAGAACTGTAGCATCTTAGAATGGCCTGGGTTGAGAAGGACCACAGCGATCATCTGGTTTCAACCCTGCTGCTATGTGCAGGGTCACCAACCAGCAGACCAGGCTGCCCAGAGCCACATCCAGCCTGGCCTTGAATGCCTGCAGGCATGGGGCATCCACAGCCTCCTTGGGCAACCTGTTCCAGTGCGTCACCGACCTCTGTGTGAAAAACTTCCTCCTAATATCTAACTTAAACCTCCCCCATCTCAGTTTAAAACCATTCCCCCTTGTCCTGTCACTATCCACCCTCGTAAAAAGCCGTTCCCTTTCCTATTTATGCACTCCCTTCAAGTATTGGAAGGCCACAATGAGGTCTCCCCAGAGCCTTCTCTTCTCTAGCTGAACAAGCCCAGTTCCCTCAACCTTTCTTCGTGGGAGAGGTGCTTCAGCCCCCTGATCATTTTAGTGGCCTTCCTCTGGACCGGTTCCAAGAGCTCCGCATGGAGCTTTAGAACCTTAGTCAGAATCCTTGATCTATGGTTGGAAACAGAAGCAACATTTGGCAGGGAAAGGTGCCAAGGTATACTGGAAGAGAGGAGTAACTGAAAACTGAGGTACAGAACAAAAAGAAGACACTTCCTCTCCAAAGCAGAGCTGCGTGCCCTCTGTGCGACGGCTTTATCATGGCTTGAGTCCCACTGTGCAACAATCAGGTGTGCCTTCCAGGTCTTGCCTCGTTATTGTTGCAGACCTTAATGCTTGCTACAAGATTCAAATGATTGTTTTTCACATTTCACAAACATTTGAGCTTAACTGTTACTTTTTTTGGTAATGCTAATGATTTACTCTTTTTTTTTTCCTTGCTCTAGTTGTATCTGCTCTGAATAAGGCATGGTGTGTGAACTGTTTTGCTTGTTCAACCTGCAACACTAAGTTAACGCTCAAGTAAGTCAGTCCATAGGTGTGATGCCTTCAAACCATATCAGTGGTTCTCTTTACAATATTGGATGTTGCTGTAGGTTTAACTGTTACAGTACAAAAGCCGTCGGAACAACACTGAGACAATGTGCCTGTGCCTTCTTCTTGCTCTATTTACTGATTTACATCTCTTTCAGCTGCCCGTTCCGTTCTTCCTTCAGTTCAGTCTTCTTAATTCTTGTCCTTTTTCGTCCTTTATTTTTTCCGCCTTTAACTCTGAAGAGATAAGTTTGTTGAAATTGATCTAAAACCTGTCTGCAAACACTGCTATGAGAAAATGCCAGACGAATTTAAGCGACGCCTTGCCAAACGGGAACGTGAAGCGAAGGAGAAAGAGAAGCAGAAAAAGAAAAAGCCCATCTGTTTGTAAACTGTTTTTCTTCTCACCACCACCTGTGCTCCTTTCTTCTTTGGTCAGTGCTACAGATGCTTTTACTTACAGTTTTTGCATGCGTCCATGCTTCACAGCCAAATATTTTTCACAAAGCTGCAACTTGAAATACTGCTATGTTATTATTTTAAGCTTAGTTTGCTTAGCAATACAGCTGAGTTTGAAAGATTTTTTCAGAGACACAGTTATAAATGGGGCATAACTCAGAGTATTTCAGTCACGGTCTGCAATGTGTATAAGCTTCTGAAAGTAATTTCATACCTATGTATAAAGTGCAGTTGCATTTTTTTTGTCTGCATGCATTTAATACAACCTTTATTTTGTTCAGGATCCCTTCCACTAAGACTTTGTTTTCTTGCTATGTCATTTTAGAAATAAATTTGTGGAGTTTGATATGAAGCCTGTCTGCAAAAAGTGCTATGAGAAGTTTCCTCTAGAGCTGAAGAAAAGACTGAAGAAATTAGCTGAAACTGTGGGAAGGAAGTGAAGACTTCTTCTGCTCTCCCCTTTCCTTACGAAAATGTTGTATCTGTTCCTCGGGAGGGACTCTGAGGCTGTAATCAGACAACAGATCACAGTGCGTGCCTTTCATCTTGAAATTCTCCATTCTCTCTGTGAGTACACGTACAAATACAGATTTGTTGATAAACAGACCACGCTTCTGTCAACTCACCTGAGAGGTTTCTGACCCTGATCATGCACCCATACAAGAGGGCCATTGAGCACAGTAATCTCTGAGGAATTTTAGATTGAGAAAATATGCTTGTGAGTACCTGCAAAAGCGCATTGTGCAAACAGGCCCAACGTTATGGGCATGCAGTGTCATTTATATTAATGAAAATATCGGCATGCCAATGAAGCATGCATACAAAATTCCCCGTGGCCTGGGCAAGAAACCAAACATACCTCATTTCCCGGAAAACAGAATGCTTAGATTTCAGGTCCAATAGTCCCACTGAGGAGCCTTGTTGAAGGTGGTTTGAAAAGTACCGCATTTCTAAACGCAGTCACTGTACAAATGACCTGCTTCCCATAGTTTGTACTTAACGCTGAATCTCTGTACATCAGCCTTAGCATGAAATGTCTGTATGAAGTCTAATTCCCACTGCAAGAAACAAGGATACTCAGATGTACTTGAATTTTGCTGTATTCCATTCAGAATAACACATTAACTTTTATATAAGCTTTTGCCTTTGATTTACTTTTTGTGCCTTATTCTGCCGGACCATATGTAACAGTGTTCCATTCAATATATATCTATAGTTTTATTTTTCTTTCTTATTTTTGTGCAGATACTCTGTATGAGGTATTTTCAAAAGATAACAAAATTTGCCTTAATTATCCAGGATGCAAGAGGAACTTTGCTTCGGGTGTGAACACCTGAGGTTGAAGTTTAGCTTCTAGGCTTCCCTGACTTCTGGAACAGCAATGAAAATGCGTATTTGAGTTAACTGGCAATATTACTTTTACACTGTGAGTGTAAATATGTGAAGTTTGATCCTACTGGGATCTGTTTCTTCAGCCATCTTCAAGAACTGTGCTCACAAATCGTCAGAATTCACTGTAGTGTGCTTGTGATTGCTTTATACTGTTGACTTCTGTCCATGAAAGTTTGCTTTTCTCTTTTCTGTCAACAATACCATTACTTAGGAATTCTTGATGGTACTGTTATCAAGTATGCAAACCTTTTTTTTTTTTTTCATATTAGAAACACAATTTTTATATAATTACTTCATAGCAAGCAAAATTTTCTTTCCTGTTTATGGAAAAACAAATGCTTTGGAACATCTTTCCAGTGTCATCAATAAAGGCTAACGTTATTAAAACCTGTATCACCTCTTTTATGTGAGTACTGGAGATGGGTGGAAAAGCATTTAGGCAGCCTTCCTTCACTATGCTTCTACCTGTGACTATCTATGTAAAACTCTTTTACTCTCCTGACTTAGAGGAGACATCTGCCTGTCCTAGAAATGCACTTTAGTTTTTAGGTTTAAAAAATAAATTATCATTTGTTTCATAACCAACAGCTCGATTCTTCTGGATATTTTCTGAGTGGCACTGTCACCAGGTTTTCTGAAAGAAAGTAAGTTCAAAAGCACATCTTCCTCCCAGATTTTGCTCTCTACTCTTTTCACTGTAGTGTAACTTTCATCCCAGACTTCCACTTTAGTGCTAGGTAGGGTATTTTTTACTTCGTGATTTATACAGTTATCCCATGCAATAACAGTTCAGGAGCAGAATGCAGTCATTGCTGTGTTCATGACTGAAAATTCCCCCCCCAAAAATGTATGTAAGAAGCGTAATAGTAACACTGTTGAGATTTTGGACTGTGACATGGATTCAGCCCATCAGTAGTCAACAATGGTTCCTTTACATTGTAATTCAGTTCAAGTGTGTTTGTTTTGTTTTGCTTTTCCACATTATGCTGACCATATGCACAGCCTCACTGCTGAGAGAGCAGGGAACAATCCCTAACTTGAGGCTGCACAGTAAGCTCTGCCTCGCAAGGTTACATCCACACCTCACTCACAGTGTGTAGCCATCAGTCTCCCCTGGGCTCTGTGGCAGTCCTGGGGCCCTAACACAATGTTTTCTGCTCTTTCTTCAAGTTACTGATAGTGAACACGATGTGCAGTAGCAGCAAGGCAGTGGTTTCTGTGGCATTAACACAGGTGTGTTTGAGACCCCACAAATAGCATCAAGGCTGTCTTGGGGCTTCAAAGCCTGTTGCATCCCATAAAGATTTCAGAAGGAAGGGACTGTCAGGTAGTCCAAACATCTGCTCCAGGCAAGTGTGACTTTCAAAGCTTCATCAGTACTACAAGTTTTACCTAGCCAAGTTCTGAGCATCTCCAAGGAAGAGATGATTTCACAGGCCTCTGTGGGCAATAGTTCCAGTATTTAATGACCTTCGTGATGAAGTTTTTTTCCTGTATTCTTGTTTTCCCAGTGGAATGTTGCTCAAATTCACACTGCTCACTCAGCAGCTGTCTTCAGAGTAAACTGTCATTGAAGTAATACCCATGGATATTGTCATCAAGAGCATTAATTAAAAGAAGTGCAAAACAGAGCCAGGGAGCGAGCTAGCAATTAGGCAGCCTGGACAATTACAGGTCTGGTGTTGAAGTTCACTTCCTGGCCCGTCAGTACTGTAAATATTTCACATAGATGTACGTGCTTTGAGGCTGATTTTATTACAAGAAAGACATTGAGACCCTGCAGTGTGTTCAGAGAAAGACAGCGAAGCTGTGAAGAGTCTGGAGCACAAGTTTTACAGGGAGCAGCTGAGGGAAGTGGGGTTGTTCAGTCTGGAAAAGAGGATGCTCAGGGGAGACCTTATCACTCTCCTGATAAAGTGATGAACCGAAAGGAGGTTGTGGCGAGGTAAGGATTGGCCTCCCAGAGATAGGATGGGAGGGAATGGCCTCAAGTTGCACCACGGGAGGTTCAGATTGGATATTGTTAAAAATTCATCCTCAGAAAGAGTGGTGAAGCAGTGGCACAGGCTGCCGGGGAGGAGATGCAGTCACTGTTCCTGGAGATGTTCAACAACTGTAGATGTGGCACTGTCACATCCCGCCCACAAGAGGAGGGGAAAGGTGACCAGATTCATGAATACCCCCAGCTAGATTAAGGCAGAACAATGCACAGATTTCACAATACATCAACTTTAATGAAAATCTACGTCCTACAATTATCCCATAATACTGGCACTCTACCAGAGCACTTTAGAAAGCCCAGGGGAGGTACCTGCAGGAGGAAGGACCTGCGCCTAAAGCCTTTCTGCCTCTGGCAGCTGCAAGCCCTGTGCTCAGTTCCTATCGAGGTAGTCAGTGTTGCTTGGGTACAGCAGCAGCCGTAGGGCTTAGCAGTGGTGGGCGGGGTGCATTTGTGATTCTCTCCCCATGAGTGAGACTTCACTAACTTGCAGCTTGGTGGCCCCACTTTGCTTAGAACCGGCAGAAAAAGAGATCAGCCCCTCCAGTGAGCAGCAGCCAGGACTCCCTGGCAGGAACTAAAGCACGGGGCGGCGCCGGTGCTCAGAACCACAAAACTCCGAACATCGCTTTTTAAGCCCCGTCTTCTGGGTTGGCGCATCTCGCCATCTTACAAGCTGCTTCGGACAGAAACCAAGTATTTCTGCTACTCGCGGTGCCTGGAACCCAGAGCTCAAAACTCGTCGTCTATGAATCCAAACAATAAGGCCTGATCGGCGGCTGGCGGGTGACGCTGACATTCGCGGTGACGCAGCACGTCCTTACAGGTGAGGAAAGCACCTCAGCACGGCCTCGCGCGGCGCTGTTTCCTAAGACCGCTCGAGGGCGGACAGGCTGAGGACGGCACCGGCGGCGCGCCGAGCGGAAGCCCGCGCCGAGCGGCGTCACGCTCCGCAACTCAGATTCCCGCCGCCGCGACACCCAACCGCGCACCAGCCGCTCACACTGCGCGTGCGCCGTGCGCGCGTTCGGCGCGTGCGCCGCCCCACGCCGGGACTGTGACGTCGCGCGTCGCCGCGATCGGCCGCGGAGGGCGTTGCGGCGTGTGTGGAGCGGGAACTTGCGTAGCGTACGAGTGCCGGCCTTCCGCCGCTTGCTCTTTCTCGTGGTGAGGCTCGGCGCGGTTACCGACGACGAGCGCCGGCCGGACGGCCGGGCTCGGCGCCATGCTACGACGCACGAAGCCCGAGGTGGAGAGATACGTCGCCTCCGTGCAGGCCGCCGCCTCCTCTCCTAGAGAGGTGAGTGCTCGGGGCCCGGCCGGCAGCGCCGGCGGCGCTCCCGCGGCCTGCCCGGGGCCGCGGTGTGGTCCGCTCCCCGCCCGCCGCGTCCTTCCACTCCTCCCGCGGGTGCCGGGCCCGAGGGGTGTCCGCGGGCTTTGCCGGGGCCCGGGATGGCCGTCGGGGGCCGTCGGGCCCGGTGCGCGGGAAAGGCGCCGGGCTGCCCGGCCGGGCGGCGCTTTGCGGCCTCCTCCGTCGGGTACGGGGCGGGGGGGTCGTGGCGTTCCCGCTGCCGGGTGCTCTGGTGAGTCAGAGCTTGCTGAGGGGCTCGTGGAGTCGTGTGGGTGGGGAGTCGAAGCCGAGGGAGGCTGCTGGGAGGGAGGCCGCGGATATACTTCCTTGGAAGCGTGGTTTGCTACCGCTGCGCGCCTCTTGAAGCTGGTGAGCCCTCGGTAACTTCCGAAAGAGCGCAGCGGCGTGGTGAAGTACGGATCCATCCTGTTCTGTGGGAATAGAATGGCGTGGGTTGAAAAGGGCCACCATGATCATCTAGTTTCAACCCCGTGCTCTGTGCAGGATCGCCAGCCACCAGACCAGGCTGCCCAGGGCCACATCCAGCCTGGCCTTGAATGCCGGCAGGGACGGGGCATCCACAGTCTCCATGGGCAGCCTGTTCCAATGCGTCACCACCTTCTGTGTGGAAAAACTTCTTCCTTATATCGAACCTAAATCTCTCCCATCTCAGTTTAAAACCATTCCCCCTTGTCCTGTCACTATCTATTCCCCCCCACATCCACATTCCCCCTCCTGTTTATATGCTCCCTTCAAGTACTGGAAAGCCCCAATGAGGTCTCGCCAGAGTTCCCGAGCTTCCAGCCTTCCCTCTCTTGAGGAAGCCAAATAGGGAATGCAGTCTGTTAAGCTTCTGAATTTCTTTGGTGTGTTGTGTGGCTGTTATTCCCATCTGTGTGAGACAGCGTTGTGAAACGTCAGTAATAAGAGAGGGAGTGGTGGGGGGAAATAGCTTTGCTGCTGTGCGTTAGTAACTGGGCAGGCAGATGATTCCCTGCTATCTGGAAAATGGTGTGCAGGTCACGGTGAGCTGACTGATGAGGTTCATAGGAGCAGTTTCATCCGGAAAGGTCCCGCTCTGCTGCTTTGGATTGGTTTTATTGCAGACGTGGAATATTCAGCAGTTGTGTAATGTGAATGCACACCGTGATGCAGCAGGGCCTTGATGTGAGTGTAAGGCCCGCATGAATCCTCCTTTTGATCTTCTTCAACAGCAGCGGAGTTGTCCCTTCACTGTGTTTGGTTGATTTTGATGCTGTTTAGGCAGCACAATGTTGAATGTATCGCTGCTAAATTTGGAGATAATCTTCAACAGTGTTGGTATTCTTGTGGAGCTCAGCGAAAAAATATTGCCTCTCCTTTAGTAGTGCTCAAGGCCAACTGCTGCGGGCTTGGTTTCATGTTTTCAGTGATGCTTGTAACTGGCTGTATAGCACAGTCAGTGATGGAAGTAGTTACTGGTTTTTCTGCAGTGTTGATTTTGGAGGGGAGGGTTGTACGAGGCTGTAAGCATTTCTTTTGAAGTTTCTTTCCAACCCTGTTTCCAAGGAGATGTCAAGCATGATTGCACTCTGTGCATGTCAGTGTATCCATGTTTTACTTCACAATACAGACTGAAAAGTAGGAGACTGGTGTTCCTTTGAATCTACTTGTAAAAATTTTTCAGGAGTAACCTGGGGGTAGGAAGGGGATAGGAGACTAAATTCAAGTGTCTTTAGATTGTAGAAATTTGTTTCACATCTGGAGTCCTCGGTGTAACTAGTTCCAGTACTCCTGATTCTCAAACAGAGGCTACTGTGGCAGTGATACGTGGATCCCAGGTTTTAGGTTTGTCTCCTGGTTCATGTTTACCATGAAGTTTTTGCTCATGACTTCCTAGTTCTCGAGCTCATTCACACAGGTAAAAAAAAAAAAACAAAACGTTTCTTCAGTGCAGTAATTTAGTGCTGATGTTATGAGTCCAAGTGAACTTGAACTTGAGGACTCTGTGAGTGAAAGGTGAAACATACCTCTCCAGAGGTATTGACTGAAGGGCAGAACAAGGAAATAAAAGTGAAGATTTTAAAAAAAAAAAAGGAGGACAGGCAAGAGATGAAGGTGACAGAAGCATGAACAGGAGGAGCTGGACTCTTAATTTGTGGCATCTGTTTTCTTCTGCAACGTAGATACATTGCAAGAAGAAAAGCTTATCTGTAGCTGGCGCCATTCTTCTTCTCTGTTTAGTCAGAAGTGTTTATGAAATGCCAGTAACCCCAGTTTTGCTTTGGTAGAAGCCTTTGCCAGTTATTGGGAACAAACATTATTTTCTTAATCCTGTATCTTTCACAAACAAAGCCCTGAATAGGAGGAGTGAACTGGAGCTGGTAACTGTGAAGAAACTGTTAGAAATATGATGCATCCCTGAAAAGAAAGGTCTCCCTGTTCAATTACTTGAGAAGTACTGTATGTCTAAAATGTACCTGTCGTGTTTTCTTTCCTTCAGAGATCGTTGAAAGGATTCCTTTTTGCTAAGCTGTATTTTGAGATAAAAGAATATGAACTTGCTAAAAGGTAATAAATGTTACGTATGTTGTTGTGTTCTTTAACATGTGATAGAAAAGCTAAGTGTAGTGGAGCGGAGAAATCAAGACCATTATCATGCTGTTCTGAGGTAGCAGTAACTGGGAGAATTGGATGCCGTTTAAATCTGCCTAAAAGAGCAGCCTAAAGGATGGGTAGTCATAGTGTGCTGTAAGAACTCACCTGGTTGGAATGTCTTTTATGCCACTGCGTTCCGTCCTTCGTGCAGTTTCTGTGAACTACTGCTTTATTTAATGAAGGCCAGTACTTGCAGGCAAATATGTAGAATCTGTCCATGTAGAAACAATGTTGTTCCTTACTTGAAGGTCTAGATCAAGCACCTAGAACTAGATATGGCTGGATGTCCTGTATGACAGATTACATTCCCACATTAGCTACAGGCTGTGGGGGGTCTTGTATTACTGAGCAGTACTGATCCTTCTGTTTTGTTTTTTTTGTTTTATTTACTCTGTAGGTATATTTCTACTTATCTCAGTGTCCAAGAGAGAGATCCCAAAGCTCACAGGTTTCTGGGACAGATTTACGAAGCTCAGGATAACATAGAAAAAGCTTTTGGGTGTTACAAGGTAAGCACTTCCCTCACGTCCCTGATGTCCTGCTTTATTCCATCTGAAATGGACTTGATCTTTGTGCTGCCTGCTCTGATATTCTTCCCACTGGACGAAGAATCTGTGACCCCTGTAGAATTCTGTAGTAGGGATTATGGTAACAGCAGTAATGCAGCTGCTGCTGAAAGACTGGACTGAGAGTGTTTCTCAGTTGCGCAGTTTGTTTTTTGTTGGTGGTGGGCTTTCTGTTTGTTTGTTTCCTCAGAGGCAGAGGGAGCAGGGCAAACACAGTTTTGATTAGGCAAGTGTATCAATGTGAAATTCAGTCCAGGTTTCATTGTTTGGGCTTTGGGGAGGGAGAGGATATGCACAAAAGTCTTGTTGCCACTCAGTGGAGTACTGTCAGTCTTTGTGACTTAATTCTGATTTTCAGAAGCCTCCGTATTGGGTTAGACTAGAGATACTCCTCGTGCAGTGGTCTGAGTAGAGCAGCAGCTGGTGGTAGAGGCAGAGGAGCTGTTTTGGCATAATTTCTCTTGTGGTGTTCTGGATTCCAGCAGTTGTCTGGGTGTTAGAAACCAAGGGTGGCCTTTCAAAAAGGAGGTTTTTCTGAAAGTAGTGAGAAAATACTTACTGATAGTTCTAACTTGACTTGCTGGGTCTGTTTATTGGGGGGCATATTTTCTTTCTTGTTCTGTATGGACTGCAAGATCAAGTTACCAGTAACCTTTTTTCTTGTGTTTGTGCATGGGAAACCCAGCGTTCTGTGGAGCTGAATCCAATGCAGAAAGATCTTGTGCTGAAGATTGCAGAGTTGCTGTGTAGTAACAACATCACTGATGGAAGAGCCAAGTACTGGGTTGAGAAAGCTGCCAGGCTCTTCCCTGGGAGTCCTGCTGCTTACAGACTGAAGGTAAATTGCAGCTCCTAATCTCTGTTCTGTGCCTAGTAGAAACTTCAGTTTCTGTAACTGATGGGAAAACCATGTTAGTAATAGTATCCAAGAAGTCAAGGTTAGATTAATGTTGCCTCTATTATGTGACTGCACTGCTTTCTAGGGTTTTTTTTTTATTTGAATTAAAAGCTGTAGAACGTAGGAGATGCTGTTATTCCTGAATACTGTGTAAATGCTTTCAGTCATACTATCTCACTTTTGTGCAGGCATTAGTTTTCTGTAGTGCAACAGCAATGAAATGGAAGTCTTGAGAGGCTTGTGCTTTGGGGTTTTGTGTGTGGTGTTTGCTGGGTTTTTTGTGTTTTGTATTTTTGTTTTTTAGGCTGTTCTGTATCAAGGTGTGCCATCTTTGAACCAAATGATTTGATGCTCTTAACTTAGCATCTTACTTAGCATCTATGTGATGCAAACTCTAAAGTGGTTTGGTTGTTTTTTCCTGACTTCTAAAATGTTGTAAAACACTGTAGGCCCCAACAGCTTTTCAGAGTAGTTTGAGTAATGTAGTCTGTAGTGGCAGTGAGAAAACAGGTAATGTAGTTGCTGAAAAGGCTCTCGTGGAGAATGAAATGTGAACACGTTGCCTTTGTATTTAATAGGAGCAGTTACTGGAACATAAAGGTGAAGATGGATGGAATCAGCTCTTTGATATGATTCAGACAGAACTCTATGCGAGACCAGATGATATCTACCTGAACATCAGACTGGTTGCTCTCTACCGTTCAAATAATAGGTTAAGAGATGCTGTGCTTCATTGTCAGGAGGCAGAGAAGAAAATACCAGTAGACTCAAGCTTGGAATGGTGTTCATGTGTCATAAAGACATTTGAGGTATTTAATCATATTTTGACCCTGCCATCATCTCGCGTGCCCTTGCAACTGGTGTTATTCTCTTAGTAACGTTACAGTGGCAGCTAATGCTCAAGTGCCTTAATTCCTTCAAGTGTGATGTTTGCCAAAACCAGTGATTTACTTGGGATTTTCTTAAATCTTATGGAATTGTTTAGTTTCTAGCTGAAGTACTAAGTTAGATACAGCAGCTGTGTCAGGGAGGAAATTGCTCAGGCAAATTGTTTATGGACTTTTGCTGCTGAAGAGTATGTTAATGTCTCACCTGGGAAACTGGATTGTGGAGCAGCGTGTTCTGGAGAAGCTCTTGCCTTCATAGGAGGAGGGTGGTTCCTTATTCTCTGATGAACTTTATTCTTTAGGAATACCTTGAATCAGTTCGAGACTTGGAATCTGATAAAAATAATTGGAGAGCTATCAAGAAAGATCATCTGCTGGCCTATGCTAGCTTTGTTAAAATGACACTTGCTTCCAGAGATGTTCGAGAAAGCAGAGAGGCACTTGAAAGGTATCGTTTTAACTTTTCTGTTTGTAAAAAAAAAGAAAAAGAAAAGAAATTGAGTATTTTTTTCTGGGTCACAGAACATCCAGCAGACATAATTTTCACTGAGTAGCCATTTTGTGAATTGGAGGGGAGTTCCTCTGTAGTAGCCACAAAGAAAAAAATGTTACTAGGCTTGATCTCCAAGCTATGTGTCTGCCTGAGCTACAAGCCTTAGAGACGACTCAGTGATAGCCTGTGCCAGTTATCTTTTTTCACTGCAGCATGAGAGTGTTGTTCTTGACTTCAGCTGGTTTACATTTCACAGGCACTTGTGGGTCAGCTTTGTCCTGGTCAAGTCAATACAACGCATACTGAAATAACGAACAATTTCCCATGTCTAGTATAAATGGGAGATAGGAAGCCACCTGCATTCTCCTTGAGGGAAAACTGATAGGGTCAGCTAATCCAGCTGACTTCAGACTGGGTCATGTGTGCCACAGCTGGAATAGTACGAAACAATGTTTGT
Source organism: Tetrao urogallus (assembly GCF_951394365.1). Lineage (NCBI taxonomy): Eukaryota > Metazoa > Chordata > Aves > Galliformes > Phasianidae > Tetrao > Tetrao urogallus. The sequence continues at coordinate 59,324,469 of NC_136813.1, read as the reverse complement.
AGCCAGTTAATTTAAGATTTGTGTTCCTTTATTTCCATTACTTTCTCTTTTGTACTGACTGCTGTTGTTTTCACTTCAGTAAACAGTGTTCAGAGCTCTAGGAGCTCAAGACTGTTGTCCTGCTCTCTTGTGCAACTCAGGTTTAAGCTACAGAGATGGCAGTAGCAGTTGAATTATCAAGTCACTTCATTCATGGCTAAATAACACTGGCCTGAAGCACGCGATGGATTTTATCAGGGCTTTGTTGAAAATGAATTTTGTCTCCGTTCTAGTTTTGATCGTGTGCTTCACTCTGTGAAACCATATGTGAATGGACCTGATGAGCTGTCTCGCACCTTCCTTGAAATGAAAGGACACTTCTACATGCATGCTGGAACTTTCCTGCTGAAAATGGCCCAGAACAGCGAGGCGCAGTGGAGAGATGCATGTGAACTTGCAGCATTGTGTTATCTGAAAAGTTTCTATGTGAGTCACTGTTCAGTTTGTGCTTGTAGTTGTTGCGGTTCTTGAACACTCTCGCTGTACGTGCACTGAACACCTGTATTCCAAAGATTAACTGCTGTTTTTAAGGCTGTCTCCTCACCAAATCTTCCTCTTCCACAATTCTTTAAAAGATTGCAACTGATGTGAAGAAGGTTCTCTTCAACTGTTTCACTTGTCAGAAGTAAGATGACTCTTAAAGGCTAATGAGTGTATTTCCTGCAGGGTGTGCCCTTTTCTGTAAACAGCTGAAATAACTGATATCAGGGTTATTGGTGTGGGAGAGAGGGGGATGACCTGAGTAGCTCTCACACACTTACTGCATAGATAGCAGAGCTGGATCAAGCTTGTGTGCTCTTGCAGGTATTTGCAGTTGGTTGATGACTCACCTAGTGTCTTGTTCAGGAAAGAAACAACCTTGTTTTGTAACTTTTAAGGCTAACTGAAGTGATTTCCTTTTTGTTGTGAAGAAGCTGTAACAATTCTTTCTTCCACAGGTACCTAAACCAAAGTCCAAACTAATAAAAGGAGATCCTGCTGGGCAAGATATGCTGGAAATGTTGGCCTGTGACCGAAAGAGCCAGTCTGGTAATAAAAATTAATAATTACAAATGCTCCATAGTTCCATTTTAGTTTTATGAGTAGTTGATTTCAGAGTTAATGTCTTGTTAAAGAACACGTTTGGTGTCTTGAAATATGCTATAAAACTTTGTATATTTCGGCTACGTATGAAAAGCAAAACAGCAGCTTAATCCTGACATGTAATGGACTTTTTATCTCCAGGACATTAAGGATAGAATTTAACATTTAATGTCTCTTAGACTGCTGGTTTCTGCCTGCTAGTATACTATTTGCAAGCAGTGCTGGTCCCAAGTATAAAAGAAAATATTGCTCTTTCTCTGTCACTTTTGTTCCCTTCTTTGTTGCAACAGGTTTGCTGCTGTTTTGTTTTGTTTTTAAAGCAGAGGCAGTCTTTTTCAGTCTTCACTGTCTCTTGGGCTCTAGATGAAAACAAAGAAAACACCAGGCATCAGGCTGAATTCATCCTGAATAGATGAGATTGACAGCTACTTATTTTGAAGACAACTGTAGTGCTCATTATAATAAAAATACATAGTAATTTTGGAGAACTGGATTTTAAAATGCTTTGGGACTGCTGTCAGCCCATAGACTAAAACACTGGCTTAATTATAGGGAGAGTGTAACTTAGAAATTTGTAAACATCATAAGGGGAAATCTTGCTTCCCAGCCTCAGGTAGCAAAAGCAGCCCACTGCATCAAATATTGTTGAGTGTTCTTCTGTGACATTGTGTTTTCTAGGTCACATGTTGCTGAACTTAAGCCACGGCAAGGAAGACTTTTTGAAAGAGATTGTGGAATCTTTTGCAAACAAAAGTGGTTTATTTACGTTGTTTGAAAGCCTGTTTGGGAGTGGAGCTTCTAGAGAGAGATCTTTCCTTGGCACAGATGATGTGGGAAACGTCAGTACACAAGCACCAGTTCAAGGAGAACTGAGTAAATATGATATTGGTAAGAGATGTTACTGAAACTCAATATAAACATGACTGTGTTAGAGGTTCTTGTACAGATGCATCATTTGCAACAAAAGACAAGTGTCTGTAATAGCTGCTCCTCGTTGCTCTCATCAGAGAGTGATTTGTAAGGTTTCACTTTCAGCTGTAGCTGAGAGGCAGTATCATCATGCCAGGTTCTGAAGAATTTCTCACATACTTCCTGCTTCCACACTGTTGTCTTCTGGTCTGTTCTGATTCGTTTCTAGTTGAAGCTGCCTGTTTAGCTTTTCGTGTTTGTACACTTGTAAGTGCTAATAGGAAGGCACATACTTCTTCATGTGTGATCTGTGAATACAGGTTACAATGAAAGGTTACATAAAAATGAAATAATTCCAGGACGAGTTGTGAGCTAGTGAAATCTTTCCGTTTTTAAGCTGAACTTAATGATGAGGGCTTGCTTTGAATTTGAGTGTAACAAGAGTAGAATGCTAGCAGTCTTCTACTTAGCTGTTAGTGGTCAAAAATATATGTAGACTATTCAAACTAAAACTACCGATCAGAGTGCAAAGCAATAAGGCTTATGGCCTTTCTCTTGTTGAATATATACGTATTTTACATATTAAAATAAAAGTTTATGCTATTATGGTCTCTCTGAAGAAGTTTGTTCATGTTTTTAAATACAAAATTAAAAATAAAAAAAAAAAATTATTGCATTAATTCTTAGTTCCTTCTTGTTAGACAGAGGCCGAGAGGTGGGAGGAGGTTGCTGGGGAAGCCCTTCCATGGGAGAAATATTCAGAGCTCCTTCTCTTGTAATGAAACCCAGCTTTCAGATGCAGGTCTTCCTAACTGGGACGCAGATCCTAGCATCTTACACCCTTTGTTTTTGCACAGGTGCTGTTCGAATGCACAGTGGCAGTCTCCAGCACCTTGTTTGGCTTGGCTTGCAGTGGAATTCTATGTCAGTGTTATTCCCGCTGCGCAAAGTATTAAAACGGCTTTTTCACTTGCCACAAGAAACATCAAGACTTGAAACAGATGCTCCTGAATCCATCTGCCTGCTGGACCTGGAAGTAAGTAAACTTTCCCAGTTCTTCAATGCACTTAAACGCAAGGTTTTGGGTACCTAATACTTTGTTTGTTTATTCTTACACAAACAGGTTTTTTTACTTGGAATGGTGTTCACCAGCAACTTACAATTGCAAGAGAAGTTTAATACTCACTACGGCACACATCAACCTCCATTCTTACCATTGCTGCTGTGCAAACAGTACTATACTGAGAAGCAGAGATCCTGGTGGGATGCAGTTCGTACTCTGATGCAGAAAAAAACCACGTAAGGCTTCTTCAGTTTGGAAAGATTTGAACCAAACTTGTAGACAGCTTCTGAATTGATTCCCACAGGTTGTGTACAACGAGTTCCTTTTGTTTGACGTAGTTTGAGCATTAAAGGTTTGGTGCTGTAGGGGTGAGATGCTTAAGAGCTTTCCAAAAACGGGCTTTACGTTTCTAATATTGTGTTTGTCAAGAGCCAGCTTAGGACTAAAACTGCTTGTTGTATTCGTCAAAGAAATAATGTGTGAACAGATTAAAAGAGAGGGACTAATAATTGAGGAATATTTCTTCTAATATTCAGGCCAGGCTCAGCAACAAGACTGAAGCTTCTTGTACAGCATGGATTAAGTACTCTGCGAGCCCTGGAGAAGCACGGCCTTCAGCCTGCCTTAATTATCCACTGGGCAAGAAGCCTGCAGAAAACAGTAAGTGAAGATTATTTGTGAATAAGTACCATCTGTTTTTCTCTAGTTCTGCAAACTTAATTGGCCAAATAAAATCAGATGAGAATGTAGTATTGAGAGCTGCTGCTAATTTTGATAGGATGACTAGAGCAACTAATTTATCTGACAAGTTCTCTCTCCCTCACTACTCTCTTAACAACGCAGTTAAAAATGATGTATTTCCTACCTGTGTGTTACTTTCTGTGACTTCCTGATGTACATCACAAGCATCAGAGAAAAATTCATGAAACTTGTCAAGACAACAACTGCATCAGAGAAGAAAAAGTATGAATAAGAAAGCGTGAATAACATTTTGTTTGCATTTTCTGCAATAGTTTCAATTTCTCCAACAGGGCACTAGCCTTACCTCCTTCTACGACCAGAAAGAATATATTGGAAGAAGTGCCTACTACTGGAAGAAAGCTTTGCTTGCTTTGAAAATTATCAAAAAGCACAAAAGTATTCCTGAGCCTACTGATCCTCTGTTCAACCATTTCCATAGTGTGGACATTCAGGTACAGATTGATTATTCAGAGATGAGAGTAAGAGGGGTTTTATGTCACAGTCTTACACGTAAATTGGTTGTGGGTTTTTTTATAGTGTTTTTTGGTTGTTTTCTGTTTGTGGTTCGGTTGGTTTTGCGTGTTGTTAAGGTTTGTTTTTTTGTCATTGTATTGCTAATGCTAAGATTTGGTAGTATCTTTCTGTGGAACTGTTCAGCTTTAAAACTATCAGAGTGGAAGGCACTGAACTCCCTTAGTACCAGCTTTATGGAAAAGCTGTTTTTCTGTATCGCAGGAAATCTAGTAATATTATTAACCTCCTCCTGTCTGATTGCTTACTAGATGTCTACAGTTACTGACTGTTCCAATGTGCACATACACATTACGTGTGAGTTGTCTTTTGCTTTGGCTGTAGGTCTTTCAGGTTGCAGCCTATGAAGAAGAGGCACATATAGCATTTGCAATGTTGGACGCGGTTGAAGGCAAAACGGATGATGCTTTATTAGCATTTGAAGCTATTAAGAACGTGGTTTCATACTGGAATCTTGCCATAGTAAGTCTGTAAAGTGCGTTACCTGAAAATGCTTTTCTTTTGCTTGCATTCTGACCAATTCTTATTAATCAATGTACTGTTGCGTAGCTTTGCCAAAGAAAGGCAGAGGAGATTGAGAGCGATGATATGTTGCCAGAAGAACAAGAAGAGCACAAAACCTATCTTCTTAAAAGAAAGCATTACCTGATGAAGATCATCGATGAAAGCTCCTCTGATCCATCAGCAGCTGACAAAGTAAGTAATTCCTGCTTAACATCTTGTTTGGAGAGATGGAGTGGTTTAGCTTACTGTTGCAAAATGAGACCATTTGCTTTCGAGTCAGACTTCTCAAAACAGATTTTGCTTCCTGACAAGTTAGGCTTATGGTGTTTCATCAAGGCAAATAAATGTCTTTACTCCAGTATGTGGTATATCCTGGGAAGGTTCTGTGAAGGTATCAGACTATGAAATGTTTTTGATTCTCTGCAGATGACGGCTTTTGTGTAAACAAATAGCTTTTGCTCACTGTCTTTGTGAGGTTGATAGTTTCCAAATAGAATTAATGCTTGTGTGAATTGTCCTCTTACCTTAATTGTAGCAGATGTAGGGCTTTCCTGGGAAGGAAAGAACAACAAAAAAGCCTAGAATTTCTGTAGTGAAAGCCTTGTGTACTGTTCAGCCATAGATCAGAACACAGTCTCTTCCTCAGATCAAGAATTGCAATCACGACTTGTGTTTCAAATTTTTAGCTGCCAGTATCTATTGAAACTGTAACGGAAATGCTGAATGCAGTGATCCAGGAGCTTGGGGAGAATGATGAAGAGGAAAGTTTTGCCTCCGGAAATATCTCACAAGCTGCACATCTGGAAGTAAAGCATTCAATTCCATCACCTAAGAAATTATCTTTCTCACCAACTAATACCTACAAGGTATATTAGCCAATTACTCTTCTAGGCATGTGTTACATTTGTATAAAAAACCGAAGTTCTATAATAAGCTGTGTTTTTTTCCAGTTTTCTCCTAAAACTCTTCCTCAGTGGGCAGAAGATCATAAGTCCTTACTTCAGAAGCTCTGTCAGCAAGTGGAAGATTTAAAGGTAAACAATTCATGGAGGTGGTGATGCTTCTAAGGACTGCCTGTTCAGATAGTTTTGCTTTCTTCAGCTTAGCTATTGTCCTCTTTGGTTCTGGGTTATTTATTTCTGGCTTCAGGGACCAATCTCAGCTGTGTACACCATAGGCAGATGGTGGATTATTGCAGCAGTTAACTTTTCTTTTTTGTCTCAGACCTTGAAGATGCTTTTAAATAACAGGGGAGTAGGGATCATTGCTTAGGTTTCCTCAAATAGCTGTGTAATACGTTTATACTCTCTTAACTGAAATGCTTCTTGAATAGAATGAAATGCAGGAAATGAAACTGAACAGTTCCAACCTAAGTGTATCATCTCATCGGTGGCCTGCTGAAAGCTATGGAACTGATGCTATGCCAGATGGTTATCAGAGAGCACAAAATCTTCATGAAGCTCCTTTAACGGGTAAGTTGATGCTGAATTTTGATTAGACACTTAGTTGTACCGAGTAAGACTTGTTAAAATCTTTCTGCAATGTTGTTTGACGAATGAGCAGAACTGATCCTCGGGGGATGTTAATTGAAATCAGTAACACAAATTGGATATAAATTCTTTTCTCGGTGTTCATTTTCAGTTGCTACCACTGGCCCATCTGTGTACTATAGCCAGTCACCTGCTTATAACTCACAGTATCTTCTAAGGACTGCTGCAACCAATGTAACACCAACAAAGGTGAGGACAAATGTATCTGCTCAAGCAATTTTGACCGACTTATTGAAAACGACTGCTTTTGATTCTGGGTGTAGTTGGGTAGAAGTACTGCAGTTCCCTAGGTAGCATTTAGTAAACTTGAGCTCTGCTGGAGACGGGCAGAAAGATCCATTATCAGCTATTGTTTGCGACGTGTGGTTTGGGAGAAACAGCCAGCAAAATGTTTTTAACGTGCCTAATATATGTTCTCTGCTCTGTGTCTGTGATGTTCTTTTCCCCAAAACAGCATGGGAACTTGGTGGTTTTTACTCTATGTTTTGTTTGTTTTCTAATAATAACAATAACGAGTCCATTCAGCTTACGCTTCCCCTCAGTCCACGTTTTCAGATACCATCCAAGTTTTGAACATATGATTTTAGTTTAGACGGATTAGAGTCAAAATGTAATTGTAAAGCTCACCTTGTTATTAAGAGTACATGTTGGGTGGGCTTTAGCAGCCTGAGAGCTTTTTCTCCTTTTCCACAGCGAAGTGATTGTGTGTTTTCTTTAGGCGCCTGTCTACGGCATGAACAGACTTGCACCTCAGCAACATATATATGCTTATCAACAGCCGATCCACACCCCACCTCTGCAGAACACTTGTGCCGGTGTGTTTCCTCAAGACATCTATGCTACACCTTTGCGTTTTGATGCTCCTGCTGCTGGAATCATTTCACCTCGTGGAGGCGATGATTACTACAACTACGGTGTTCCACAGGCGAGCACCAATCCACCACTACCTGAACCAGGCTATTTTACAAAACCTTCGGTTGCACCCACAGCTTTAAAACCTGCGGAATCCAAAGGGGTGGAATTTTCAAAAGCTAAATTTGGGCAGCAGGGAGCAGCTGAAGGGTCAAAGCCGCCTCAGCCAACAACCTTTAAATTCAACACTAACTTCAAATCTAATGATGGGGACTTCACCTTTTCTTCTCCTTTAGCTGCCACAAAATGTGTTGCCTTCCAGAATCCGAGCAAAACTAATTCAGAAGTATCTCCTCAACAGTTTTCCTTTAAACTGGAACGACTAGATGCTCCAAAGACCACTCAGAATGACTTGGGAACTGCTTTTTCTCTGAAAGGTCAGTGGAACTGCTCTGTACGCCTCACCCAGAGCAAAGCAAATGATGGAAACTGTCGTTCTTGTCAGAGTCCTAACTCTCAAGGTCAACCACATGTGCCAGCCTCTGCTGTTCAGGCGCTTCCTGCTCCCAGCTTTGGTTCTGCTACTGACGCAAGTAAACCACAGAAGAATGCATTTGCAGAGCTTTTTGCTAAAAAGGATGGACAGTGGGATTGTAATAAGTCAAAGACATTCACATTTGGAAATACTTCAGCCACCGGTTCCCTCTTTGGATTCAGCTTTAATCCTCCAAGAAAAAGCACAGATGCTATTTCAGCATCTCAGAAAGCAGAACAGAAAAAAGTGGGAGTAGCTGAACCATCCAAAAGCTGCAGTGCATCTCAGAAACCTTCGGACAGCAAGGCATCCAATGTGGCTCCCTCAGCACAAGATGGACCCTCCAACTTCTCATTTAAAATTCTGGAAAAAGGTGAGTGTTAATTGAACAAGGAGCTTATTCAAGTGTGCAACTCGTTAATGCCAGTCATTGTGTTATTTCTTCTGTCTGAATAATATGTAGTTCCTTTCAGTTCTAATGCCCATATGTGAATCTTCAAATTCTAGACTTTCAGCTGGAGTGCATATTCAGGTTTGAGGTTATTTGCACATAAAGATACAAACATGCCTTGTACAGGATTTGGTGTTACTCTGTAGTGAGAGAGAATTGCCGGTAGGATTGTGGAATCTTGATGAGGTGTTGAAAATGTCAGGGTTAAGTGCTGAAAGTGCATTTTTTGAGTTGAACTGGTAATGTATGTGCACAGGCCTCGCTCTGACTGGTAAGCTATAGAACAGCCCTTGTGCTTAAGCTTAAACTCGAATTATCTCTGTGGCTGTGTGGATGGGTATTCTGAAACTACACTCAGTGCATTTGCTTGAAGACTTCCATGAATGGTCTGTGCAATTCCTGATGCACAGTCTAGCTTTTCTTAGCTTGAAAAGAGATCCTGTGATTACATCCTCAGTTACACAGGCTCTGATACTAGCTGAAAGCTGAGCTTGCAGAAGCAGTGGCTGCCCTGTGTTCCCCGTAATGTGCTCAGGTATCTTTGTGCAGTGACAGGGATTTGCTGGCGTCGTACTGATAGAGGACTTCATGCACTGCTTCCTACAATTGCAGGGCTGTTTCACCAGATGGTGCGTCTTAATATCTATAGCAGTCTCTGTCGTATGAAGGCAAACTGTTTCTTAACTGTAATACACTAAGTGAGATGCTAGAGATGTTGACTGCAGTTTATTCATAGGGGTTGGATAAGCTTGTATAGCATTCAATGTGAGTTTTCCTACTGTGATGTGTCAATGTGGAATGCTTCCAGAGCATGGATAGGAATAAGGTTTGTTTTACCCCCTTGAAAATTTCAGTTAAACGTTTCTCTCCACGCCCTTTATTTTCTAGGATTTAATTTTAGCCTTTTTAAATCTAATCCAATGGCCTTTTGGACAAGCACATCTTCCTTGCAACCTGCTAGTAAAGGTATTTACACGCTGCACTGAATGTGTGATGAAAAACACTTGAGCAGGCACAGCCAGCAGCCGGCGTGTGGCAGAGCAGTTGGCTCCTAATCCTGACAGTTAACATGCATGCTGGAGGAGAGCACTTCAGATTGTCTGAGTCCTGTATTTGTGCTGCAGGAGAATGTCTGTAGCCTGTGATGTGTGAGCACAGTGGATGGCCCTGTTTAGGCTTTGGCTTTGGTTTGCCTTCTGTTCTCAAGGTATTCAGAAATCTGCCTTGCGCTTCTCCTTCACAGTTTGACTGATCACGCATGCAGGATCCCTAGAATTCCTCCTTACTAAAGGAATTGTGTTCTGCTTTTCTTACTCTTGCAGTGTGCATCTCTTCCTGCCTGAAGTCTTCCATGTTACTGATGTATACTTGAAGATTTCAAGGCATGTTGACTAGCAAAATTTGAATTTAGTATTGAATTTGTATTTAGGTCTGTTGGAAATATTGAATTCAATTTCCTGATTACCAGCATTAACTTCTACATTTGTGCAGAGGAGCACATAAGTTGTCATAAGAAGAAAATTGAGCTTCAAATTCTGCTGCGTGGCTTAATGCACACCTAAACTGGAGCATGTTATCATGTGGGCTGACTTTCTGAAGCAGTCAATCTATTAGAAACAGCCAATATCTGGATATTGATGTGCTTATGGACTACTTATTATTAATCGTTAACCTGTGTGTTTCTCTTCAACTTTGACTTCTAAATTACAGATAGAAACAAACAAACAAAAAAACCACCTCCCGTACAGGTGACCCTTAAACTGATACATCCTTCTTCTCTGCTTCCATTCTTGTACAACAACTTGACATCTTCAGGTTTAACCTTTGATTGTCATGGTTATTCTGTTTGTACTCAAAAAGCTTCTTCATATTGAGAAAGGAAGAGAAGAAGTTACATAATAAAATCAGTAGTGACGTATTTCTTCTTGCTGTAAAAGCTAGTTAAATTTCAGAAGGCTGAGAGCAGTGTTTTAGTTGCTTCCGTAGCACGGAACTACAAGATCATTCCTGTAACAAGTTTCACTAGTAGCAGTTATGGCGAAAAGTTGAGATGAGTTGGAAGCACGGATTTCCCAGAATTAATTTGAGATCAGTTCAGTTCAGTTGCTGTTCAGTATCGTCTGGAATTTCAAATGCTCAAAGCTCAGCAGTAGTACGTGTTGCTGCAGACAGCTTTACATTTATTACTCTATTTTTCAGTCCTAGGTTTTGCTTCTCCTCTGTACATGATACCCATCTGGCTCTTCCCTGTAGCTGTATTCTGTTTGGCGTAAGGCCGTAAATAATTCTTGAACAATATACAAATGCTGACCTGTTCTTGATCTAGGACTTAAAGGTCATAAGATCTAGTTGGGCATGCAGATTAGAACTTCTTACGTCCCAGCACGATCTGTAATTTTTTCCTAGTGTTCTCTAATTCTGGTAGTCATCCAGAGGGAGAAACAAGAAGAACGTAGGTTTCGTCTGTTTCTAGCTGTCAGAGTATAAATTTGATTCTGTAACATGGGCAGTGGGAAGCTGATGTTGCTGCTGTTGTGAAATGTTTAATTTTCATGTTTTGTTGTATTTCTATACAAAGCTGAGAAGACAGCTGACCCCTCAGATGCTGCAGCATCCGATGATGTTGTGATCGTGTACGAGCTCACACCTACCCCAGAGCAGAGAGCTCTCGCAGGCTTTCTTAAGCTACCTTCAACCTTCTTCTGTTACAAGAATAAGCCTGGATATGTGAGTGAAGAGGATGATGGTAAGGAATGTCAAAGTTGATTGCCCTTAGTGTTGCATTTTTTGTAGGGGACGTGCATTGTACTAGAATCAACAGGCTCTAATATTGTTGATACTGATGACAGCTGTCATCTTCCTTTTGGCCAATGACCCTCCGTCTCCCTTCCCCACCCTGCTTTGTGATTCTCCGAATAAAACGAACACAGTGCTTGTTTTCTGAAAGTGTGAAACCTGTGCCATGAATGTAGGCAGAGAAAGTGTCAGTAGTGTAATAAGGCACTGGTACATAAATAAGAATTGAAAGCTTGCTTGCTGATATGTCAAGCTCTTAAAAGACTTGCAGAAGTCTTGTGTGCTTGACAAGGCTTGTGAGTCTGACGGGCTTAACAAATTTAGACTTCTTTGTATTTGGAAGATCCCTGAGAACTCATACTTGTTTCCTGTGTTTTAAGATGAAGACTATGAAACAGCAGTTAAGAAACTTAATGGAAGACTGTATCCCAGCAATGAAAAAGAAAAAAGGAAATGGCAAGGTATGTCTGAAAACACAGTGGTTGATCTTTAATTTTTTAGATGCTGAAGCTGAATCTCTAAATCTGGAGGACGCTAGAGTGGATAAGTGAATTTGGATAGGTCTGTAAATGAGGTTTGCTTTCTTTGGCTGACTTTCTGTGTACTAAAAAAAGGTGGCATATATTGAGCTACGAGAAATACAAGTAAGTGTCAAAGGAAGCTAGTAGTAGTAGTGGCAGTTGCAAGATTGCAATCATTATTGCATGGAGGCTCTTTGATACAACAGAAAACCACAGTAGGACAAATGTACAGTTCTTTAGCTCCCTTGTGACTGAATGAGTGACTTTTTTGTAATAGCATCATTATTTTAAGTTTTAAACTTCAGATGTTCTGAGTTTCATTAGGTTAGTTTATAATGGATATGTAGGAAATGATCACAGCCTTAAGCTGTCTGAACAGCTGTTTTCCACTGATTTTTGTTCTTTGCAGTAGGCACTCCAGTGAAACAGGAATCGGAGAGGGAATGTGTTACTACTTCTGAAACTAAACCTCCTGAGAAGAAGGCTGAAGAAGAAACTCCGCAGGTCACTTCCACATCTGTCTGTGGCATTGGTAGTAATGCGGAAGATGCCTGTCCAGAAGGCTCTCAGAAAGAAGCTGACGCTCCGAAAAAGAAAGTACGAGTCAAGTATCTATGAAAAGTTTTGGCAATAAATTTGCAGTGTTCTTCTTAGTCAGTTTTCACTTAGTGAGCAATCAAATATTCAGCAAATTAAAAGCTACTTGACTTGTTTGACTGAGTGTCAAGTCTGTTCTGGCGTTGGAACTAAGGTACAGATCTTGCATTTCTCAGGGAGAGAAAGGAAACCGCTTTACCTCCTAAAGTAGAAACAGCTTTGGCTAGTAGAATTCCTCCTAGCAGGTATGTGAGAGTTCAGTGATTTCAGAGAAATTCCCAAGAGAAGGGGTGCTTGTTTTGGAATCATACTGCTTCAAAGGTACTTCAGTCTCTTGTCAAGTTGAACTTGAGTGTGTGTGTGTTAAGAATAATGAAGAATGTCTGAAACCTTCCAGCAACAATTCTTGGGTTTTTTTTTCCCATCTGTTCGCTTCTCATTCCCTGTTAGTTACCTATTTTGAAACCTTCGTAAAGCTGTAAGAAAGTTGGAGCCTGAGAACTTAGCATCGTGAGTTTTCTGCACTGCTGTTGTAATGAAATGAAGAAATTGACAGCATGGGAGGGAGGGGGGGCAAAGGGGGAATGTGGCTTTTTGGGAGGCAGTGGTTATTCTTAGCGTCCAGACTGAATGTGGTCTGAATATGAGGCTCTCCTGGCTTATGTGCTTACTTATTAATCTCAGGAGAGTGAAGTTACAAGCTCAGCTGACACAGTCTCTACGAGTGAGGAAGAATTACATACTCCATCAACTAGTGAAGCAACGGCGGTATTTGTGCAGTCAGCTGCTAGCAGTGAAGAAGCAGATTCCACAGAAACTGCTCACGTATCACAGAGTTTGCCAGGAGGTGATGATAAGCCCGTGGACCTGTCAACTAAAAAAGAAAGTGATTCTGAACGTTCTGAGTCAGCACAAGGTAAAGTTGGGAGAATGTAAGGGTTTGTTTGGGTCTTTTTGTGTGTGGGGGGGTGTGTGTACAACCTTAAGTTTGCTTTTTTATTGGATAGTTTAATTTAGCCATTGCATTGAACAGATGCAGCAGTGAATTTGAAGCACAAGTATTGGTCTAGTGAAAATATGCAGGGGAATGAAAATACTTGTGCCTATCAAATTCTAGTATGTTCAGATGACTCTAGTACAGACCACTGCTACTCTCAGTTGTATGATTTATACTTAGGTTAGTGTATTGTTTCATACCATGTGAGTACTTACTCAAGCTGTGTGGACTTGCTGAGTCTCAGAAATAGCATGCTGAAACTCAGTCTTGAGCAGTTTTTTGGACTGTAGTAAAAAGTGTCAATATGAGAATCAGGTGCAAATATGAAAGCTTCTCCAGTATTTTCTTACAACTGTATGACATCAAAGATGTTTTCCTCAAAGAAAGAGAAAAACATTTGACTTCTCCATCTTTGACAGAACACAAACCCATCTCGTTTGGCTTTGGTCACGCTTCGGGCTTGTCGTTTGCGGATCTGGCTTCCCAGAACTCTGGAGACTTTGCTTTTGACTCTAAAGGTGAGTTAAGCTTAAGCCTCTGGTACAGATACACATCTGGGTTTGTGCTTCCCACGATAAATCTCTGTGCACCAGATTTCTACGTATTGTTAAACAATGTAAATGTGTGTCATCTTTGTTGTTGTGGACAAGTTTAAAATGCAGATGTCTTAATTGTAGATAAAAACTTCAAATGGGGGGTTAGTAGAATGGTTAAACAAGACTAACCGTGCACAGATGAACAGTATGTAGTGCCCTTTAATTGGAACAGCTAATCTGATGAAGGCTGCAAAACGTCTTTCTCTTTCTTCAGTATCTTGTCTGCCTTGCCTCAGCTGTTAATCACATGATGACTTCTGTGGTTTTCTTTCTTGCCTCACCTGCTCTTTTTCTCCTTCAGTGTCACTTCTCCCACCAGAAATGCTTGTCATCACGTATTTCTCCCGTTCTTTCAAGTTTTCTTTAGCTTTGGAAGATGTGTCAACTCGAGGCTGTTAAAAAGAGTAATGTGTCCATATAAAGTGAGGAGGATATGCAGCTGTGAGGCCTCCATTTATTTTCAGTTGATAGTTATTCTGACAAATGCCCCTATTAAATTATTTAAGTCTTCAAAAGGGCAACACCTGAAATGCTAACAGTGCTGTTATTATTTAGTACATCATTCAGCAGACCTAAAATTTTACTGGGAAATAATCCAGAACACTTGATAGCTTAAAAAAAAAAACAACAACAAAACACAAAAGTTGCTGTGCAGCATGGGGATGTAGTGTTGCATTGCTAAAAGGAATTTCAAGCACTGCAATTTGTCGGGTCTTATATTTAGAGAAGGCAGGGCTTTGCATTCACTTCAGTGCATGATGAGTGTCTGTAGAGCTGTGGGTACAAAACCACTTTAGAAAGGAACACACTGGATAATTTAGCATTACCTGATGTCAGAATTGTAACAGTGTTCTTGGTGACGCCGTCTGGAGAAGTCACACAGTACTGTGCTGTGTTTTAGGTGGAGGTAAAGTCTGGAGAAGAAGATGAAGAAATTCTCTTCAAAGAGAGAGCGAAACTTTACAGGTGGGACAGAGATGCTACTCAGTGGAAGGAGCGTGGTGTTGGAGAGCTTAAGATCCTTTTCCATACGCAGAAGAAATATTACAGGATCCTTATGAGAAGGGACCAAGTTCTGAAAGTGTGTGCAAACCATGTCATCACCAAAGAAATGAACTTAGTGCCCTCTGATACATCAAACGATGTTTTAATTTGGACAGCTACAGATTATGCTGGTGAGTTGGTTGAGTGGTTTTTGCAGTTTTTTCAGTATCTTCTGCAGTTTGTTGGGCTTTGTTTTACCCTGGAAATTCTACAGAAGAAAAGCTACTGATCTCTGGCTACAGTGAGTAGAGCTAAGGAAATCTCTTCTTGGATTTGTTTTTCAGATGATGAAGTGAAAGTGGAACAATTTGCAGTCAGATTTAAAGTTCAAGAACTGGCTAATTCTTTCAAGAGGAGATTTGAAGAATGCCAGCAAAGCTTGTCAGAGCTACAGAAGGGCCACCTCTCTCTGGCAGCAGAACTGTCAAAGGACACCAACCCTGTTGTGTATTTTAACGTTTCTGCCAAGGATGAACCTTTAGGACGCATAACCATGGAGCTGTTTTCAAATATTGTCCCTCGAACAGCTGAAAACTTGTTCCAACGGATGAGTTAAAAGAAAGTGGATTTGCTGGAGGGTGTGACTGGCTGGCTGGGCTGCCTTCCAGGTCACTGCTCACTTTCCTGCAGCACTGCATGGATCCGGCCTGGAACTGGGCTTTTCCAGTTTTTGAATTTAGTAAGAGTAGCCAAAATCAACAGGGTTGTTGTCAGCACTGATGCCTCAAGCTTTCCCTACGCTTCTAGAGAGCATCCAGTTTTATTCTTGAAAAGCTATGACTTCATGGGAATGAATAGCATGCCCCAGACTTGCATGCTAGACTTCATTTCGTTGGTATCTGTTATCTGCCTGATGGCTTCTCTTTGACAGCTGTTTGGTTAGTAGGCTCTTTAGAGCCAGGATTCAGCCTTTCACAGCACCAGGAAGCTGAGCTCTTGACATGTTTTAGGCAGTGTTTGCACTGCCCAGGGGCCATGGCTGCATGTGCATGCTTGGCATGGCTGTGCAGTAGAGAATATGAAATGGGAGGCACTGGAAAAGTGAGAAAACTACCAGGACAGGACTATGCGATAGATCAGAAATGGGTGTGTGTGTTGGATTTACTATTTAGTAAGTGCATTCTCCTACTGTATCTTTGTACTTTGACTCCAGTTTTCTTGCTGTAGGGTCAAGGCTACTCAAACTCAGTTCTGTTGTGCTTTAAATTTGGAGCTCTTTCAAGGCTTGATTATAGACACAGCGGAGTAGAAGTCAACACTGTGTCAAGGACAGTTCCAAAATATCCTTTTCTGGTAGAAGAGAGAAGCAAAAATGATTATGTAATTCTAGTGATTTAGTTGCAGGCTTCTTTTAACTTTGTGTAGCATGGTATTTTACATCCTGTTACTGTATTTCCTACAGGTGAGTTCATTATTGGCCGTGTTATTAAAGCTATGAACAACAGTTGGCATCCGGAATGCTTCTGCTGTGATATCTGCCAACAAGTATTGGCAGATATTGGATTTGTCAAGAATGCTGGCAGGTGGGTCTTCACCCTTCCTTCTGTCACTGATCATGAGGAAAGTGAAATGAAAGTTGGGGGGGATGTAGAGGTTATGGTTCCTACAGCTTTCCTGCTGAGATGGAGTAACTGTAGTGTCTTTTATGAGAAGAAGTTCTAAGAATGCATCATAAAACTGAGAGTGGATATCTTAAAATATGCACATAGAATATTAACTACTGATCTACTTCTTCACCGGATGTCAAGTGTGTGTGTTGTACCTGGTGGTGTTTCAGGATTGGTAGGATACTGTGATAGACACTTAGAAATGAATCAGATGCAGAAGGATTGTCATTTTTAAATAGGTGTTTCTTTTTCCAGCATGGGTTCCCAATTTGAGTCCAGTTTATCACCATATTCATTAATGAATGCTCTCACTTCAGTGGGATCCTTCATGGATTTTTTAAAGTAGACTATGTAGCCATTGATTTCATACTTTTAATGTGATACACATAGTTATTTACAGAGTTGGGGCCAGTTTTGTCATCCAGCTTCCAATCTAAATGTTTACGAGTTTGAGGGTAAAGCATGAAATTGAAAGGAATTGAACAAACGATACTTCTGTGGTGACAGAAAGTAATATGCCTTCTTCTGAACTTGGCTTTGCCTACCAAAGAAGTTGTTTTAAAGCCTTTCTTCTACTCCACAAAAGAACTGATAGAAATGAGTTTCTATTAGATGCTTGATTTCTATTTTTTACCTAGTAACAGGTGCTGGTACTTACCTGTCTTCTTTTATGTCGTTGCAGACATCTCTGCCGTCCCTGCCATAACAGGGAAAAAGCCAGAGGCCTGGGAAAGTACATTTGCCAGAAGTGCCACGCCATTATTGACGAGCAGCCCCTCATTTTCAAAAATGATCCCTATCACCCTGATCATTTCAACTGTGCAAACTGCGGGTAACTTGAGTTCCACGTGAGAAAACAGGAGAATGCTGGTTTTATTTGTTTCCCCACTTCCATGTTAAAGTGGAAACCAGTCCTGTACAGCAGGCAAAAGGGATGAGTTCTGAGTGCCTTGCTACTAGATACGTGTCTGGTTACGTCTCCTGGGGTGGTAGAACTGGACCTTGCATTCAAACAGCGGGTGATCTGTTGGGAAGTGAGGAAAGACTGTAATGTGCAGCACAGAGTCTCTTAGAAAATAGGAAATGTGGGCACAAACTTGCTTATGGCAGCAAAGTCACTGACATTATTTTTCTGCTATAAAGGGTAGAAAGGTGGTCTTTTTGGGCTGCTTCAGTCATTACCTTGCCTATGTTCTTTCTTTTCATTTGAGTTGCCCAGAGTATGCTTTTCTTTTAAGCTTTCTCTCACCTCATTTTGTCAGCTTCTGCAGCTGCGGAATACGTAGCTGCATGTTTCTACATCCCCCACTGATGCGTGGATCAGGGGGCATTGTAGGATGTAGCACACGTTATTTGTTGTTTATTTTGTACTGCAAAGGAAGCTATCATTTCAGGATCATAGCAGAGGCTGATTTGAAAAACAACAGTAGTATTGTGCCAGTGCTATTGTCAGCTTATGTTATTCTTTCTCTGCTGTTTGATATCATGGAGAAAATGCAGGGGAGTACATTTTCCTTTCAGTTACATTTATGTAAATCCAAGAAAGATACTGGTGCGAAGAGAGGCAGAATGCAAGCCAGGCATGACTACAGCTTTCTAACTGTGTGAAAAAAGTTCAGTAGCTATTTTCAGAGAGATTTGATGCATCCTGCATAGCAGGCTTTCCTTAGTTTTCTGTGGAATCCATCTGTCTTGTTTAAAAAATAATCATATTGAACTGGCATATTTGATGCTGCTGAATACATCATTGTAGTAGAAATACAGTTCCTAAAAGAAGTGCTCAAAATTAAATGATCTCTACAGAAGCTCTTGAGTTGAACTTGTTCGGTTCCTTTCTTCATGCTCTCAATCAATGAATTTCTGAACAGGAAGGAACTTACTGCTGATGCTCGTGAGCTGAAGGGAGAATTATATTGTTTACCCTGCCATGACAAAATGGGCATCCCCATCTGTGGAGCATGTAGAAGACCAATTGAAGGACGTGTGGTGAATGCTATGGGCAAACAGTGGCACGTGGAGGTAAACATCAGCTGACACGTTGTCTTTCACAAACGTAAATGTTAACTTACTTGACTGGAATGTCCTCGATCAGTTTCCATGAAAGGATTAGAAAAGTATGCAGCAGTGGTCAGCAAATGCATCTCCTAATCCCATTTTCAACCTTCTTGTGTCTGATCTTCCACTGAGAAAAGTCTTCTGCCTGCAGAGCTAAAATCAGTAGTCCAAGGAAGCATTGCAAGGTCCATGTAGAGGAAAATGTCCCCAAGTGAGAAGCAGGAGATACAGAAAGGCCGTCAAGTTCTGTGACAAACGTAATGCTAGTGGGCATTGTGATATTTCTGTGGTTTCCATTTACTTGCCATGTAAATATTTCTAAAGCAGTTTAGGTGACAGTTCCTTTTTCAAGTCCATGTGCAAGATTTAGTCCTTAATCTTCCATTGAAGTTATGAAGATAAGCAGTCTTTGTTGTGAAATTCTCCTCCAGCAAGTGCTTTCTTCACAAGATGTAACAGTGGTGAAAATTATTTGATCTGACTTTATTCTGTCATTAATAACATATCAGAACCACCTCAGTGCATTTTTTTTTCTTTTTTGGAAGTTTTGGGTTGAAAAGTTAAAAGACAGTAAAAGGAATGTTATTTTAGTGATCTAAAGCACAAAACAATAGTTGTAATTCTTATTTTCAAGATGGCGCAGTGACTCAGAAGGCTTTGGTCCTGTTCAGTAGGGATTGTTTGTTTGCTTTCTCAAAAAAAACCCACCGTTATTTACAAGAAATCCAAAATAAATCCCTAATTTTCTTCATAGCATTTCGTTTGTGCAAAATGTGAGAAGCCATTCCTGGGTCATCGTCATTACGAGAGAAAAGGCCTGGCCTATTGTGAAACCCACTACAATCAGGTAAGGTTGCATGTTTTTGAAAACTGTAATTTTTAAACTCACCAACAGATTTTATGAATGGGAGATGGAAAGTGAGAGAGATTGTTTTCTTATGATCACCTGTGAGAATAAAGTTAACTAGTAGGTGTTCCACTGCAGGCAGTTTATATGGGTTTCCCTATAGGTAAGTTTTGCACTGAAAAAAGACAACTGTGGGTAATTCATAAAGGAAAGCTGGGCTAATCAGAATGTAGTTGTTCTTCAAGCTTAGGGTTTCTTATGTTGAGCCGTTCCGAGCTTTTACACACCTCTAAGATCAGAGCAGCTGATGACACTCAGGTTTTCCCAAGAACATAAAGACCATTTGCCACTCAGGAGCTGTGGTTTAACACAAAGCCTTTGTGTAGCGTGGCCTTCCTTACAGCTGCAATTCGAAGTTGACTATGTGTTAAGATAGACTGCATCAAGCAGCTCTGTCATCCACTTGCTGAAGACCAACAAAGACAAAATTTGTCAGAGGGCACCACCTAGTGACCAGGTGCATTTAAAGAAGAGATACATGGAGTTGCACCGTTTGCCTCCAGACTCCCTTGATTGTGCAGTCCAGCACCATAATGGATGGACCTTTCTTCTGTGGAAGCCAAGTGCAAGGTGTCACGTACACATCTTTGCTTGGATAAATCAGGGAGGATTGCATGTGGGAGTTGTAAGGCATCTGCTGATTACAGATGGATCCTAAATCTGTCAGTGACGAAGGGCAGGTGATTGAAATATTGCTGGCATCCCTGCAGACAATAAATGCCATGACATTGGTAGCAATAGCACTGCAGTCATGATAGAGCAAGAACGTACACCGAGCAGGAGCTGTGTGTTGAAGGGATGTACAGATGTTCAGCTGGATGGTTACTAAAAGTGTGTGTGTGACTCTGCATTGCTGAATTTCAAACGTTCAGAATGAGGGAAACAGCAAAACAAAACCATATTTGTAGAGGGTCAAGGAGATGTAAGGAAATGTTTTCATCCTTAATATTATAAAGACTTTTTATGATAAGATGATGCAAGATTGAATTGAAAACCAAAATCAGACTTGCCATCGTTCTCCTTTATTTAAACTGAAATAAACAGGAAAGCGATTGAAATGCAGTTGAGAAGTTACTGTCAATAAAATCATGACATTAAAAATTCATTGCTTCTCCTTCCTCTTCAGCTGTTTGGTGATGTGTGTTTCCATTGCAATCGTGTGATTGAAGGAGATGGTAAGCAGTTCTCTAGCTTTTTTCTTAACGATACGTTTTGATGAAAGTTCTTTCTAAAAGTGGAAGGAAGGTCCTTTGTTGAATCCTTCACTGCTCCCATTAAAGCACAAAGAAGCATTCTCTCTATCAGAAACTCAAATAGATGTGATTAGTCAGAGGCCAAAGGGGAAGAAGACCTTACAGCAGGTGTTTCATGATGATGGAAGATCAAACAGGAGCTAAAGAGAACTGTGGTCAGCTGGAAACCTTTTAGTAATAACCAAAGGCCAGGGATGCTGAGAGATGCACAGGAGGCTTCCTGTCCCCACCAGCTTTCAAAAGGGACACGTACAACTGTGAGGATGACCACATAGGCATCTCCTCGAGTGAATTTAGGGATCATGACTTAGATTTGGGAAAATATTTAGATACTGAACAATTGAGGTGGACTTTGTGAGGGATTTTTTTGTTTTTAAGTGCCTACCTTCCATTGTTTCAGTTTGGTTCCTGGAGATATTCACCTATCTGTCACAGGCACCTGTCTTTTGAAAATAGAGGCTGATAATAATTTCACAGAACCAGGAAGGAATTGTACCTGAAAAGATCTGGGAAGCCATAACTGGAAGCGCCTCAATTTTGAGGAGGAGTGATTGTTTTGTAGGCTTTTTGGACTATCATCAATGATAAAATGCCATAAGGCAAATCATTCCACTGATGGTGTGGGAAAAGAAGTTTGGCTTTACAAAGTTCTGGTTCTGTTTGCTGCTGACAAAATGTAAGAGAAGAACATTGTCCTGAGTCATAGAACTGTAGCATCTTAGAATGGCCTGGGTTGAGAAGGACCACAATGATCATCTGGTTTCAACCCCTCTGCTATGTGCAGGGTCACCAACCAGCAGACCAGGCTGCCCAGAGCCACATCCAGCCTGGCCTTGAATGCCTGCAGGGATGGGGCATCCACAGCCTCCTTAGGCAACCTGTTCCAGTGTGTCACCGCCCTCTGTGTGTAAAACTTCCTCCTAATATCTAACTTTTACCTCCTCCATCTCAGTTTAAAACCATTCCCCCTTGTCCTGTCACTATCCACCCTCGTAAAAAGCCGTTCCCTTTCCTATTTATGCACTCCCTTCAAATATAGGAAGGCCACAATGAGGTCTCCCCAGAGCCTTCTCTTCTCTAGCTGGACAAGCCCAGTTCCCTCAACCTTTCTTCGTGGGAGAGGTGCTTCAGCCCCCTGATCATTTTAGTGGCCTTCCTCTGGACCGGTTCCAAGAGCTCCGCATGGAACTGTAGAACCTTAGTCAGAATCCTTGATCTATGGTTGGAAACAGAAGCAACATTTGGCAGGGAAAGGTGCCAAGGTATACTGAAAGAGAGGAGTAACTGAAAACTGAGGTACAGAACAAAAAGAAGACACTTCCTCTCCAAAGCAGAGCTGCGTGCCCTCTGTGCGACGGCTTTATCATGGCTTGAGTCCCACTGTGCAACAATCAGGTGTGCCTTCCAGGTCTTGCCTCGTTATTGTTGCAGACCTTAATGCTTGCTACAAGATTCAAATGATTGTTTTTCACATTTCACAAACATTTGAGCTTAACTGTTACTTTTTTTGGTAATGCTAATGATTTACTCTTTTTTTTTTCCTTGCTCTAGTTGTATCTGCTCTGAATAAGGCATGGTGTGTGAACTGTTTTGCTTGTTCAACCTGCAACACTAAGTTAACGCTCAAGTAAGTCAGTCCATAGGTGTGATGCCTTCAAAATATATCAGTGGTTCTCTTTACAATATTGGATGTTGCTGTAGGTTTAACTGTTACAGTACAAAAGCCGTCGGAACAACACTGAGACAATGTGCCTGTGCCTTCTTCTTGCTCTATTTACTGATTTACATCTCTTTCAGCTGCCCGTTCCGTTCTTCCTTCAGTTCAGTCTTCTTAATTCTTGTCCTTTTTCGTCCTTTATTTTTTCCGCCTTTAACTCTGAAGAGATAAGTTTGTTGAAATTGATCTAAAACCTGTCTGCAAACACTGCTATGAGAAAATGCCAGACGAATTTAAGCGACGCCTTGCCAAACGGGAACGTGAAGCGAAGGAGAAAGAGAAGCAGAAAAAGAAAAAGCCCATCTGTTTGTAAACTGTTTTTCTTCTCACCACCACCTGTGCTCCTTTCTTCTTTGGTCAGTGCTACAGATGCTTTTACTTACAGTTTTTGCATGCGTCCATGCTTCACAGCCAAATATTTTTCACAAAGCTGCAACTTGAAATACTGCTATGTTATTATTTTAAGCTTAGTTTGCTTAGCAGTACAGCTGAGTTTGAAAGATTTTTTCAGAGACACGGTTATAAATGGGGCATAACTCAGAGTATTTCAGTCACGGTCTGCAATGTGTATAAGCTTCTGAAAGTAATTTCATACCTATGTATAAAGTGCAGTTGCATTTTTTTTGTCTGCATGCATTTAATACAACCTTTATTTTGTTCAGGATCCCTTCCACTAAGACTTTGTTTTCTTGCTATGTCATTTTAGAAATAAATTTGTGGAGTTTGATATGAAGCCTGTCTGCAAAAAGTGCTATGAGAAGTTTCCTCTAGAGCTGAAGAAAAGACTGAAGAAATTAGCTGAAACTGTGGGAAGGAAGTGAAGACTTCTTCTGCTCTCCCCTTTCCTTACGAAAATGTTGTATCTGTTCCTCGGGAGGGACTCTGAGGCTGTAATCAGACAACAGATCACAGTGCGTGCCTTTCATCTTGAAATTCTCCATTCTCTCTGTGAGTACACGTACAAATACAGATTTGTTGATAAACAGACCACGCTTCTGTCAACTCACCTGAGAGGTTTCTGACCCTGATCATGCACCCATACAAGAGGGCCATTGAGCACAGTAATCTCTGAGGAATTTTAGATTGAGAAAATATGCTTGTGAGTACCTGCAAAAGCGCATTGTGCAAACAGGCCCAACGTTATGGGCATGCAGTGTCATTTATATTAATGAAAATATCAGCATGCAAATGAAGCATGCATACAAAATTCCCCGTGGCCTGGGCAAGAAACCAAACATACCTCATTTCCCGGAAAACAGAATGCTTAGATTTCAGGTCCAATAGTCCCACTGAGGAGCCTTGTTGAAGGTGGTTTGAAAAGTACCGCATTTCTAAACGCAGTCACTGTACAAATGACCTGCTTCCCATAGTTTGTACTTAACGCTGAATCTCTGTACATCAGCCTTAGCATGAAATGTCTGTATGAAGTCTAATTCCCACTGCAAGAAACAAGGATACTCAGATGTACTTGAATTTTGCTGTATTCCATTCAGAATAACACATTAACTTTTATATAAGCTTTTGCCTTTGATTTACTTTTTGTGCCTTATTCTGCCGGACCATATGTAACAGTGTTCCATTCAATATATATCTATAGTTTTATTTTTCTTTCTTATTTCTGTGCAGAAACTCTGTATGAGGTATTTTCAAAAGATAACAAAATTTGCCTTAATTATCCAGGATGCAAGAGGAACTTTGCTTCGGGTGTGAACACCTGAGGTTGAAGTTTAGCTTCTAGGCTTCCCTGACTTCTGGAACAGCAATGAAAATGCGTATTTGAGTTAACTGGCAATATTACTTTTACACTGTGAGTGTAAATATGTGAAGTTTGATCCTACTGGGATCTGTTTCCTCAGCCATCTTCAAGAACTGTGCTCACAAATCGTCAGAATTCACTGTAGTGTGCTTGTGATTGCTTTATACTGTTGACTTCTGTCCATGAAAGTTTGCTTTTCTCTTTTCTGTCAACAATACCATTACTTAGGAATTCTTGATGGTACTGTTATCAAGTATGCAAACCTTTTTTTTTTTTTTCATATTAGAAACACAATTTTTATATAATTACTTCATAGCAAGCAAAATTTTCTTTCCTGTTTATGGAAAAACAAATGCTTTGGAACATCTTTCCAGTGTCATCAATAAAGGCTAACGTTATTAAAACCTGTATCACCTCTTTTATGTGAGTACTGGAGATGGGTGGAAAAGCATCTAGGCAGCCTTCCTTCACTATGCTTCTACCTGTGCCTATCTATGTAAAACTCTTTTACTGTCCTGACTTAGAGGAGACATCTGCCTGTCCTAGAAATGCACTTTAGTTTTTAGGTTTAAAAAATGAATTATCATTTGTTTCATAACCAACAGCTCGATTCTTCTGGATATTTTCTGAGTGGCACTGTCACCAGGTTTTCTGAAAGAAAGTAAGTTCAAAAGCACATCTTCCTCCCAGATTTTGCTCTCTACTCTTTTCACTGTAGTGTAACTTTCCTCCCAGACTTCCAATTTAGTGCTAGGTAGGGTATTTTTTACTTTGTGGTTATATACAGTTATCCCATGCAATAACAGTTCAGGAGCAGAATGCAGTCATTGCTGTGTTCATGACTGAAAATTTCCCCCCAATAATGTATGTAAGAAGCGTAATAGTAACACTGTTGAGATTTTGGACTGTGACATGGATTCAGCCCATCAGTAGTCAACAATGGTTCCTTTACATTGTAATTCAGTTCAAGTGTGTTTGTTTTATTTTGCTTTTCCACATTATGCTGACCATATGCACAGCCTCACTGCTGAGAGAGCTGGGAACAATCCCTAACTTGAGGCTGCACAGTAAGCTCTGCCTCGCAAGGTTACATCCACACCTCACTCACAGTGTGTAGCCATCAGTCTCCCCTGGGCTCTGTGGCAGTCCTGGGGCCCTAACACAATGTTTTCTGCTCTTTCTTCAAGTTACTGATAGTGAACACGATGTGCAGTAGCAGCAAGGCAGTGGTTTCTGTGGCATTAACACAGGTGTGTTTGAGACCCCACAAATAGCATCAAGGCTGTCTTGGGGCTTCAAAGCCTGTTGCATCCCATAAAGATTTCAGAAGGAAGGGACTGTCAGGTAGTCCAAACATCTGCTCCAGGCAAGTGTGACTTTCAAAGCTTCATCAGTACTAAAAGTTTTACCTAGCCAAGTTCTGAGCATCTCCAAGGAAGAGGTGATTTCACAGGCCTCTGTGGGCAATAGTTCCAGTATTTAATGACCTTCGTGATGAAGTTTTTTTCCCGTATTCTTGTTTTCCCAGTGGAATGTTGCTCAAATTCACACTGCTCACTCAGCAGCTGTCTTCAGAGTAAACTGTCATTGAAGTAATACCCATGGATATTGTCATCAAGAGCATTAATTAAAAGAAGTGCAAAACAGAGCCAGGGAGCGAGCTAGCAATTAGGCAGCCTGGACAATTACAGGTCTGGTGTTGAAGTTCACTTCCTGGCCCGTCAGTACTGTAAATATTTCACATAGATGTACGTGCTTTGAGGCTGATTTTATTACAAGAAAGACATTGAGACCCTGCAGTGTGTTCAGAGAAAGGCAGCGAAGCTGTGAAGAGTCTGGAGCACAAGTTTTACAGGGAGCAGCTGAGGGAAGTGGGGTTGTTCAGTCTGGAAAAGAGGATGCTCAGGGGAGACCTTATCACTCTCCTGATAAAGTGATGAACCGAAAGGAGGTTGTGGCGAGGTAAGGATTGGCCTCCCAGAGATAGGATGGGAGGGAATGGCCTCAAGTTGCACCACGGGAGGTTCAGATTGGATATTGTTAAAAATTCATCCTCAGAAAGAGTGGTGAAGCAGTGGCACAGGCTGCCGGGGAGGAGATGCAGTCACTGTTCCTGGAGATGTTCAACAACTGTAGATGTGGCACTGTCACATCCCGCCCACAAGAGGAGGGGAAAGGTGACCAGATTCATGAATACCCCCAGCTAGATTAAGGCAGAACAATGCACAGATTTCACAATACATCAACTTTAATGAAAATCTACGTCCTACAATTATCCCATAATACTGGCACTCTACCAGAGCACTTTAGAAAGCCCAGGGGAGGTACCTGCAGGAGGAAGGACCTGCGCCTAAAGCCTTTCTGCCTCTGGCAGCTGCAAGCCCTGTGCTCAGTTCCTATCGAGGTAGTCAGTGTTGCTTGGGTACAGCAGCAGCCGTAGGGCTTAGCAGTGGTGGGCGGGGTGCATTTGTGATTCTCTCCCCATGAGTGAGACTTCACTAACTTGCAGCTTGGTGGCCCCACTTTGCTTAGAACCGGCAGAAAAAGAGATCAGCCCTTCCAGTGAGCAGCAGCCAGGACTCCCTGGCAGGAACTAAAGCACGGGGCGGCGCCGGTGCTCAGAACCACAAAACTCCGAACATCGCTTTTTAAGCCCCGTCTTCTGGGTTGGCGCATCTCGCCATCTTACAAGCTGCTTCGGACAGAAACCAAGTATTTCTGCTACTCGCGGTGCCTGGAACCCAGAGCTCAAAACTCGTCGTCTATGAATCCAAACAATAAGGCCTGATCGGCGGCTGGCGGGTGACGCTGACATTCGCGGTGACGCAGCACGTCCTTACAGGTGAGGAAAGCACCTCAGCACGGCCTCGCGCGGCGCTGTTTCCTAAGACCGCTCGAGGGCGGACAGGCTGAGGACGGCACCGGCGGCGCGCCGAGCGGAAGCCCGCGCCGAGCGGCGTCACGCTCCGCAACTCAGATTCCCGCCGCCGCGACACCCAACCGCGCACCAGCCGCTCACACTGCGCGTGCGCCGTGCGCGCGTTCGGCGCGTGCGCCGCCCCACGCCGGGACTGTGACGTCGCGCGTCGCCGCGATCGGCCGCGGAGGGCGTTGCGGCGTGTGTGGAGCGGGAACTTGCGTAGCGTACGAGTGCCGGCCTTCCGCCGCTTGCTCTTTCTCGTGGTGAGGCTCGGCGCGGTTACCGACGACGAGCGCCGGCCGGACGGCCGGGCTCGGCGCCATGCTACGACGCACGAAGCCCGAGGTGGAGAGATACGTCGCCTCCGTGCAGGCCGCCGCCTCCTCTCCTAGAGAGGTGAGTGCTCGGGGCCCGGCCGGCAGCGCCGGCGGCGCTCCCGCGGCCTGCCCGGGGCCGCGGTGTGGTCCGCTCCCCGCCCGCCGCGTCCTTCCACTCCTCCCGCGGGTGCCGGGCCCGAGGGGTGTCCGCGGGCTTTGCCGGGGCCCGGGATGGCCGTCGGGGGCCGTCGGGCCCGGTGCGCGGGAAAGGCGCCGGGCTGCCCGGCCGGGCGGCGCTTTGCGGCCTCCTCCGTCGGGTACGGGGCGGGGGGGTCGTGGCGTTCCCGCTGCCGGGTGCTCTGGTGAGTCAGAGCTTGCTGAGGGGCTCGTGGAGTCGTGTGGGTGGGGAGTCGAAGCCGAGGGAGGCTGCTGGGAGGGAGGCCGCGGATATACTTCCTTGGAAGCGTGGTTTGCTACCGCTGCGCGCCTCTTGAAGCTGGTGAGCCCTCGGTAACTTCCGAAAGAGCGCAGCGGCGTGGTGAAGTACGGATCCATCCTGTTCTGTGGGAATAGAATGGCGTGGGTTGAAAAGGGCCACCATGATCATCTAGTTTCAACCCCGTGCTCTGTGCAGGATCGCCAGCCACCAGACCAGGCTGCCCAGGGCCACATCCAGCCTGGCCTTGAATGCCGGCAGGGACGGGGCATCCACAGTCTCCATGGGCAGCCTGTTCCAATGCGTCACCACCTTCTGTGTGGAAAAACTTCTTCCTTATATCGAACCTAAATCTCTCCCATCTCAGTTTAAAACCATTCCCCCTTGTCCTGTCACTATCTATTCCCCCCCACATCCACATTCCCCCTCCTGTTTATATGCTCCCTTCAAGTACTGGAAAGCCCCAATGAGGTCTCGCCAGAGTTCCCGAGCTTCCAGCCTTCCCTCTCTTGAGGAAGCCAAATAGGGAATGCAGTCTGTTAAGCTTCTGAATTTCTTTGGTGTGTTGTGTGGCTGTTATTCCCATCTGTGTGAGACAGCGTTGTGAAACGTCAGTAATAAGAGAGGGAGTGGTGGGGGGAAATAGCTTTGCTGCTGTGCGTTAGTAACTGGGCAGGCAGATGATTCCCTGCTATCTGGAAAATGGTGTGCAGGTCACGGTGAGCTGACTGATGAGGTTCATAGGAGCAGTTTCATCCGGAAAGGTCCCGCTCTGCTGCTTTGGATTGGTTTTATTGCAGACGTGGAATATTCAGCAGTTGTGTAATGTGAATGCACACCGTGATGCAGCAGGGCCTTGATGTGAGTGTAAGGCCCGCATGAATCCTCCTTTTGATCTTCTTCAACAGCAGCGGAGTTGTCCCTTCACTGTGTTTGGTTGATTTTGATGCTGTTTAGGCAGCACAATGTTGAATGTATCGCTGCTAAATTTGGAGATAATCTTCAACAGTGTTGGTATTCTTGTGGAGCTCAGCGAAAAAATATTGCCTCTCCTTTAGTAGTGCTCAAGGCCAACTGCTGCGGGCTTGGTTTCATGTTTTCAGTGATGCTTGTAACTGGCTGTATAGCACAGTCAGTGATGGAAGTAGTTACTGGTTTTTCTGCAGTGTTGATTTTGGAGGGGAGGGTTGTACGAGGCTGTAAGCATTTCTTTTGAAGTTTCTTTCCAACCCTGTTTCCAAGGAGATGTCAAGCATGATTGCACTCTGTGCATGTCAGTGTATCCATGTTTTACTTCACAATACAGACTGAAAAGTAGGAGACTGGTGTTCCTTTGAATCTACTTGTAAAAATTTTTCAGGAGTAACCTGGGGGTAGGAAGGGGATAGGAGACTAAATTCAAGTGTCTTTAGATTGTAGAAATTTGTTTCACATCTGGAGTCCTCGGTGTAACTAGTTCCAGTACTCCTGATTCTCAAACAGAGGCTACTGTGGCAGTGATACGTGGATCCCAGGTTTTAGGTTTGTCTCCTGGTTCATGTTTACCATGAAGTTTTTGCTCATGACTTCCTAGTTCTCGAGCTCATTCACACAGGTAAAAAAAAAAAAAAACAAAACGTTTCTTCAGTGCAGTAATTTAGTGCTGATGTTATGAGTCCAAGTGAACTTGAACTTGAGGACTCTGTGAGTGAAAGGTGAAACATACCTCTCCAGAGGTATTGACTGAAGGGCAGAACAAGGAAATAAAAGTGAAGATTTTAAAAAAAAAAAAGGAGGACAGGCAAGAGATGAAGGTGACAGAAGCATGAACAGGAGGAGCTGGACTCTTAATTTGTGGCATCTGTTTTCTTCTGCAACGTAGATACATTGCAAGAAGAAAAGCTTATCTGTAGCTGGCGCCATTCTTCTTCTCTGTTTAGTCAGAAGTGTTTATGAAATGCCAGTAACCCCAGTTTTGCTTTGGTAGAAGCCTTTGCCAGTTATTGGGAACAAACATTATTTTCTTAATCCTGTATCTTTCACAAACAAAGCCCTGAATAGGAGGAGTGAACTGGAGCTGGTAACTGTGAAGAAACTGTTAGAAATATGATGCATCCCTGAAAAGAAAGGTCTCCCTGTTCAATTACTTGAGAAGTACTGTATGTCTAAAATGTACCTGTCGTGTTTTCTTTCCTTCAGAGATCGTTGAAAGGATTCCTTTTTGCTAAGCTGTATTTTGAGATAAAAGAATATGAACTTGCTAAAAGGTAATAAATGTTACGTATGTTGTTGTGTTCTTTAACATGTGATAGAAAAGCTAAGTGTAGTGGAGCGGAGAAATCAAGACCATTATCATGCTGTTCTGAGGTAGCAGTAACTGGGAGAATTGGATGCCGTTTAAATCTGCCTAAAAGAGCAGCCTAAAGGATGGGTAGTCATAGTGTGCTGTAAGAACTCACCTGGTTGGAATGTCTTTTATGCCACTGCGTTCCGTCCTTCGTGCAGTTTCTGTGAACTACTGCTTTATTTAATGAAGGCCAGTACTTGCAGGCAAATATGTAGAATCTGTCCATGTAGAAACAATGTTGTTCCTTACTTGAAGGTCTAGATCAAGCACCTAGAACTAGATATGGCTGGATGTCCTGTATGACAGATTACATTCCCACATTAGCTACAGGCTGTGGGGGGTCTTGTATTACTGAGCAGTACTGATCCTTCTGTTTTGTTTTTTTTGTTTTATTTACTCTGTAGGTATATTTCTACTTATCTCAGTGTCCAAGAGAGAGATCCCAAAGCTCACAGGTTTCTGGGACAGATTTACGAAGCTCAGGATAACATAGAAAAAGCTTTTGGGTGTTACAAGGTAAGCACTTCCCTCACGTCCCTGATGTCCTGCTTTATTCCATCTGAAATGGACTTGATCTTTGTGCTGCCTGCTCTGATATTCTTCCCACTGGACGAAGAATCTGTGACCCCTGTAGAATTCTGTAGTAGGGATTATGGTAACAGCAGTAATGCAGCTGCTGCTGAAAGACTGGACTGGGAGTGTTTCTCAGTTGCGCAGTTTGTTTTTTGTTGGTGGTGGGCTTTCTGTTTGTTTGTTTCCTCAGAGGTAGAGGGAGCAGGGCAAACACAGTTTTGATTAGGCAAGTGTATCGATGTGAAATTCAGTCAAGGTTTCATTGTTTGGGCTTTGGGGAGGGAGAGGATATGCACAAAAGTCTTGTTGCCACTCAGTGGAGTACTGTCAGTCTTTGTGACTTAATTCTGATTTTCAGAAGCCTCCGTATTGGGTTAGACTAGAGATACTCCTCGTGCAGTGGTCTGAGTAGAGCAGCAGCTGGTGGTAGAGGCAGAGGAGCTGTTTTGGCATAATTTCTCTTGTGGTGTTCTGGATTCCAGCAGTTGTCTGGGTGTTAGAAACCAAGGGTGGCCTTTCAAAAAGGAGGTTTTTCTGAAAGTAGTGAGAAAATACTTACTGATAGTTCTAACTTGACTTGCTGGGTCTGTTTATTGGGGGGCATATTTTCTTTCTTGTTCTGTATGGACTGCAAGGTCAAGTTACCAGTAACCTTTTTTCTTGTGTTTGTGCATGGGAAACCCAGCGTTCTGTGGAGCTGAATCCAATGCAGAAAGATCTTGTGCTGAAGATTGCAGAGTTGCTGTGTAGTAACAACATCACTGATGGAAGAGCCAAGTACTGGGTTGAGAAAGCTGCCAGGCTCTTCCCTGGGAGTCCTGCTGCTTACAGACTGAAGGTAAATTGCAACTCCTAATCTCTGTTCTGTGCCTGGTAGAAACTTCAGTTTCTGTAACTGATGGGAAAACCATGTTAGTAATAGTATCCAAGAAGTCAAGGTTAGATTAATATTGCCTCTATTATGTGACTGCACTGCTTTCTAGGGATTTTTTATTTGAATTAAAAGCTGTAGAACGTAGGAGATGCTGTTATTCCCAAATACTGTGTAAATGCTTTCAGTCATACTATCTCACTTTTGTGCAGGCATTAGTTTTCTGTAGTGCAACAGCAATGAAATGGAAGTCTTGAGAGGCTTGTGCTTTGGGGTTTTGTGTGTGGTGTTTGCTGGGTTTTTTGTGTTTTGTATTTTTTTTTTAGCCTGTTCTGTATCAAGGTGTGCCATCTTTGAACCAAATGATTTGATGCTCTTAACTTAGCATCTTACTTAGCATCTATGTGATGCAAACTCTAAAGTGGTTTGGTTTTTCTTTTCCTGACTTCTAAAATGTTGTAAAACACTGTAGGCCCCAACAGCTTTTCAGAGTAGTTTGAGTAATGTAGTCTGTAGTGGCAGTGAGAAAACAGGTAATGTAGTTGCTGAAAAGGCTCTCGTGGAGAATGAAATGTGAACACGTTGCCTTTGTATTTAATAGGAGCAGTTACTGGAACATAAAGGTGAAGATGGATGGAATCAGCTCTTTGATATGATTCAGACAGAACTCTATGCGAGACCAGATGATATCTACCTGAACATCAGACTGGTTGCTCTCTACCGTTCAAATAATAGGTTAAGAGATGCTGTGCTTCATTGTCAGGAGGCAGAGAAGAAAATACCAGTAGACTCAAGCTTGGAATGGTGTTCATGTGTCATAAAGACATTTGAGGTATTTAATCATATTTTGACCCTGCCATCATCTCGCGTGCCCTTGCAACTGGTGTTATTCTCTTAGTAACGTTACAGTGGCAGCTAATGCTCAAGTGCCTTAATTCCTTCAAGTGTGATGTTTGCCAAAACCAGTGATTTACTTGGGATTGTCTTAAATCTTATGGAATTGTTTAGTTTCTAGCTGAAGTACTAAGTTAGATACAGCAGCTGTGTCAGGGAGGAAATTGCTCAGGCAAATCGTTTATGGACTTTTGCTGCTGAAGAGTATGTTAATGTCTCACCTGGGAAACTGGATTGTGGAGCAGCGTGTTCTGGAGAAGCTCTTGCCTTCATTGGAGGAGGGTGGTTCCTTATTCTCTGAACTTTATTCTTTAGGAATACCTTGAATCAGTTCGAGACTTGGAATCTGATAAAAATAATTGGAGAGCTATCAAGAAAGATCATCTGCTGGCCTATGCTAGCTTTGTTAAAATGACACTTGCTTCCAGAGATGTTCGAGAAAGCAGAGAGGCACTTGAAAGGTATCGTTTTAACTTTTCTGTTTTTAAAAAAAAAGAAAAGAAATTGAGTATTTTTTTCTGGGTCACAGAACATCCAGCAGACATAATTTTCACTGAGTAGCCATTTTGTGAATTGGAGGGGAGTTCCTCTGTAGTAGCCACAAAGAAAAAAATGTTACTAGGCTTGATCTCCAAGCTATGTGTCTGCCTGAGCTACAAGCCTTAGAGACGACTCAGTGATAGCCTGTGCCAGTTATCTTTTTTCACTGCAGCATGAGAGTGTTGTTCTTGACTTCAGCTGGTTTACATTTCACAGGCACTTGTGGGTCAGCTTTGTCCTGGTCAAGTCAATACAACGCATACTGAAATAACGAACAATTTCCCATGTCTAGTATAAATGGGAGATAGGAAGCCACCTGCATTCTCCTTGAGGGAAAACTGATAGGGTCAGCTAATCCAGCTGACTTCAGACTGGGTCATGTGTGCCACAGCTGGAATAGTACGAAACAATGTTTGTAGCCAGTTAATTTAAGATTTGTGTTCCTTTATTTCCTTTGCTTTCTCTTTTGTACTGACTGCTATTGATTTCACTTCAATAAACAGTGTTCAGAGCTCTAGGAGCTCAAGACTGTTGTCCTGCTCTCTTGTGCAACTCAGGTTTAAGCTACAGAGATGGCAGTAGCAGTTGAATTATCAAGTCACTTCATTCATGGCTAAATAACACTGGCCTGAAGCACGCGATGGATTTTATCAGGGCTTTGTTGAAAATGAATTTTGTCTCCGTTCTAGTTTTGATCGTGTGCTTCACTCTGTGAAACCATATGTGAATGGACCTGATGAGCTGTCTCGCACCTTCCTTGAAATGAAAGGACACTTCTACATGCATGCTGGAACTTTCCTGCTGAAAATGGCCCAGAACAGCGAGGCGCAGTGGAGAGATGCATGTGAACTTGCAGCATTGTGTTATCTGAAAAGTTTCTATGTGAGTCACTGTTCAGTTTGTGCTTGTAGTTGTTGCGGTTCTTGAACACTCTCGCTGTACGTGCACTGAACACCTGTATTCCAGAAATTAACTCCTGTTTTTAAGGCTGTCTCCTCACCAAATCTTCCTCTTCCACAGTTCTTTAAAGGATTTCAACTGATGTGAAGAAGGTTCTCTTCAATTGTTTCGCTTGTCAGAAGTAAAATGACTCTTATGAGTGTATTTCCTGCAGGGTGTGCCCTTTTCTGTAAACAGCTAAAATAACTGATATCAGGGTTATTGGTGTGGGAGAGAGGGGGATGACCTGAGTAGCTCTCACACACTTACTGCATGGATAGCAGAGCTGATGATCTTAACTTAGCATCTTACTTGTGTACAGAGCTTGTGTGCTCTTGAAGGTATTTGCAGTTGGTTGATGACTCACCTAGTGTCTTGTTCAGGAAAGAAACAACCTTGTTTTGTAACTTTTAAGGCTAACTGAAGTGATTTCCTTTTTGTTGTGAAGGAGCTGTAACAATTCTTTCTTCCACAGGTACCTAAACCAAAGTCCAAACTAATAAAAGGAGATCCTGCTGGGCAAGATATGCTGGAAATGTTGGCCTGTGACCGAAAGAGCCAGTCTGGTAATAAAAATTAATAATTACAAATGTTCCATAGTTCCATTTTAGTTTTATGAGTAGTTGATTTCAGAGTTAATGTCTTGTTAAAGAACACGTTTGGTGTCTTGAAATATGCTATAAAACTTTGTATATTTCGGCTACGTATGAAAAGCAAAACAGCAGCTTAGTCCTGACATGTAATGGACTTTTTATCTCCAGGACATTAAGATAGAATTTAACATTTAATGTCTCTTAGACTGCTGGTTTCTGCCTGCTAATATACTATTTGCAAGCAGTGCTGGTCCCAAGTATAAAAGAAAATATTGCTCTTTCTCTGTCACTTTTGTTCCCTTCTTTGTTGCAACAGGTTTGCTGCTGTTTTGTTTTGTTTTTAAAGCAGAGGCAGTCTTTTTCAGTCTTCACTGTCTCTTGGGCTCTAGATGAAAACAAAGAAAACACCAGGCATCAGGCTGAATTCATCCTGAATAGATGAGATTGACAGCTACTT
The DNA here is from genome assembly GCF_951394365.1 of Tetrao urogallus. NCBI lineage: Eukaryota > Metazoa > Chordata > Aves > Galliformes > Phasianidae > Tetrao > Tetrao urogallus. The sequence goes on along the minus strand of NC_136813.1, from coordinate 59,289,499 downwards.
ATTTTGAAGACAACTGTAGTGCTCATTATAATAAAAATACATAGTAATTTTGGAGAACTGGATTTTAAAATGCTTTGGGACTGCTGTCAGCCCATAGACTAAAACACTGGCTTAATTATAGGGAGAGTGTAACTTAGAAATTTGTAAATATCATAAGGGGAAATCTTGCTTCCCAGCCTCAGGTAGCAAAAGCAGCCCACTGCATCAGATATTGTTGAGTGTTCTTCTGTGACATTGTGTTTTCTAGGTCACATGTTGCTGAACTTAAGCCACGGCAAGGAAGACTTTTTGAAAGAGATTGTGGAATCTTTTGCAAACAAAAGTGGTTTATTTACGTTGTTTGAAAGCCTGTTTGGGAGTGGAGCTTCTAGAGAGAGATCTTTCCTTGGCACAGACGATGTGGGAAACGTCAGTACACAAGCACCAGTTCAAGGAGAACTGAGTAAATATGATATTGGTAAGAGATGTTACTGAAACTCAATATAAACATGACTGTGTTAGAGGTTCTTGTACAGATGCATCATTTGCAACAAAAGACAAGTGTCTGTAATAGCTGCTCCTCGTTGCTCTCATCAGAGAGTGATTTGTAAGGTTTCACTTTCAGCTGTAGCTGAGAGGCAGTATCATCATGCCAGGTTCTGAAGAATTTCTCACATACTTCCTGCTTCCACACTGTTGTCTTCTGGTCTGTTCTGATTCGTTTCTAGTTGAAGCTGCCTGTTTAGCTTTTCGTGTTTGTACACTTGTAAGTGCTAATAGGAAGGCACATACTTCTTCATGTGTGATCTGTGAATACAGGTTACAATGAAAGGTTACATAAAAATGAAATAATTCCAGGACGAGTTGTGAGCTAGTGAAATCTTTCCGTTTTTAAGCTGAACTTAATGATGAGGGCTTGCTTTGAATTTGAGTGTAACAAGAGTAGAATGCTAGCAGTCTTCTACTTAGCTGTTAGTGGTCAAAAATATATGTAGACTATTCAAACTAAAACTACCGATCAGAGTGCAAAGCAATAAGGCTTATAGCCTTTCTCTTGTTGAATATATACGTATTTTACATATTAAAATAAAAGTTTATGCTATTATGGTCTCTCTGAAGAAGTTTGTTCATGTTTTTAAATACAAAATTAAAAATAAAAAAAAAAAATTATTGCATTAATTCTTAGTTCCTGCTTGTTAGACAGAGGCAGACAGGTGGGAGGAGGTTGCTGGGGAAGCCCTTCCATGGGAGAAATATTCAGAGCTCCTTCTCTTGTAATGAAACCCAGCTTTCAGATGCAGGTCTTCCTAACTGGGACGCAGATCCTAGCATCTTACACCCTTTGTTTTTGCACAGGTGCTGTTCGAATGCACAGTGGCAGTCTCCAGCACCTTGTTTGGCTTGGCTTGCAGTGGAATTCTATGTCAGTGTTATTCCCGCTGCGCAAAGTGTTAAAACAGCTTTTTCACTTGCCACAAGAAACATCAAGACTTGAAACAGATGCTCCTGAATCCATCTGCCTGCTGGACCTGGAAGTAAGTAAACTTTCCCAGTTCTTCAATGCACTTAAACGCAAGGTTTTGGGTACCTAATACTTTGTTTGTTTATTCTTACACAAACAGGTTTTTTTACTTGGAATGGTGTTCACCAGCAACTTACAATTGCAAGAGAAGTTTAATACTCACTACGGCACACATCAACCTCCATTCTTACCATTGCTGCTGTGCAAACAGTACTATACTGAGAAGCAGAGATCCTGGTGGGATGCAGTTCGTACTCTGATGCAGAAAAAAACCACGTAAGGCTTCTTCAGTTTGGAAAGACTTGAACCAAACTTGTAGACAGCTTCTGAATTGATTCCCATAGGTTGTGTACAACGAGTTCCTTTTGTTTGACGTAGTTTGAGCATTAAAGGTTTGGTGCTGTAGGGGTGAGATGCTTAAGAACTTTCCAAAAACGGGCTTTACGTTTCTAATATTGTGTTTGTCAAGAGCCAGCTTAGGACTAAAACTGCTTGTTGTATTCGTCAAAGAAATAATGTGTGAACAGATTAAAAGAGAGGGACTAATAATTGAGGAATATTTCTTCTAATATTCAGGCCAGACTCAGCAACAAGACTGAAGCTTCTTGTACAGCATGGATTAAGTACTCTGCGAGCCCTGGAGAAGCACGGCCTTCAGCCTGCCTTAATTATCCACTGGGCAAGAAGCCTGCAGAAAACAGTAAGTGAAGATTATTTGTGAATAAGTACCATCTGTTTTTCTCTAATTCTGCAAACTTAATTGGCCAAATAAAATCAGATGAGAATGTAGTATTGAGAGCTGCTGCTAATTTTGATAGGATGACTAGAGCAACTAATTTATCTGACAAGTTCTCTCTCCCTCACTACTCTCTTAACAACGCAGTTAAAAATGATGTATTTCCTACCTGTGTGTTACTTTCTGTGACTTCCTGATGTACATCACAAGCATCAGAGAAAAATTCATGAAACTTGTCAAGACAACAACTGCATCAGAGAAGAAAAAGTATGAATAAGAAAGCGTGAATAACATTTTGTTTGCATTTTCTGCAATAGTTTCAATTTCTCCAACAGGGCACTAGCCTTACCTCCTTCTACGACCAGAAAGAATATATTGGAAGAAGTGCCTACTACTGGAAGAAAGCTTTGCTTGCTTTGAAAATTATCAAAAAGCACAAAAGTATTCCTGAGCCTACTGATCCTCTGTTCAACCATTTCCATAGTGTGGACATTCAGGTACAGATTGATTATTCAAAGATGAGAGTAAGAGGGGTTTTATGTCACAATCTTACACGTAAATTGGTTGTGGGTTTTTTTATAGTGTTTTTTGGTTGTTTTCTGTTTGTGGTTCCGTTGGTTTTGTGTGTTGTTAGGGTTTGTTTTTTTGTCATTGTATTGCTAATGCTAAGATTTGGTAGTATCTTTCTGTGGAACTATTCAGCTTTAAAACTATCAGAGTGGAAGGCACTGAACTCCCTTAGTACCAGCTTTATGGAAAAGCTGTTTTTCTCTATCGCAGGAAATCTAGTAATATTATTAACCTCCTCCTATCTGATTGCTTACTAGATGTCTACAGTTACTGACAGTTCCAATGTGCACATACACATTACGTGTGAGTTGTCTTTTGCTTTGGCTGTAGGTCTTTCAGGTTGCAGCCTATGAAGAAGAGGCACATATAGCATTTGCAATGTTGGACGCGGTTGAAGGCAAAACGGATGATGCTTTATTAGCATTTGAAGCTATTAAGAACGTGGTTTCATACTGGAATCTTGCCATAGTAAGTCTGTAAAGTGCATTACCTGAAAATGCTTTTCTTTTGCTTGCATTCTGACCAATTCTTATTAATCAATGTACTGTTGCGTAGCTTTGCCAAAGAAAGGCAGAGGAGATTGAGAGCGATGATATGTTGCCAGAAGAACAAGAAGAGCACAAAACCTATCTTCTTAAAAGAAAGCATTACCTGATGAAGATCATCGATGAAAGCTCCTCTGATCCATCAGCAGCTGACAAAGTAAGTAATTCCTGCTTAACATCTTGTTTGGAGAGATGGAGTGGTTTAGCTTACTGTTGCAAAATGAGACCATTTGCTTTTGAGTCAGACTTCTCAAAACGGATTTTGCTTCCTGACAAGTTAGGCTTATGGTGTTTCATCAAGGCAAATAAATGTCTTTACTCCAGTGTGTGGTATATCCTGGGAAGGTTCTGTGAAGGTATCAGACTATGAAATGTTTTTGATTCTCTGCAGATGACGGCTTTTGTGTAAACAAATAGCTTTTGCTCACTGTCTTTGTGAGGTTGATAGTTTCCAAATAGAATTAATGCTTGTGTGAATTGTCCTCTTACCTTAATTGTAGCAGATGTAGGGCTTTCCTGGGAAGGAAAGAACAACAAAAAAGCCCAGAATTTCTGTAGTGAAAGCCTTGTGTACTGTTCAGCCATAGATCAGAACACAGTCTCTTCCTCAGATCAAGAATTGCAATCACGACTTGTGTTTCAAATTTTTAGCTGCCAGTATCTATTGAAACTGTAACGGAAATGCTGAATGCAGTGATCCAGGAGCTTGGGGAGAATGATGAAGAGGAAAGTTTTGCCTCCGGAAATATCTCACAAGCTGCACATCTGGAAGTAAAGCATTCAATTCCATCACCTAAGAAATTATCTTTCTCACCAACTAATACCTACAAGGTATATTAGCCAATTACTCTTCTAGGCATGTGTTACATTTGTGTAAAAAACTGAAGTTCTATAATAAGCTTTGGTTTTTTTCCAGTTTTCTCCTAAAACTCTTCCTCAGTGGGCAGAAGATCATAAGTCCTTACTTCAGAAGCTGTGTCAGCTAGTGGAAGATTTAAAGGTAAACAATTCATGGAGGTGGTGATGCTTCTAGGGACTGCCTGTTCAGATAGTTTTGCTTTCTTCAGCTTAGCTATTGTCCTCTTTGGTTCTGGGTTATTTATTTCTGGCTTCAGGGAACAATCTCAGCTGTGTACACCATAGGCAGATGGTGGATTATTGCAGCAGTTAAGTTTTCTTTTTTGTCTCAGACCTTGAAGATACTTTTAAATAACAGGGGAGTAGGGATCATTGCTTAGGTTTCCTCAAATAGCTGTGTAATACGTTTATACTCTCTTAACTGAAACGCTTCTTGAATAGAATGAAATGCAGGAAATGAAACTGAACAGTTCCAACCTAAGTGTATCATCTCATCGGTGGCCTGCTGAAAGCTATGGAACTGATGCTATGCCAGATGGTTATCAGAGAGCACAAAATCTTCATGAAGCTCCTTTAACGGGTAAGTTGATGCTGAATTTTGATTAGACACTTAGTTGTACCGAGTAAGACTTGTTAAAATCTTTCTGCAGTGTTGTTTGACGAATGAGCAGAACTGATCCTCGGGGGATGTTAATTGAAATCAGTAACACAAATTGGATATAAATTCTTTTCTCGGTGTTCGTTTTCAGTTGCTACCACTGGCCCATCTGTGTACTATAGCCAGTCACCTGCTTATAACTCACAGTATCTTCTAAGAACTGCTGCAACCAATGTAACACCAACAAAGGTGAGGACAAATGTATCTGCTCAAGCAATTTTGACTGACTTATTGAAAACGACTGCTTTTGATTCTGGGTGTAGTTGGGTAGAAGTACTGCAGTTCCCTAGGTAGCATTTAGTAAACTTGAGCTCTGCTGGAGACGGGCAGAAAGATCCATTATCAGCTATTGTTTGCGACGTGTGGTTTGGGAGAAACAGCCAGCAAAATGTTTTTAACGTGCCTAATATATGTTCTCTGCTCTGCGTCTGTGATGTTCTTTTCCCCAAAACAGCATGGGAACTTGGTGGTTTTTACTCTATGTTTTGTTTGTTTTCTAATAATAACAATAATGAGTCCATTCAGCTTACGCTTCCCCTCAGTCCACGTTTTCAGCTACCATCCAAGTTTTGAACATGTGATTTTAGTTTAGACGGATTAGAGTCAAAATGTAATTGTAGAGCTCACCTTGTTATTAAGAGTACATGTTGGGTGGGCTTTAGCAGCCTGAGAGCTTTTTCTCCTTTTCCACAGCGAAGTGATTGTGTGTTTTCTTTAGGCGCCTGTCTACGGCATGAACAGACTTGCACCTCAGCAACATATATATGCTTATCAACAGCCGATCCACACCCCACCTCTGCAGAACACTTGTGCCGGTGTGTTTCCTCAAGACATCTATGCTACACCTTTGCGTTTTGATGCTCCTGCTGCTGGAATCATTTCACCTCGTGGAGGCGATGATTACTACAACTACGGTGTTCCACAGGCGAGCACCAATCCACCACTACCTGAACCAGGCTATTTTACAAAACCTTCGGTTGCACCCACAGCTTTAAAACCTGCAGAATCCAAAGGGGTGGAATTTTCAAAAGCTAAATTTGGGCAGCCGGGAGCAGCTGAAGGGTCAAAGCCGCCTCAGCCAACAACCTTTAAATTCAACACTAACTTCAAATCTAATGATGGGGACTTCACCTTTTCTTCTCCTTTAGCTGCCACAAAATGTGTTGCCTTCCAGAATCCAAGCAAAACTAATTCAGAAGTATCTCCTCAACAGTTTTCCTTTAAACTGGAACGACTAGATGCTCCAAAGACCACTCAGAATGACTTGGGAACTGCTTTTTCACTGAAAGGTCAGTGGAACTGCTCTGTACGCCTCACCCAGAGCAAAGCAAATGATGGAAACTGTCGTTCTTGTCAGAGTCCTAACTCTCAAGGTCAACCACATGTGCCAGTCTCTGCTGTTCAGGCGCTTCCTGCTCCCAGCTTTGGTTCTGCTACTGACGCAAGTAAACCACAGAAGAATGCATTTGCAGAGCTTTTTGCTAAAAAGGATGGACAGTGGGATTGTAATAAGTCAAAGACATTCACATTTGGAAATACTTCAGCCACCGGTTCCCTCTTTGGATTCAGCTTTAATCCTCCAAGAAAAAGCACAGATGCTATTTCAGCATCTCAGAAAGCAGAACAGAAAAAAGTGGGAGTAGCTGAACCATCCAAAAGCTGCAGTGCATCTCAGAAACCTTCGGACAGCAAGGCATCCAATGTGGCTCCCTCAGCACAAGATGGACCCTCCAACTTCTCATTTAAAATTCTGGAAAAAGGTGAGTGTTAATTGAACAAGGAGCTTATTCAAGTGTGCAACTCGTTAATGCCAGTCATTGTGTTATTTCTTCTGTCTGAATAATATGTAGTTCCTTTCAGTTCTAATGCCCATATGTGAATCTTCAAATTCTAGACTTTCAGCTGGAGTGCATATTCAGGTTTGAGGTTATTTGCACATAAAGATACAAACATGCCTTGTACAGGATTTGGAGTTACTCTGTAGTGAGAGAGAATTGCCGGTAGGATTGTGGAATCTTGATGAGGTGTTGAAAATGTCAGGGTTAAGTGCTGAAAGTGCATTTTTTGAGTTGAACTGGTAATGTATGTGCACAGGCCTCGCTCTGACTGGTAAGCTATAGAACAGCCCTTGTGCTTAAGCTTAAACTCAGTTATCTCTGTGGCTGTGTGGATGGGTATTCTGAAACTACACTCAGTGCATTTGCTTGAAGACTTCCATGAATGGTCTCTGCAATTCCTGATGCACAGTCTAGCTTTTCTTAGCTTGAAAAGAGATCCTGTGATTACATCCTCAGTTACACAGGCTCTGATACTAGCTGAAAGCTGAGCTTGCAGAAGCAGTGGCTGCCCTGTGTTCCCCGTAATGTGCTCAGGTATCTTTGTGTAGTGACAGGGATTTGCTGGCGTTGTACTGATAGAGGACTTCATGCACTGCTTCCTACAATTGCAGGGCTGTTTCACCAGATGGTGCGTCTTAATATCTATAGCAGTCTCTGTCGTATGAAGGCAAACTGTTTCTTAACTGTAATACACTAAGTGAGATGCTAGAGATGTTGACTGCAGTTTATTCATAGGGGTTGGATAAGCTTGTATAGCATTCAATGTGAGTTTTCCTACTGTGATGTGTCAATGTGGAATGCTTCCAGAGCATGGATAGGAATAAGGTTTGTTTTACCCCCTTGAAAATTTCAGTTAAACATTTCTCTCCACGCCATTTATTTTCTAGGATTTAATTTTAGCCTTTTTAAATCTAATCCAATGGCCTTTTGGACAAGCACATCTTCCTTGCAACCTGCTAGTAAAGGTATTTACACGCTGCACTGAATGTGTGATGAAAAACACTTGAGCAGGCACAGCCAGCAGCCGGCGTGTGGCAGAGCAGTTGGCTCCTAATCCTGACAGTTAACATGCATGCTGGAGGAGAGCACTTCAGATTGTCTGAGTCCTGTATTTGTGCTGCAGGAGAATGTCTGTAGCCTGTGATGTGTGAGCACAGTGGATGGCCCTGTTTAGGCTTTGGCTTTGGTTTGCCTTCTGTTCTCAAGGTATTCAGAAATCTGCCTTGCGCTTCTCCTTCACAGTTTGACTGATCACACATGCAGGATCCCTAGAATTCCTCCTTACTAAAGGAATTGTGTTCTGCTTTTCTTACTCTTGCAGTGTGCATCTCTTCCTGCCTGAAGTCTTCCATGTTACTGATGTATACTTGAAGATTTCAAGGCATGTTGACTAGCAAAATTTGAATTTAGTATTGAATTTGTATTTAGGTCTGTTGGAAATATTGAATTCAATTTCCTGATTACCAGCATTAACTTCTACATTTGTGCAGAGGAGCACATAAGTTGTCATAAGAAGAAAATTGAGCTTCAAATTCTGCTGCGTGGCTTAATGCACACCTAAACTGGAGCATGTTATCATGTGGGCTGACTTTCTGAAGCAGTCAATCTATTAGAAACAGCCAATATCTGGATATTGATGTGCTTGTGGACTACTTATTATTAATCGTTAACCTGTGTGTTTCTCTTCAACTTTGACTTCTAAATTACAGATAGAAACAAACAAACAAAAAAACCACCTCCCGTACAGGTGACCCTTAAACTGATACATCCTTCTTCTCTGCTTCCATTCTTGTACAACAACTTTACATCTTCAGGTTTAACCTTTGATTGTCATGGTTATTCTGTTTGTACTCAAAAAGCTTCTTCATATTGAGAAAGGAAGAGAAGAAGTTAGATAATAAAATCAGCAGTGACGTATTTCTTCTTGCTGTAAAAGCTAGTTAAATTTCAGAAGGCTGAGAGCAGTGTTTTAGTTGCTTCTGTAGCACGGAACTACAAGATCATTCCTGTAACAAGTTTCACTAGTAGCAGTTATGGCGAAAAGTTGAGATGAGTTGGAAGCACGGATTTCCCAGAATTAATTTGAGATCAGTTCAGTTCAGTTGCTGTTCAGTATCGTCTGGAATTTCAAATGCTCAAAGCTCAGCAGTAGTACGTGTTGCTGCAGACAGCTTTGCATTTATTACTCTATTTTTCAATCCTAGGTTTTGCTTCTCCTCTGTACATGATACCCATCTGGCTCTACCCTGTAGCTGTATTCTGTTTGGCGTAAGGCCGTAAATAATTCTTGAACAATATACAAATGCTGACCTGTTCTTGATCTAGGACTTAAATTTCAAAGGTCATAAGATCTAGTTGGGCATGCAGATTAGAACTTCTTACGTCCCAGCACAATCTGTAATTTTTTCCTAGTGTTCTCTAATTCTGGTAGTCATCCTGAGGGAGAAACAAGAAGAACGTAGGTTTCGTCTGTTTCTAGCTGTCAGAGTATAAATTCGATTCTGTAACATGGGCAGTGGGAAGCTGATGTTGCTGCTGTTGTGAAATGTTTAATTTTCATGTTTTGTTGTATTTCTATACAAAGCTGAGAAGACAGCTGACCCCTCAGATGCTGCAGCATCCGATGATGTTGTGATCGTGTACGAGCTCACACCTACCCCAGAGCAGAGAGCTCTCGCAGGCTTTCTTAAGCTACCTTCAACCTTCTTCTGTTACAAGAATAAGCCTGGATATGTGAGTGAAGAGGATGATGGTAAGGAATGTCCAAGTTGATTGCCCTTAGTGTTGCATTTTTTGTAGGGGACGTGCATTGTACTAGAATCAACAGGCTCTAATATTGTTGATACTGATGACAGCTGTCATCTTCCTTTTGGCCAATGACCCTCCGTCTCCCTTCCCCACCCTGCTTTGTGATTCTCCTAATAAAACGAACACGATGCTTGTTTTCTGAAAGTGTGAAACCTGTGCCATGAATGTAGGCAGAGAAAGTGTCAGTAGTGTAATAAGGCACTGGTACATAAATAAGAATTGAAAGCTTGCTTGCTGATATGTCAAGCTCTTAAAAGACTTGCAGAAGTCTTGTGTGCTTGACAAGGCTTGTGAGTCTGACGGGCTTAACAAATTTAGACTTCTTTGTATTTGGAAGATCCCTGAGAACTCATACTTGTTTCCTGTGTTTTAAGATGAAGACTATGAAACAGCAGTTAAGAAACTTAATGGAAGACTGTATCCCAGCAGTGAAAAAGAAAAAAGGAAATGGCAAGGTATGTCTGAAAACACAGTGGTTGATCTTTAATTTCTTAGACGCTGAAGCTGAATCTCTAAATCTGGAGGACACTAGAGTGGATAAGTGAATTTGGATAGGTCTGTAAAGGAGGTTTGCTTTCTTTGGCTGACTTTCTGTGTACTAAAAAAAGGTGGCATATATTGAGCTACTAGAAATACAAGTAAGTGTCAAAGGAAGCTAGTAGTAGTAGTGGCAGTTGCAAGATTGCAATCATTATTGCATGGAGGCTCTTTGATACAACAGAAAACCACAGTAGGACAAATGTACAGTTCTTTAGCTCCCTTGTGACTGAATGAGTGACTTTTTTGTAATAGCATCATTATTTTAAGTTTTAAACTTCAGATGTTCTGAGTTTCATTAGGTTAGTTTATAATGGATATGTAGGAAATGATCACAGCCTTAAGCTGTCTGAACAGCTGTTTTCCACTGATTTTTGTTCTTTGCAGTAGGCACTCCAGTGAAACAGGAATCGGAGAGGGAATGTGTTACTACTTCTGAAACTAAACCTCCTGAGAAGAAGGCTGAAGAAGAAACTCCGCAGGTCACTTCCACATCTGTCTGTGGCATTGGTAGTAATGCGGAAGATGCCTGTCCAGAAGGCTCTCAGAAAGAAGCTGACGCTCCGAAAAAGAAAGTACGAGTCAAGTATCTATGAAAAGTTTTGGCAATAAATTTGCAGTGTTCTTCTTAGTCAGTTTTCACTTAGTGAGCAATCAAATATTCAGCAAATTAAAAACTACTTGACTTGTTTGACTGAGTCTCAAGTCTGTTCTGGCGTTGGAACTAAGGTACAGATCTTGCATTTCTCAGGGAGAGAAAGGAAACCGCTTTGCCTCCTAAAGTAGAAACAGCTTTGGCTAGTAGAATTCCTCCTAGCAGGTATGTGAGAGTTCAGTGATTTCAGAGAAATTCCCAAGAGAAGGGGTGCTTGTTTTGGAATCATACTGCTTCAAAGGTACTTCAGTCTCTTGTCAAGTTGAACTTGAGTGTGTGTGTGTGTTAAGAATAATGAAGAATGTCTGAAACCTTCCAGCAACAATTCTTGGGTTTTTTTTTCCCATCTGATCGCTTCTCATTCCCTGTTAGTTACCTATTTTGAAACCTTCGTAAAGCTGTAAGAAAGTTGGAGCCTGAGAACTTAGCATCGTGAGTTTTCTGCACTGCTGTTGTAATGAAATGAAGAAATTGACAACATGGGAGGGAGGGGGGGCAAAGGGGGAATGTGGCTTTTTGGGAGGCAGTGGTTATTCTTAGCGTCCAGACTGAATGTGGTCTGAATATTAGGCTCTCCTGGCTTATGTGCTTACTTATTAATCTCAGGAGAGTGAAGTTACAAGCTCAGCTGACACAGTCTCTACGAGTGAGGAAGAATTACATACTCCATCAACTAGTGAAGCAACGGCGGTATTTGTGCAGTCAGCTGCTAGCAGTGAAGAGGCAGATTCCACAGAAACTGCTCACGTATCACAGAGTTTGCCAGGAGGTGATGATAAGCCTGTGGACCTGTCAACTAAAAAAGAAAGTGATTCTGAACGTTCTGAGTCAGCACAAGGTAAAGTTGGGAGAATGTAAGGGTTTGTTTGGGTCTTTTTGTGTGTGGGGGGGTGTGTGTACAACCTTAAGTTTGCTTTTTTATTGGATAGTTTAATTTAGCCATTGCATTGAACAGATGCAGCAGTGAATTTGAAGCACAAGTACTGGTCTAGTGAAAATATGCAGGGGAATGAAAATACTTGTGCCTATCAAATTCTAGTATGTTCAGATGACTCTAGTACAGACCACTGCTACTCTCAGTTGTATGATTTATACTTAGGTTAGTGTATTGTTTCATACCATGTGAGTACTTACTCAAGCTGTGTGGACTTGCTGAGTCTCAGAAATAGCATGCTGAAACTCAGTCTTGAGCAGTTTTTTGGACTGTAGTAAAAAGTGTCAATATGAGAATCAGGTGCAAATATGAAAGCTTCTCCAGTATTTTCTTACAACTGTATGACATCAAAGATGTTTTCCTCAAAGAAAGAGAAAAACATTTGACTTCTCCATCTTTGACAGAACACAAACCCATCTCGTTTGGCTTTGGTCACGCTTCGGGCTTGTCGTTTGCGGATCTGGCTTCCCAGAACTCTGGAGACTTTGCTTTTGACTCTAAAGGTGAGTTAAGCTTAAGCCTCTGGTACAGATACACATCTGGGTTTGTGCTTCCCACGATAAATCTCTGTGCACCGGATTTCTACATATTGTTAAACAGTGTAAATGTGTGTTATCTTTGTTGTTGTGGACAAGTTTAAAATGCAGATGTCTTAATTGTAGATAAAAACTTCAAATGGGGGGTTAGTAGAATGGTTAAACAAGACTAACCGTGCACAGATGAACAGTATGTAGTGCCCTTTAATTGGAACAGCTAATCTGATGAAGGCTGCAAAACGTCTTTCTCTTTCTTCAGTATCTTGTCTGCCTTGCCTCAGCTGTTAATCACATGATGACTTCTGTGGTTTTCTTTCTTGCCTCACCTGCTCTTTTTCTCCTTCAGTGTCACTTCTCCCACCAGAAATGCTTGTCATCACGTATTTCTCCCGTTCTTTCAAGTTTTCTTTAGCTTTGGAAGATGTGTCAACTCGAGGCTGTTAAAAAGAGTAATGTGTCCATATAAAGTGAGGAGGATATGCAGCTGTGAGGCCTCCATTTATTTTCAGTTGATAGTTATTCTGACAAATGCCCCTATTAAATTATTTAAGTCTTCAAAAGGGCAACACCTGAAATGCTAACAGTGCTGTTATTATTTAGTACATCATTCAGCAGACCTAAAATTTTACTGGGAAATAATCCAGAACACTTGATAGCTTAAAAAAAAAAAACAACAACAAAACACAAAAGTTGCTGTGCAGCATGGGGATGTAGTGTTGCATTGCTAAAAGGAATTTCAAGCACTGCAATTTGTCGGGTCTTATATTTAGAGAAGGCAGGGCTTTGCATTCACTTCAGTGCATGATGAGTGTCTGTAGAGCTGTGGGTACAAAACCACTTTAGAAAGGAACACACTGGATAATTTAGCATTACCTGATGTCAGAATTGTAACAGTGTTCTTGGTGACGCCGTCTGGAGAAGTCACACAGTACTGTGCTGTGTTTTAGGTGGAGGTAAAGTCTGGAGAAGAAGATGAAGAAATTCTCTTCAAAGAGAGAGCGAAACTTTACAGGTGGGACAGAGATGCTACTCAGTGGAAGGAGCGTGGTGTTGGAGAGCTTAAGATCCTTTTCCATACGCAGAAGAAATATTACAGGATCCTTATGAGAAGGGACCAAGTTCTGAAAGTGTGTGCAAACCATGTCATCACCAAAGAAATGAACTTAGTGCCCTCTGATACATCAAACAATGTTTTAATTTGGACAGCTACAGATTATGCTGGTGAGTTGGTTGAGTGGTTTTTGCAGTTTTTTCAGTATCTTCTGCAGTTTGTTGGGCTTTGTTTTACCCTGGAAATTCTACAGAAGAAAAGCTACTGATCTCTGGCTACAGTGAGTAGAGCTAAGGAAATCTCTTCTTGGATTTGTTTTTCAGATGGTGAAGTGAAAGTGGAACAATTTGCAGTCAGATTTAAAGTTCAAGAACTGGCTAATTCTTTCAAGAGGAGATTTGAAGAATGCCAGCAAAGCTTGTCAGAGCTACAGAAGGGCCACCTCTCTCTGGCAGCAGAACTGTCAAAGGACACCAACCCTGTTTGTATTTTAACGTTTCTGCCAAGGATGAACCTTTAGGACGCATAACCATGGAGCTGTTTTCAAATATTGTCCCTCGAACAGCTGAAAACTTCAGGGCCCTGTGCACGGGGGAGAAAGGCTTTGGATTCAAGAATACCACGTTTCGGCCTGGAAAGGACTTTTGTGAATCCTCCTTTCTAACCCCTTGAAACAGAAAGCACAGCTCTTCCATACATAGCATTGTCCATACATGGCAGAGCTCTGTTCCTCTCCTGTTGCTGATCTGCTCCTGTCACTGATCTGCTCCTAGCTTCCCTTTGGTGAGTTTGGCAGAGGGAACTTCACCTCTGCGGCACTCAGAGAGACCAGAAACTGTTCTGGGCTCTGGCAAGTTAATGGAGGAGCTACACCATGTATCTTCAGGACTTTTCCTGCCCAGCAGCCACAGCCCATTAGTTTCTGTTGCTTCTGCTCTGAGTCCTTATAGCACCAACTCTCTTAAAATCTCATCAGTTTTATGTACTGACTTGTTCCAACGGATGAGTTAAAAGAAAATGGATTTGCTGGAGGGTGTGACTGGCTGGCTGGGCTGCCTTCCAGGGCACTGCTCACTTTCCTGCAGCACTGCATGGATCCGGCCTGGAACTGGGCTTTTCCAGTTTTTGAATTTAGTAAGAGTAGCCAAAATCAACAGGGTTGTTGTCAGCACTGATGCCTCAAGCTTTCCCTACGCTTCTAGAGAGCATCCAGTTTTATTCTTGAAAAGCTATGACTTCATGGGAATGAATAGCATGCCCCAGACTTGCATGCTAGACTTCATTTCGTTGGTATCTGTTATCTGCCTGATGGCTTCTCTTTGACAGCTGTTTGGTTAGTAGGCTCTTTAGAGCCAGGATTCAGCCTTTCACAGCACCAGGAAGCTGAGCTCTTGACATGTTTTAGGCAGTGTTTGCACTGCCCAGGGGCCATGGCTGCATGTGCATGCTTGGCATGGCTGTGCAGTAGAGAATATGAAATGGGAGGCACTGGAAAAGTGAGAAAACTACCAGGACAGGACTATGCGATAGATCAGAAATGGGTGTGTGTGTTGGATTTACTATTTAGTAAGTGCATTCTCCTACTGTATCTTTGTACTTTGACTCCAGTTTTCTTGCTGTAGGGTCAAGGCTACTCAAACTCAGTTCTGTTGTGCTTTAAATTTGGAGCTCTTTCAAGGCTTGATTATAGACACAGCGGAGTAGAAGTCAACACTGTGTCAAGGACAGTTCCAAAATATCCTTTTCTGGTAGAAGAGAGAAGCAAAAATGATTATGTAATTCTAGTGATTTAGTTGCAGGCTTCTTTTAACTTTGTGTAGCATGGTATTTTACATCCTGTTACTGTATTTCCTACAGGTGAGTTCATAATTGGCCGTGTTATTAAAGCTATGAACAACAGTTGGCATCCGGAATGCTTCTGCTGTGATATCTGCCAACAAGTATTGGCAGATATTGGATTTGTCAAGAATGCTGGCAGGTGGGTCTTCACCCTTCCTTCTGTCACTGATCATGAGGAAAGTGAAATGAAAGTTGGGGGGGATGTAGAGGTTATGGTTCCTACAGCTTTCCTGCTGAGATGGAGTAACTGTAGTGTCTTTTATGAGAAGAAGTTCTAAGAATGCATCATAAAACTGAGAGTGGATATCTTAAAATATGCACATAGAATATTAACTACTGATCTACTTCTTCACCGGATGTCAAGTGTGTGTGTTGTACCTGGTGGTGTTTCAGGATTGGTAGGATACTGTGATAGACACTTAGAAATGAATCAGATGCAGAAGGATTGTCATTTTTAAATAGGTGTTTCTTTTTCCAGCATGGGTTCCCAATTTGAGTCCAGTTTATCACCATATTCATTAATGAATGCTCTCACTTCAGTGGTATCCTTCATGGATTTTTTAAAGTAGACTATGTAGCCATTGATTTCATACTTTTAATGTGATACACATAGTTATTTACAGAGTTGGGGCCAGTTTTGTCATCCAGCTTCCAATCTAAATGTTTACGAGTTTGAGGGTAAAGCATGAAATTGAAAGGAATTGAACAAACGATACTTCTGTGGTGACAGAAAGTAATATGCCTTCTTCTGAACTTGGCTTTGCCTACCAAAGAAGTTGTTTTAAAGCCTTTCTTCTACTCCACAAAAGAACTGATAGAAATGAGTTTCTATTAGATGCTTGATTTCTATTTTTTACCTAGTAACAGGTGCTGGTACTTACCTGTCTTCTTTTATGTCGTTGCAGACATCTCTGCCATCCCTGCCATAACAGGGAAAAAGCCAGAGGCCTGGGAAAGTACATTTGCCAGAAGTGCCACGCCATTATTGACGAGCAGCCCCTCATTTTCAAAAATGATCCCTATCACCCTGATCATTTCAACTGTGCAAACTGCGGGTAACTTGAGTTCCACGTGAGAAAACAGGAGAATGCTGGTTTTATTTGTTTCCCCACTTCCATGTTAAAGTGGAAACCAGTCCTGTACAGCAGGCAAAAGGGATGAGTTCTGAGTGCCTTGCTACTAGATACGTGTCTGGTTACGTCTCCTGGGGTGGTAGAATTGGACCTTGCATTCAAACAGCGGGTGATCTGTTGGGAAGTGAGGAAAGACTGTAATGTGCAGCACAGAGTCTCTTAGAAAATAGGAAATGTGGGCACAAACTTGCTTATGGCAGCAAAGTCATTGACATTATTTTTCTGCTATGAAGGGTAGAAAGGTGGTCTTTTTGGGCTGCTTCAGTCATTACCTTGCCTATGTTCTTTCTTTTCATTTGAGTTGCCCAGAGTATGCTTTTCTTTTAAGCTTTCTCTCACCTCATTTTGTCAGCTTCTGCAGCTGCGGAATACGTAGCTGCATGTTTCTACATCCCCCACTGATGCGTGGATCAGGGGGCATTGTAGGATGTAGCACACGTTATTTGTTGTTTATTTTGTACTGCAAAGGAAGCTATCATTTCAGGATCATAGCAGAGGCTGATTTGAAAAACAACAGTAGTATTGTGCCAGTGCTATTGTCAGCTTATGTTATTCTTTCTCTGCTGTTTGATATCATGGAGAAAATGCAGGGGAGTACATTTTCCTTTCAGTTACATTTATGTAAATCCAAGAAAGATACTGGTGCGAAGAGAGGCAGAATGCAAGCCAGGCATGACTACAGCTTTCTAACTGTGTGAAAAAAGTTCAGTAGCTATTTTCAGAGAGATTTGATGCATCCTGCATAGCAGGCTTTCCTTAGTTTTCTGTGGAATCCATCAGTCTTGTTTAAAAAAATAATCATATTGAACTGGCATATTTGATGCTGCTGAATACATTATTGTAGTAGAAATACAGTTCCTAAAACAAGTGCTCAAAATTAAATGATCTCTGCAGAAGCTCTTGAGTTGAACTTGTTCGGTTCCTTTCTTCATGCTCTCAATTAATGAATTTCTGAACAGGAAGGAACTTACTGCTGATGCTCGTGAGCTGAAGGGAGAATTATATTGTTTACCCTGCCATGACAAAATGGGCGTCCCCATCTGTGGAGCATGTAGAAGACCAATTGAAGGACGTGTGGTGAATGCTATGGGCAAACAGTGGCACGTGGAGGTAAACATCAGCTGACACGTTGTCTTTCACAAATGTAAATGTTAACTTACTTGACTGGAATGTCCTCGATCAGTTTCCATGAAAGGATTAGAAAAGTATGCAGCAGTGGTCAGCAAATGCATCTCCTAATCCCATTTTCAACCTTCTTGTGTCTGATCTTCCACTGAGAAAAGTCTTCTGCCTGCAGAGCTAAAATCAGTAGTCCAAGGAAGCATTGCAAGGTCCATGTAGGGGAAAATGTCATCAAGTGAGAAGCAGGAGATACAGAAAGGCCGTCAAGTTCTGTGACAAACGTAATGCTAGTGGGCATTGTGATATTTCTGTGGTTTCCATTTACTTGCCATGTAAATATTTCTAAAGCAGTTTAGGTGACAGTTCCTTTTTCAAGTCCATGTGCAAGATTTAGTCCTTAATCTTCCATTGAAGTTATGAAGATAAGCAGTCTTTGTTGTGAAATTCTCCTCCAGCAAGTGCTTTCTTCACAAGATGTATCAGTGGTGAAAATTATTTGATCTGACTTTATTCTGTCATTAATAACATATCAGAACCACCTCAGTGCATTTTTTTTTCTTTTTTGGAAGTTTTGGGTTGAAAAGTTAAAAGACAGTAAAAGGAATGTTATTTTAGTGATCTAAAGCACAAAACAAGTGGTAATTCTTATTTTCAAGATGGCGCAGTGACTCAGAAGGCTTTGGTCCTGTTCAATAGGGATTGTTTGTTTGCTTTCTCAAAAAAAACCCACCGTTATTTACAAGAAATCCAAAATAAATCCCTAATTTTCTTCATAGCATTTCGTTTGTGCAAAATGTGAGAAGCCATTCCTGGGTCATCGTCATTACGAGAGAAAAGGCCTGGCCTATTGTGAAACCCACTACAATCAGGTAAGGTTGCATGTTTTTGAAAACTGTAATTTTTAAACTCACCAACAGATTTTATGAATGGGAGATGGAAAGTGAGAGAGATTGTTTTCTTATGATCACCTGTGAGTATAAAGTTAACTAGTAGGTGTTCCACTGCAGGCAGTTTATATGGGTTTCTCTATAGGTAAGTTTTGCATTGAAAAAAGAAAACTGTGGGTAATTGATAAAGGAAAGCTGGGCTAATCAGAATGTAGTTGTTCTTCAAGCTTAGGGTTTCTTATGTTGAGCCGTTCCGAGCTTTTACACACCTCTAAGATCAGAGCAGCTGATGACACTCAGGCTTTCCCAAGAACATAAAGACCATTTGCCACTCAGGAGCTGTGGTTTAACACAAAGCCTTTGTGTAGCGTGGCCTTCCTTACAGCTGCAATTCGAAGTTGACTGTGTGTTAAGATAGACTGCATCAAGCAGCTCTGTCATCCACTTGCTGAAGACCAACAAAGACAAAATTTGTCAGAGGGCACCACCTAGTGACCAGGTGCATTTAAAGAAGAGATACATGGAGTTGCACCGTTTGCCTCCAGACTCCCTTGATTGTGCAGCCCAGCACCATAACGGATGGACCTTTCTTCTGTGGAAGCCAAGTGCAAGGTGTCACGTACACATCTTTGCTTGGATAAATCAGGGAGGATTGCATGTGGGAGTTGTAAGGCATCTGCTGATTACAGATGGATCCTAAATCTGTCAGTGACGAAGGGCAGGTGATTGAAATATTGCTGGCATCCCTGCAGACAATAAATGCCATGACATTGTTAGCAATAGCACTGCAGTCATGATAGAGCAAGAAAGTACACCGGGCAGGAGCTGTGTGTTGAAGGGATGTACAGATGTTCAGCTGGATGGTTACTAAAAGTGTGTGTGTGACTCTGCATTGCTGAATTTCAAACGTTCAGAATGAGGGAAACAGCAAAACAAAACCATATTCGTAGAGGGTCAAGGAGATGTAAGGAAATGTTTTCATCCTTAATATTATAAAGACTTCTTATGATAAGATGATGCAAGATTGAATTGAAAACCAAAATCAGACTTGCCATCGTTCTCCTTTATTTAAACTGAAATAAACAGGAAAGTGATTGAAATGCAGTTGAGAAATTACTGTCAATAAAATCATGACATTAAAAATTCATTGCTTCTCCTTCCTCTTCAGCTGTTTGGTGATGTGTGTTTCCATTGCAATCGTGTGATTGAAGGAGATGGTAAGCAGTTCTCTAGCTTTTTTCTTAACGATACGTTTTGATGAAAGTTCTTTCTAAAAGTGGAAGGAAGGTCCTTTGTTGAATCCCTCACTGCTCCCATTAAAGCACAAGGAAGAAACTCAAATAGATGTGATTAGTCAGAGGCCAAAGGGGAAGAAGACCTTACAGCAGGTGTTCCATGATGATGGAAGATCAAACAGGAGCTAAAGAGAACTGTGGTCAGCTGGAAACCTTTTAGTAATAACCAAAGGCCAGGGATGTTGAGAGATTCCGGTCGTGAGTGGTGTTCCCCAGGGGTCGGTGCTGGGGCCTGTCCTCTTCTATATCTTTATTGATGACCTCGATGAGGGCATCGAGTGCACCCTCAGTAAATTCGCAGATGACACCAAATTGGCTGGAAGCGTGGATCTGCCTGGGGGTAGCGAGGCCCTACAGTGGGATCTGGACAGGCTGGAGAGCTGGGCTGAAGCCAATAGGATGAGTTTCAACAAGGCCAAATGCCGGGTCCTGCACTTCGGCCACAACAACCCCAGGTGACGCTACAGGCTTGGGGTGGTGTGGCTGGAGGACTGCGTAGAGGAAACGGACCTGGGGGTATTGATTGATGCTCGGCTGAACATGAGCCGACAGTGTGCCCAGGTGGCCAAGAAGGCCAATGGCATCCTGGCTTGCATCAAAAACAGTGTTGCAAGCAGGAGCAGAGAGGTGATTGTTCCCCTATATTCAGCACTAGTGAGGCCGCACCTCGAGTACTGTGTCCAGTTTTGGGCCCCTCACTGCAAGAAAGATATTGAGGCCCTGGAACGTGTTCAGAGGAGGGCAACAAAGCTGGTGAGGGGTCTGGAACACAGGCCATATGAGGAGAGGCTGAAGGAGCTGGGAATGTTCAGCCTGGAGAAGAGGAGGCTCAGGGGAGACCTCATTGCTCTCTATAACTTCCTGAAGGGAGGTTGTAGTGAGCTGGGGGTCGGCCTCTTCTCTCGTGTCATTAGTGATAGGACCAGAGGGAATGGCTTCAAGCTACGGCAGGGGAGATTCAGGCTGGACATTAGGAAGTATTACTTTTCAGAAAGGGTGGTCAGGCACTGGAATGGACTGCCCAGGGAGGTGGTGGAGTCACCGAGCCTGGGGGTGTTCAAGGAAAGGCTGGATGTTGTGTTGAGGGACATGGTTTAGTGGGAGCTATTGGGAATAGGTGAACGGTTGGACTGGATGATCTCTTAGGTCTTTTCCAACCTTGGTGATTCTATGATTCTATGCACAGGAGGCTTCCTGTCCCCACCAGCTTTCAAAAGGGACACGTACAACTGTGAGGATGACCACATAGGCATCTCCTCGAGTGAATTTAGGGATCATGACTTAGATTTGGGAAAATATTTAGATACTGAACAATTGAGGTGGACTTTGTGAGGGATTTTTTTGTTTTTAAGTGCCTACCTTCCATTGTTTCAGTTTGGTTCCTGGAGATATTCACCTATCTGTCACAGGCACCTGTCTTTTGAAAATAGAGGCTGATAATAATTTCACAGAACCAGGAAGGAATTGTACCTGAAAAGATCTGGGAAGCCATAACTGGAAGCGCCTCAATTTTGAGGAGGAGTGATTGTTTTGTAGGCTTTTTGGACTATCATCAATGATAAAATGCCATAAGGCAAATCATTCCACGTGCAGTCACATTATTTTGTTCCTAGCTACACGTGCCTGAAGTAAACACTGTAACACATCTTAGCCTCACCTAAGCCAAAGCCATTCTCGAAGTGGGAGGAAGCCTCTGCTACATGAAAGGAGCCATAAAGTAGTTCACAGCCATGTAAATACAGGGTGAGACCTACATTCCAGAAATGTGCTTTCCCCACACTTTGGGACTGGACTCTACCTGCAGAACAACAGTCCAGAAGCGCTGTCCTCTGCACTGAGATCCTGAATGAAGAGAGCTGGGGCTTGGGGTGAATGAGTAAATGCAGCCTTGTCTGATCTTCACATCTCTGTGTGTTGTCATGTCATGCCATATAATCTGACTCTCGATATTGTACATTTCAATCACTGAACTGAATATGAAGTAGTAATTATTTTCATTGTGCATCCTCAATTATTCTACATTTCTTCTTTCATTTCTACACACAAATTTGACACTGCTGTCACAAATGATGAGTATCCAATTTTGTTTTTCCTCTCTGTCTGGTGAAACAAACTCTTGTGGCAGCAGTTTTTTAAGAGACTGCATTATTGATTGAGATCTCTTGTAAGCAGACTTTCCTTTGACTGGTATTATGTTGGCAAGCAGCGGAAGAAATATAAGCATATGTGGATGTGATTGCCCCGTAGTGTGGGAAAAGAAGTTTGGCTTTACAAAGTTCTGGTTCTGTTTGCTGCTGACTAAATGTAAGAGAAGAACATTGTCCTGAGTCATAGAACTGTAGCATCTTAGAATGGCCTGGGTTGAGAAGGACCACAGCGATCATCTGGTTTCAACCCTGCTGCTATGTGCAGGGTCACCAACCAGCAGACCAGGCTGCCCAGAGCCACATCCAGCCTGGCCTTGAATGCCTGCAGGCATGGGGCATCCACAGCCTCCTTGGGCAACCTGTTCCAGTGCGTCACTGACCTCTGTGTGAAAAACTTCCTCCTAATATCTAACTTAAACCTCCCCCATCTCAGTTTAAAACCATTCCCCCTTGTCCTGTCACTATCCACCCTCGTAAAAAGCCGTTCCCTTTCCTATTTATGCACTCCCTTCAAGTATTGGAAGGCCACAATGAGGTCTCCCCAGAGCCTTCTCTTCTCTAGCTGAACAAGCCCAGTTCCCTCAACCTTTCTTCGTGGGAGAGGTGCTTCAGCCCCCTGATCATTTTAGTGGCCTTCCTCTGGACCAGTTCCAAGAGCTCCGCATGGAGCTTTAGAACCTTAGTCAGAATCCTTGATCTATGGTTGGAAACAGAAGCAACATTTGGCAGGGAAAGGTGCCAAGGTATACTGGAAGAGAGGAGTAACTGAAAATTGAGGTACAGAACAAAAAGAAGACACTTCCTCTCCAAAGCAGAGCTGCGTGCCCTCTGTGCGACGGCTTTATCATGGCTTGAGTCCCACTGTGCAACAATCAGGTGTGCCTTCCAGGTCTTGCCTCGTTATTGTTGCAGACCTTAATGCTTGCTACAAGATTCAAATGATTGTTTTTCACATTTCACAAACATTTGAGCTTAACTGTTACTTTTTTTGGTAATGCTAATGATTTACTCTTTTTTTTTTCCTTGCTCTAGTTGTATCTGCTCTGAATAAGGCATGGTGTGTGAACTGTTTTGCTTGTTCAACCTGCAACACTAAGTTAACGCTCAAGTAAGTCAGTCCATAGGTGTGATGCCTTCAAACCATATCAGTGGTTCTCTTTACAATATTGGATGTTGCTGTAGGTTTAACTGTTACAGTACAAAAGCCGTCGGAACAACACTGAGACAATGTGCCTGTGCCTTCTTCTTGCTCTATTTACTGATTTACATCTCTTTCAGCTGCCCGTTCCGTTCTTCCTTCAGTTCAGTCTTCTTAATTCTTGTCCTTTTTCGTCCTTTATTTTTTCCGCCTTTAACTCTGAAGAGATAAGTTTGTTGAAATTGATCTGAAACCTGTCTGCAAACACTGCTATGAGAAAATGCCAGACGAATTTAAGCGACGCCTTGCCAAACGGGAACGTGAAGCGAAGGAGAAAGAGAAGCAGAAAAAGAAAAAGCCCATCTGTTTGTAAACTGTTTTTCTTCTCACCACCACCTGTGCTCCTTTCTTCTTTGGTCAGTGCTACAGATGCTTTTACTTACAGTTTTTGCATGCGTCCATGCTTCACAGCCAAATATTTTTCACAAAGCTGCAACTTGAAATACTGTTATGTTATTATTTTAAGCTTAGTTTGCTTAGCAATACAGCTGAGTTTGAAAGATTTTTTCAGAGACACGGTTATAAATGGGGCATAACTCAGAGTATTTCAGTCACGGTCTGCAATGTGTATAAGCTTCTGAAAGTAATTTCATACCTATGTATAAAGTGCAGTTGCATTTTTTTTGTCTGCATGCATTTAATACAACCTTTATTTTGTTCAGGATCCCTTCCACTAAGACTTTGTTTTCTTGCTATGTCATTTTAGAAATAAATTTGTGGAGTTTGATATGAAGCCTGTCTGCAAAAAGTGCTATGAGAAGTTTCCTCTAGAGCTGAAGAAAAGACTGAAGAAATTAGCTGAAACTGTGGGAAGGAAGTGAAGACTTCTTCTGCTCTCCCCTTTCCTTACGAAAATGTTGTATCTGTTACTCGGGAGGGACTCTGAGGCTGTAATCAGACAACAGATCACAGTGCGTGCCTTTCATCTTGAAATTCTCCATTCTCTCTGTGAGTACACGTACAAATACAGATTTGTTGATAAACAGACCACGCTTCTGTCAACTCACCTGAGAGGTTTCTGACCCTGATCATGCACCCATACAAGAGGGCCATTGAGCACAGTAATCTCTGAGGAATTTTAGATTGAGAAAATATGCTTGTGAGTACCTGCAAAAGCGCATTGTGCAAACAGGCCCAACGTTATGGGCATGCAGTGTCATTTATATTAATGAAAATATCAGCATGCAAATGAAGCATGCATACAAAATTCCCCGTGGCCTGGGCAAGAAACCAAACATACCTCATTTCCCGGAAAACAGAATGCTTAGATTTCAGGTCCAATAGTCCCACTGAGGAGCCTTGTTGAAGGTGGTTTGAAAAGTACCGCATTTCTAAACGCAGTCACTGTACAAATGACCTGCTTCCCATAGTTTGTACTTAACGCTGAATCTCTGTACATCAGCCTTAGCATGAAATGTCTGTATGAAGTCTAATTCCCACTGCAAGAAACAAGGATACTCAGATCTACTTGAATTTTGCTGTATTCCATTCAGAATAACACATTAACTTTTATATAAGCTTTTGCCTTTGATTTACTTTTTGTGCCTTATTCTGCCGGACCATATGTAACAGTGTTCCATTCAATATATATCTATAGTTTTATTTTTATTTCTTATTTTTGTGCAGATACTCTGTATGAGGTATTTTCAAAAGATAACAAAATTTGCCTTAATTATCCAGGATGCAAGAGGAACTTTGCTTCGGGTGTGAACACCTGAGGTTGAAGTTTAGCTTCTAGGCTTCCCTGACTTCTGGAACAGCAATGAAAATGCGTATTTGAGTTAACTGGCAATATTACTTTTACACTGTGAGTGTAAATATGTGAAGTTTGATCCTACTGGGATCTGTTTCTTCAGCCATCTTCAAGAACTGTGCTCACAAATCGTCAGAATTCACTGTAGTGTGCTTGTGATTGCTTTATACTGTTGACTTCTGTCCATGAAAGTTTGCTTTTCTCTTTTCTGTCAACAATACCATTACTTAGGAATTCTTGATGGTACTGTTATCAAGTATGCAAACCTTTTTTTTTTTTTTCATATTAGAAACACAATTTTTATATAATTACTTCATAGCAAGCAAAATTTTCTTTCCTGTTTATGGAAAAACAAATGCTTTGGAACATCTTTCCAGTGTCATCAATAAAGGCTAACGTTATTAAAACCTGTATCACCTCTTTTATGTGAGTACTGGAGATGGGTGGAAAAGCATCTAGGCAGCCTTCCTTCACTATGCTTCTACCTGTGCCTATCTATGTAAAACTCTTTTACTGTCCTGACTTAGAGGAGACATCTGCCTGTCCTAGAAATGCACTTTAGTTTTTAGGTTTAAAAAATGAATTATCATTTGTTTCATAACCAACAGCTCGATTCTTCTGGATATTTTCTGAGTGGCACTGTCACCAGGTTTTCTGAAAGAAAGTAAGTTCAAAAGCACATCTTCCTCCCAGATTTTGCTCTCTACTCTTTTCACTGTAGTGTAACTTTCCTCCCAGACTTCCACTTTAGTGCTAGGTAGGGTATTTTTTACTTCGTGATTTATACAGTTATCCCATGCAATAACAGTTCAGGAGCAGAATGCAGTCATTGCTGTGTTCATGACTGAAAATTCCCCCCCCAAAAATGTATGTAAGAAGCGTAATAGTAACACTGTTGAGATTTTGGACTGTGACATGGATTCAGCCCATCAGTAGTCAACAATGGTTCCTTTACATTGTAATTCAGTTCAAGTGTGTTTGTTTTATTTTGCTTTTCCACATTATGCTGACCATATGCACAGCCTCACTGCTGAGAGAGCTGGGAACAATCCCTAACTTGAGGCTGCACAGTAAGCTCTGCCTCGCAAGGTTACATCCACACCTCACTCACAGTGTGTAGCCATCAGTCTCCCCTGGGCTCTGTGGCAGTCCTGGGGCCCTAACACAATGTTTTCTGCTCTTTCTTCAAGTTACTGATAGTGAACACGATGTGCAGTAGCAGCAAGGCAGTGGTTTCTGTGGCATTAACACAGGTGTGTTTGAGACCCCACAAATAGCATCAAGGCTGTCTTGGGGCTTCAAAGCCTGTTGCATCCCATAAAGATTTCAGAAGGAAGGGACTGTCAGGTAGTCCAAACATCTGCTCCAGGCAAGTGTGACTTTCAAAGCTTCATCAGTACTACAAGTTTTACCTAGCCAAGTTCTGAGCATCTCCAAGGAAGAGATGATTTCACAGGCCTCTGTGGGCAATAGTTCCAGTATTTAATGACCTTCGTGATGAAGTTTTTTTCCTGTATTCTTGTTTTCCCAGTGGAATGTTGCTCAAATTCACACTGCTCACTCAGCAGCTGTCTTCAGAGTAAACTGTCATTGAAGTAATACCCATGGATATTGTCATCAAGAGCATTAATTAAAAGAAGTGCAAAACAGAGCCAGGGAGCGAGCTAGCAATTAGGCAGCCTGGACAATTACAGGTCTGGTGTTGAAGTTCACTTCCTGGCCCGTCAGTACTGTAAATATTTCACATAGATGTACGTGCTTTGAGGCTGATTTTATTACAAGAAAGACATTGAGACCCTGCAGTGTGTTCAGAGAAAGACAGCGAAGCTGTGAAGAGTCTGGAGCACAAGTTTTACAGGGAGCAGCTGAGGGAAGTGGGGTTGTTCAGTCTGGAAAAGAGGATGCTCAGGGGAGACCTTATCACTCTCCTGATAAAGTGATGAACCGAAAGGAGGTTGTGGCGAGGTAAGGATTGGCCTCCCAGAGATAGGATGGGAGGGAATGGCCTCAAGTTGCACCACGGGAGGTTCAGATTGGATATTGTTAAAAATTCATCCTCAGAAAGAGTGGTGAAGCAGTGGCACAGGCTGCCGGGGAGGAGATGCAGTCACTGTTCCTGGAGATGTTCAACAACTGTAGATGTGGCACTGTCACATCCCGCCCACAAGAGGAGGGGAAAGGTGACCAGATTCATGAATACCCCCAGCTAGATTAAGGCAGAACAATGCACAGATTTCACAATACATCAACTTTAATGAAAATCTACGTCCTACAATTATCCCATAATACTGGCACTCTACCAGAGCACTTTAGAAAGCCCAGGGGAGGTACCTGCAGGAGGAAGGACCTGCGCCTAAAGCCTTTCTGCCTCTGGCAGCTGCAAGCCCTGTGCTCAGTTCCTATCGAGGTAGTCAGTGTTGCTTGGGTACAGCAGCAGCCGTAGGGCTTAGCAGTGGTGGGCGGGGTGCATTTGTGATTCTCTCCCCATGAGTGAGACTTCACTAACTTGCAGCTTGGTGGCCCCACTTTGCTTAGAACCGGCAGAAAAAGAGATCAGCCCTTCCAGTGAGCAGCAGCCAGGACTCCCTGGCAGGAACTAAAGCACGGGGCGGCGCCGGTGCTCAGAACCACAAAACTCCGAACATCGCTTTTTAAGCCCCGTCTTCTGGGTTGGCGCATCTCGCCATCTTACAAGCTGCTTCGGACAGAAACCAAGTATTTCTGCTACTCGCGGTGCCTGGAACCCAGAGCTCAAAACTCGTCGTCTATGAATCCAAACAATAAGGCCTGATCGGCGGCTGGCGGGTGACGCTGACATTCGCGGTGACGCAGCACGTCCTTACAGGTGAGGAAAGCACCTCAGCACGGCCTCGCGCGGCGCTGTTTCCTAAGACCGCTCGAGGGCGGACAGGCTGAGGACGGCACCGGCGGCGCGCCGAGCGGAAGCCCGCGCCGAGCGGCGTCACGCTCCGCAACTCAGATTCCCGCCGCCGCGACACCCAACCGCGCACCAGCCGCTCACACTGCGCGTGCGCCGTGCGCGCGTTCGGCGCGTGCGCCGCCCCACGCCGGGACTGTGACGTCGCGCGTCGCCGCGATCGGCCGCGGAGGGCGTTGCGGCGTGTGTGGAGCGGGAACTTGCGTAGCGTACGAGTGCCGGCCTTCCGCCGCTTGCTCTTTCTCGTGGTGAGGCTCGGCGCGGTTACCGACGACGAGCGCCGGCCGGACGGCCGGGCTCGGCGCCATGCTACGACGCACGAAGCCCGAGGTGGAGAGATACGTCGCCTCCGTGCAGGCCGCCGCCTCCTCTCCTAGAGAGGTGAGTGCTCGGGGCCCGGCCGGCAGCGCCGGCGGCGCTCCCGCGGCCTGCCCGGGGCCGCGGTGTGGTCCGCTCCCCGCCCGCCGCGTCCTTCCACTCCTCCCGCGGGTGCCGGGCCCGAGGGGTGTCCGCGGGCTTTGCCGGGGCCCGGGATGGCCGTCGGGGGCCGTCGGGCCCGGTGCGCGGGAAAGGCGCCGGGCTGCCCGGCCGGGCGGCGCTTTGCGGCCTCCTCCGTCGGGTACGGGGCGGGGGGGTCGTGGCGTTCCCGCTGCCGGGTGCTCTGGTGAGTCAGAGCTTGCTGAGGGGCTCGTGGAGTCGTGTGGGTGGGGAGTCGAAGCCGAGGGAGGCTGCTGGGAGGGAGGCCGCGGATATACTTCCTTGGAAGCGTGGTTTGCTACCGCTGCGCGCCTCTTGAAGCTGGTGAGCCCTCGGTAACTTCCGAAAGAGCGCAGCGGCGTGGTGAAGTACGGATCCATCCTGTTCTGTGGGAATAGAATGGCGTGGGTTGAAAAGGGCCACCATGATCATCTAGTTTCAACCCCGTGCTCTGTGCAGGATCGCCAGCCACCAGACCAGGCTGCCCAGGGCCACATCCAGCCTGGCCTTGAATGCCGGCAGGGACGGGGCATCCACAGTCTCCATGGGCAGCCTGTTCCAATGCGTCACCACCTTCTGTGTGGAAAAACTTCTTCCTTATATCGAACCTAAATCTCTCCCATCTCAGTTTAAAACCATTCCCCCTTGTCCTGTCACTATCTATTCCCCCCCACATCCACATTCCCCCTCCTGTTTATATGCTCCCTTCAAGTACTGGAAAGCCCCAATGAGGTCTCGCCAGAGTTCCCGAGCTTCCAGCCTTCCCTCTCTTGAGGAAGCCAAATAGGGAATGCAGTCTGTTAAGCTTCTGAATTTCTTTGGTGTGTTGTGTGGCTGTTATTCCCATCTGTGTGAGACAGCGTTGTGAAACGTCAGTAATAAGAGAGGGAGTGGTGGGGGGAAATAGCTTTGCTGCTGTGCGTTAGTAACTGGGCAGGCAGATGATTCCCTGCTATCTGGAAAATGGTGTGCAGGTCACGGTGAGCTGACTGATGAGGTTCATAGGAGCAGTTTCATCCGGAAAGGTCCCGCTCTGCTGCTTTGGATTGGTTTTATTGCAGACGTGGAATATTCAGCAGTTGTGTAATGTGAATGCACACCGTGATGCAGCAGGGCCTTGATGTGAGTGTAAGGCCCGCATGAATCCTCCTTTTGATCTTCTTCAACAGCAGCGGAGTTGTCCCTTCACTGTGTTTGGTTGATTTTGATGCTGTTTAGGCAGCACAATGTTGAATGTATCGCTGCTAAATTTGGAGATAATCTTCAACAGTGTTGGTATTCTTGTGGAGCTCAGCGAAAAAATATTGCCTCTCCTTTAGTAGTGCTCAAGGCCAACTGCTGCGGGCTTGGTTTCATGTTTTCAGTGATGCTTGTAACTGGCTGTATAGCACAGTCAGTGATGGAAGTAGTTACTGGTTTTTCTGCAGTGTTGATTTTGGAGGGGAGGGTTGTACGAGGCTGTAAGCATTTCTTTTGAAGTTTCTTTCCAACCCTGTTTCCAAGGAGATGTCAAGCATGATTGCACTCTGTGCATGTCAGTGTATCCATGTTTTACTTCACAATACAGACTGAAAAGTAGGAGACTGGTGTTCCTTTGAATCTACTTGTAAAAATTTTTCAGGAGTAACCTGGGGGTAGGAAGGGGATAGGAGACTAAATTCAAGTGTCTTTAGATTGTAGAAATTTGTTTCACATCTGGAGTCCTCGGTGTAACTAGTTCCAGTACTCCTGATTCTCAAACAGAGGCTACTGTGGCAGTGATACGTGGATCCCAGGTTTTAGGTTTGTCTCCTGGTTCATGTTTACCATGAAGTTTTTGCTCATGACTTCCTAGTTCTCGAGCTCATTCACACAGGTAAAAAAAAAAAAAAACAAAACGTTTCTTCAGTGCAGTAATTTAGTGCTGATGTTATGAGTCCAAGTGAACTTGAACTTGAGGACTCTGTGAGTGAAAGGTGAAACATACCTCTCCACAGGTATTGACTGAAGGGCAGAACAAGGAAATAAAAGTGAAGATTTTAAAAAAAAAAAAGGAGGACAGGCAAGAGATGAAGGTGACAGAAGCATGAACAGGAGGAGCTGGACTCTTAATTTGTGGCATCTGTTTTCTTCTGCAACGTAGATACATTGCAAGAAGAAAAGCTTATCTGTAGCTGGCGCCATTCTTCTTCTCTGTTTAGTCAGAAGTGTTTATGAAATGCCAGTAACCCCAGTTTTGCTTTGGTAGAAGCCTTTGCCAGTTATTGGGAACAAACATTATTTTCTTAATCCTGTATCTTTCACAAACAAAGCCCTGAATAGGAGGAGTGAACTGGAGCTGGTAACTGTGAAGAAACTGTTAGAAATATGATGCATCCCTGAAAAGAAAGGTCTCCCTGTTCAATTACTTGAGAAGTACTGTATGTCTAAAATGTACCTGTCGTGTTTTCTTTCCTTCAGAGATCGTTGAAAGGATTCCTTTTTGCTAAGCTGTATTTTGAGATAAAAGAATATGAACTTGCTAAAAGGTAATAAATGTTACGTATGTTGTTGTGTTCTTTAACATGTGATAGAAAAGCTAAGTGTAGTGGAGCGGAGAAATCAAGACCATTATCATGCTGTTCTGAGGTAGCAGTAACTGGGAGAATTGGATGCCATTTAAATCTGCCTAAAAGAGCAGCCTAAAGGATGGGTAGTCATAGTGTGCTGTAAGAACTCACCTGGTTGGAATGTCTTTTATGCCACTGCGTTCCGTCCTTCGTGCAGTTTCTGTGAACTACTGCTTTATTTAATGAAGGCCAGTACTTGCAGGCAAATATGTAGAATCTGTCCATGTAGAAACAATGTTGTTCCTTACTTGAAGGTCTAGATCAAGCACCTAGAACTAGATATGGCTGGATGTCCTGTATGACAGATTACATTCCCACATTAGCTACAGGCTGTGGGGGGTCTTGTATTACTGAGCAGTACTGATCCTTCTGTTTTGTTTTTTTTTGTTTTATTTACTCTGTAGGTATATTTCTACTTATCTCAGTGTCCAAGAGAGAGATCCCAAAGCTCACAGGTTTCTGGGACAGATTTACGAAGCTCAGGATAACATAGAAAAAGCTTTTGGGTGTTACAAGGTAAGCACTTCCCTCACGTCCCTGATGTCCTGCTTTATTCCATCTGAAATGGACTTGATCTTTGTGCTGCCTGCTCTGATATTCTTCCCACTGGACGAAGAATCTGTGACCCCTGTAGAATTCTGTAGTAGGGATTATGGTAACAGCAGTAATGCAGCTGCTGCTGAAAGACTGGACTGGGAGTGTTTCTCAGTTGCGCAGTTTGTTTTTTGTTGGTGGTGGGCTTTCTGTTTGTTTGTTTCCTCAGAGGTAGAGGGAGCAGGGCAAACACAGTTTTGATTAGGCAAGTGTATCGATGTGAAA
This sequence comes from Tetrao urogallus, assembly GCF_951394365.1. Classification (NCBI taxonomy): domain Eukaryota; kingdom Metazoa; phylum Chordata; class Aves; order Galliformes; family Phasianidae; genus Tetrao; species Tetrao urogallus. Next base: position 59,258,076 of record NC_136813.1, on the reverse strand, counting down.
TTCAGTCAAGGTTTCATTGTTTGGGCTTTGGGGAGGGAGAGGATATGCACAAAAGTCTTGTTGCCACTCAGTGGAGTACTGTCAGTCTTTGTGACTTAATTCTGATTTTCAGAAGCCTCCGTATTGGGTTAGACTAGAGATACTCCTCGTGCAGTGGTCTGAGTAGAGCAGCAGCTGGTGGTAGAGGCAGAGGAGCTGTTTTGGCATAATTTCTCTTGTGGTGTTCTGGATTCCAGCAGTTGTCTGGGTGTTAGAAACCAAGGGTGGCCTTTCAAAAAGGAGGTTTTTCTGAAAGTAGTGAGAAAATACTTACTGATAGTTCTAACTTGACTTGCTGGGTCTGTTTATTGGGGGGCATATTTTCTTTCTTGTTCTGTATGGACTGCAAGGTCAAGTTACCAGTAACCTTTTTTCTTGTGTTTGTGCATGGGAAACCCAGCGTTCTGTGGAGCTGAATCCAATGCAGAAAGATCTTGTGCTGAAGATTGCAGAGTTGCTGTGTAGTAACAACATCACTGATGGAAGAGCCAAGTACTGGGTTGAGAAAGCTGCCAGGCTCTTCCCTGGGAGTCCTGCTGCTTACAGACTGAAGGTAAATTGCAACTCCTAATCTCTGTTCTGTGCCTGGTAGAAACTTCAGTTTCTGTAACTGATGGGAAAACCATGTTAGTAATAGTATCCAAGAAGTCAAGGTTAGATTAATATTGCCTCTATTATGTGACTGCACTGCTTTCTAGGGATTTTTTATTTGAATTAAAAGCTGTAGAACGTAGGAGATGCTGTTATTCCCAAATACTGTGTAAATGCTTTCAGTCATACTATCTCACTTTTGTGCAGGCATTAGTTTTCTGTAGTGCAACAGCAATGAAATGGAAGTCTTGAGAGGCTTGTGCTTTGGGGTTTTGTGTGTGGTGTTTGCTGGGTTTTTTGTGTTTTGTATTTTTTTTTTAGCCTGTTCTGTATCAAGGTGTGCCATCTTTGAACCAAATGATTTGATGCTCTTAACTTAGCATCTTACTTAGCATCTATGTGATGCAAACTCTAAAGTGGTTTGGTTGTTTTTTCCTGACTTCTAAAATGTTGTAAAACACTGTAGGCCCCAACAGCTTTTCAGAGTAGTTTGAGTAATGTAGTCTGTAGTGGCAGTGAGAAAACAGGTAATGTAGTTGCTGAAAAGGCTCTCGTGGAGAATGAAATGTGAACACGTTGCCTTTGTATTTAATAGGAGCAGTTACTGGAACATAAAGGTGAAGATGGATGGAATCAGCTCTTTGATATGATTCAGACAGAACTCTATGCGAGACCAGATGATATCTACCTGAACATCAGACTGGTTGCTCTCTACCGTTCAAATAATAGGTTAAGAGATGCTGTGCTTCATTGTCAGGAGGCAGAGAAGAAAATACCAGTAGACTCAAGCTTGGAATGGTGTTCATGTGTCATAAAGACATTTGAGGTATTTAATCATATTTTGACCCTGCCATCATCTCGCGTGCCCTTGCAACTGGTGTTATTCTCTTAGTAACGTTACAGTGGCAGCTAATGCTCAAGTGCCTTAATTCCTTCAAGTGTGATGTTTGCCAAAACCAGTGATTTACTTGGGATTGTCTTAAATCTTATGGAATTGTTTAGTTTCTAGCTGAAGTACTAAGTTAGATACAGCAGCTGTGTCAGGGAGGAAATTGCTCAGGCAAATCGTTTATGGACTTTTGCTGCTGAAGAGTATGTTAATGTCTCACCTGGGAAACTGGATTGTGGAGCAGCGTGTTCTGGAGAAGCTCTTGCCTTCATTGGAGGAGGGTGGTTCCTTATTCTCTGAACTTTATTCTTTAGGAATACCTTGAATCAGTTCGAGACTTGGAATCTGATAAAAATAATTGGAGAGCTATCAAGAAAGATCATCTGCTGGCCTATGCTAGCTTTGTTAAAATGACACTTGCTTCCAGAGATGTTCGAGAAAGCAGAGAGGCACTTGAAAGGTATCGTTTTAACTTTTCTGTTTTTAAAAAAAAAGAAAAGAAATTGAGTATTTTTTTCTGGGTCACAGAACATCCAGCAGACATAATTTTCACTGAGTAGCCATTTTGTGAATTGGAGGGGAGTTCCTCTGTAGTAGCCACAAAGAAAAAAATGTTACTAGGCTTGATCTCCAAGCTATGTGTCTGCCTGAGCTACAAGCCTTAGAGACGACTCAGTGATAGCCTGTGCCAGTTATCTTTTTTCACTGCAGCATGAGAGTGTTGTTCTTGACTTCAGCTGGTTTACATTTCACAGGCACTTGTGGGTCAGCTTTGTCCTGGTCAAGTCAATACAACGCATACTGAAATAACGAACAATTTCCCATGTCTAGTATAAATGGGAGATAGGAAGCCACCTGCATTCTCCTTGAGGGAAAACTGATAGGGTCAGCTAATCCAGCTGACTTCAGACTGGGTCATGTGTGCCACAGCTGGAATAGTACGAAACAATGTTTGTAGCCAGTTAATTTAAGATTTGTGTTCCTTTATTTCCTTTGCTTTCTCTTTTGTACTGACTGCTATTGATTTCACTTCAATAAACAGTGTTCAGAGCTCTAGGAGCTCAAGACTGTTGTCCTGCTCTCTTGTGCAACTCAGGTTTAAGCTACAGAGATGGCAGTAGCAGTTGAATTATCAAGTCACTTCATTCATGGCTAAATAACACTGGCCTGAAGCACTCGATGGATTTTATCAGGGCTTTGTTGAAAATGAATTTTGTCTCCGTTCTAGTTTTGATCGTGTGCTTCACTCTGTGAAACCATATGTGAATGGACCTGATGAGCTGTCTCGCACCTTCCTTGAAATGAAAGGACACTTCTACATGCATGCTGGAACTTTCCTGCTGAAAATGGCCCAGAACAGCGAGGCGCAGTGGAGAGATGCATGTGAACTTGCAGCATTGTGTTATCTGAAAAGTTTCTATGTGAGTCACTGTTCAGTTTGTGCTTGTAGTTGTTGCGGTTCTTGAACACTCTCGCTGTACGTGCACTGAACACCTGTATTCCAGAAATTAACTCCTGTTTTTAAGGCTGTCTCCTCACCAAATCTTCCTTTTCCACAGTTCTTTAAAGGATTTCAACTGATGTGAAGAAGGTTCTCTTCAATTGTTTCGCTTGTCAGAAGTAAAATGACTCTTATGAGTGTATTTCCTGCAGGGTGTGCCCTTTTCTGTAAACAGCTAAAATAACTGATATCAGGGTTATTGGTGTGGGAGAGAGGGGGATGACCTGAGTAGCTCTCACACACTTACTGCATGGATAGCAGAGCTGATGATCTTAACTTAGCATCTTACTTGTGTACAGAGCTTGTGTGCTCTTGAAGGTATTTGCAGTTGGTTGATGACTCACCTAGTGTCTTGTTCAGGAAAGAAACAACCTTGTTTTGTAACTTTTAAGGCTAACTGAAGTGATTTCCTTTTTGTTGTGAAGGAGCTGTAACAATTCTTTCTTCCACAGGTACCTAAACCAAAGTCCAAACTAATAAAAGGAGATCCTGCTGGGCAAGATATGCTGGAAATGTTGGCCTGTGACCGAAAGAGCCAGTCTGGTAATAAAAATTAATAATTACAAATGCTCCATAGTTCCATTTTAGTTTTATGAGTAGTTGATTTCAGAGTTAATGTCTTGTTAAAGAACACGTTTGGTGTCTTGAAATATGCTATAAAACTTTGTATATTTCGGCTACGTATGAAAAGCAAAACAGCAGCTTAGTCCTGACATGTAATGGACTTTTTATCTCCAGGACATTAAGATAGAATTTAACATTTAATGTCTCTTAGACTGCTGGTTTCTGCCTGCTAATATACTATTTGCAAGCAGTGCTGGTCCCAAGTATAAAAGAAAATATTGCTCTTTCTCTGTCACTTTTGTTCCCTTCTTTGTTGCAACAGGTTTGCTGCTGTTTTGTTTTGTTTTTAAAGCAGAGGCAGTCTTTTTCAGTCTTCACTGTCTCTTGGGCTCTAGATGAAAACAAAGAAAACACCAGGCATCAGGCTGAATTCATCCTGAATAGATGAGATTGACAGCTACTTATTTTGAAGACAACTGTAGTGCTCATTATAATAAAAATACATAGTAATTTTGGAGAACTGGATTTTAAAATGCTTTGGGACTGCTGTCAGCCCATAGACTAAAACACTGGCTTAATTATAGGGAGAGTGTAACTTAGAAATTTGTAAATATCATAAGGGGAAATCTTGCTTCCCAGCCTCAGGTAGCAAAAGCAGCCCACTGCATCAAATATTGTTGAGTGTTCTTCTGTGACATTGTGTTTTCTAGGTCACATGTTGCTGAACTTAAGCCACGGCAAGGAAGACTTTTTGAAAGAGATTGTGGAATCTTTTGCAAACAAAAGTGGTTTATTTACGTTGTTTGAAAGCCTGTTTGGGAGTGGAGCTTCTAGAGAGAGATCTTTCCTTGGCACAGACGATGTGGGAAACGTCAGTACACAAGCACCAGTTCAAGGAGAACTGAGTAAATATGATATTGGTAAGAGATGTTACTGAAACTCAATATAAACATGACTGTGTTAGAGGTTCTTGTACAGATGCATCATTTGCAACAAAAGACAAGTGTCTGTAATAGCTGCTCCTCGTTGCTCTCATCAGAGAGTGATTTGTAAGGTTTCACTTTCAGCTGTAGCTGAGAGGCAGTATCATCATGCCAGGTTCTGAAGAATTTCTCACATACTTCCTGCTTCCACACTGTTGTCTTCTGGTCTGTTCTGATTCGTTTCTAGTTGAAGCTGCCTGTTTAGCTTTTCGTGTTTGTACACTTGTAAGTGCTAATAGGAAGGCACATACTTCTTCATGTGTGATCTGTGAATACAGGTTACAATGAAAGGTTACATAAAAATGAAATAATTCCAGGACGAGTTGTGAGCTAGTGAAATCTTTCCGTTTTTAAGCTGAACTTAATGATGAGGGCTTGCTTTGAATTTGAGTGTAACAAGAGTAGAATGCTAGCAGTCTTCTACTTAGCTGTTAGTGGTCAAAAATATATGTAGACTATTCAAACTAAAACTACCGATCAGAGTGCAAAGCAATAAGGCTTATAGCCTTTCTCTTGTTGAATATATACGTATTTTACATATTAAAATAAAAGTTTATGCTATTATGGTCTCTCTGAAGAAGTTTGTTCATGTTTTTAAATACAAAATTAAAAATAAAAAAAAAAAATTATTGCATTAATTCTTAGTTCCTGCTTGTTAGACAGAGGCAGACAGGTGGGAGGAGGTTGCTGGGGAAGCCCTTCCATGGGAGAAATATTCAGAGCTCCTTCTCTTGTAATGAAACCCAGCTTTCAGATGCAGGTCTTCCTAACTGGGACGCAGATCCTAGCATCTTACACCCTTTGTTTTTGCACAGGTGCTGTTCGAATGCACAGTGGCAGTCTCCAGCACCTTGTTTGGCTTGGCTTGCAGTGGAATTCTATGTCAGTGTTATTCCCGCTGCGCAAAGTGTTAAAACAGCTTTTTCACTTGCCACAAGAAACATCAAGACTTGAAACAGATGCTCCTGAATCCATCTGCCTGCTGGACCTGGAAGTAAGTAAACTTTCCCAGTTCTTCAATGCACTTAAACGCAAGGTTTTGGGTACCTAATACTTTGTTTGTTTATTCTTACACAAACAGGTTTTTTTACTTGGAATGGTGTTCACCAGCAACTTACAATTGCAAGAGAAGTTTAATACTCACTACGGCACACATCAACCTCCATTCTTACCATTGCTGCTGTGCAAACAGTACTATACTGAGAAGCAGAGATCCTGGTGGGATGCAGTTCGTACTCTGATGCAGAAAAAAACCACGTAAGGCTTCTTCAGTTTGGAAAGACTTGAACCAAACTTGTAGACAGCTTCTGAATTGATTCCCATAGGTTGTGTACAACGAGTTCCTTTTGTTTGACGTAGTTTGAGCATTAAAGGTTTGGTGCTGTAGGGGTGAGATGCTTAAGAACTTTCCAAAAACGGGCTTTACGTTTCTAATATTGTGTTTGTCAAGAGCCAGCTTAGGACTAAAACTGCTTGTTGTATTCGTCAAAGAAATAATGTGTGAACAGATTAAAAGAGAGGGACTAATAATTGAGGAATATTTCTTCTAATATTCAGGCCAGACTCAGCAACAAGACTGAAGCTTCTTGTACAGCATGGATTAAGTACTCTGCGAGCCCTGGAGAAGCACGGCCTTCAGCCTGCCTTAATTATCCACTGGGCAAGAAGCCTGCAGAAAACAGTAAGTGAAGATTATTTGTGAATAAGTACCATCTGTTTTTCTCTAATTCTGCAAACTTAATTGGCCAAATAAAATCAGATGAGAATGTAGTATTGAGAGCTGCTGCTAATTTTGATAGGATGACTAGAGCAACTAATTTATCTGACAAGTTCTCTCTCCCTCACTACTCTCTTAACAACGCAGTTAAAAATGATGTATTTCCTACCTGTGTGTTACTTTCTGTGACTTCCTGATGTACATCACAAGCATCAGAGAAAAATTCATGAAACTTGTCAAGACAACAACTGCATCAGAGAAGAAAAAGTATGAATAAGAAAGCGTGAATAACATTTTGTTTGCATTTTCTGCAATAGTTTCAATTTCTCCAACAGGGCACTAGCCTTACCTCCTTCTACGACCAGAAAGAATATATTGGAAGAAGTGCCTACTACTGGAAGAAAGCTTTGCTTGCTTTGAAAATTATCAAAAAGCACAAAAGTATTCCTGAGCCTACTGATCCTCTGTTCAACCATTTCCATAGTGTGGACATTCAGGTACAGATTGATTATTCAAAGATGAGAGTAAGAGGGGTTTTATGTCACAATCTTACACGTAAATTGGTTGTGGGTTTTTTTATAGTGTTTTTTGGTTGTTTTCTGTTTGTGGTTCCGTTGGTTTTGTGTGTTGTTAGGCTTTGTTTTTTTGTCATTGTATTGCTAATGCTAAGATTTGGTAGTATCTTTCTGTGGAACTATTCAGCTTTAAAACTATCAGAGTGGAAGGCACTGAACTCCCTTAGTACCAGCTTTATGGAAAAGCTGTTTTTCTCTATCGCAGGAAATCTAGTAATATTATTAACCTCCTCCTATCTGATTGCTTACTAGATGTCTACAGTTACTGACAGTTCCAATGTGCACATACACATTACGTGTGAGTTGTCTTTTGCTTTGGCTGTAGGTCTTTCAGGTTGCAGCCTATGAAGAAGAGGCACATATAGCATTTGCAATGTTGGACGCGGTTGAAGGCAAAACGGATGATGCTTTATTAGCATTTGAAGCTATTAAGAACGTGGTTTCATACTGGAATCTTGCCATAGTAAGTCTGTAAAGTGCATTACCTGAAAATGCTTTTCTTTTGTTTGCATTCTGACCAATTCTTATTAATCAATGTACTGTTGCGTAGCTTTGCCAAAGAAAGGCAGAGGAGATTGAGAGCGATGATATGTTGCCAGAAGAACAAGAAGAGCACAAAACCTATCTTCTTAAAAGAAAGCATTACCTGATGAAGATCATCGATGAAAGCTCCTCTGATCCATCAGCAGCTGACAAAGTAAGTAATTCCTGCTTAACATCTTGTTTGGAGAGATGGAGTGGTTTAGCTTACTGTTGCAAAATGAGACCATTTGCTTTTGAGTCAGACTTCTCAAAACGGATTTTGCTTCCTGACAAGTTAGGCTTATGGTGTTTCATCAAGGCAAATAAATGTCTTTACTCCAGTGTGTGGTATATCCTGGGAAGGTTCTGTGAAGGTATCAGACTATGAAATGTTTTTGATTCTCTGCAGATGACGGCTTTTGTGTAAACAAATAGCTTTTGCTCACTGTCTTTGTGAGGTTGATAGTTTCCAAATAGAATTAATGCTTGTGTGAATTGTCCTCTTACCTTAATTGTAGCAGATGTAGGGCTTTCCTGGGAAGGAAAGAACAACAAAAAAGCCCAGAATTTCTGTAGTGAAAGCCTTGTGTACTGTTCAGCCATAGATCAGAACACAGTCTCTTCCTCAGATCAAGAATTGCAATCAC